>NC_068930.1:21048429-21359629 GCF_023091745.1 Budorcas taxicolor | reverse complement strand
GATGATAGCCAATGGTATATAAAGTGAAGGACATTGACCTGTCATTTACTAGATGAGAGTCTGGGAATGTGGGCATGCTTGGATTTGGTACATGAGCACATACCAAAAGA
Organism: Budorcas taxicolor; assembly: GCF_023091745.1. Taxonomy (NCBI): domain Eukaryota; kingdom Metazoa; phylum Chordata; class Mammalia; order Artiodactyla; family Bovidae; genus Budorcas; species Budorcas taxicolor. The sequence goes on along the minus strand of NC_068930.1, from coordinate 21,359,519 downwards.
TAGAGATGATCATAGGTAGATTTCTGCAGAAAGGAGAATAGAACAGGATTTATGGAAGATGCTGAAGAGACAGGAAATAATTGAAGAAAGAAGCTGGAGATAGGTTTGAAGACACCAATTTGAAAAAAAAAGAAAGAAAGAAAATACATTTTCCTCTAATATAGAAAGAAAGAAATCAGGCTCTGGTCAGGGTGGTGCAGTGAGCTTTTTAGGGCACCTCCTCTGCTCCAGAAACAGAAAAATATGAGAACGCATAACTGGGCCTGAAAGCAAGATAAATAACCTGATGGATCATAAATAGTACAGAAATAAAAGGCTGATGAGCAGGGCTACCTTCATTCTCAGGCTGGGCTCCAAAAAGGAGGCAACAAGTACTTTTACTTTTGTTGGAGGCAGAAAGTAAAGACAGGAATTTAGCTCTTGAGGGTTCTGCATGGCCATATGTACTGCAGATTGTTGGGGAATCATGAGCTGGGGACAAGCTTCCACGCTGATGAAAAGAGTCTGAAAAAACAGTGTTGTCAATCCCTATATGAGAGTACAGCTAGGAGGAATCTCTGAGCCTATGGAAGGAGGGGAGAGGGATTAAGATGCCACTGTGAGATGATGAACTGACTTAAGCCACTCAACTAGCAAAGACTGTTCTGCTACATCCCATTGCAAAATCAGTATGGAAGGGAGCAACTACTCAACATGAGGAAAAATAAAGTTATATCATTACTTCATACCAGTCACACAAGGAGTTACACATTCAGGTTGAAAATTTGAAGTAGAATTTCTTGTTTTCAGCAAATTTTTATTTTAAAATGGTATTACCCTTTAGGGGCCCCAGGCCATCATTATAGGATGGGTTTGGAACTGAAGTTCTAAGAACCTTGGTGGAGGCAAAAATAGCAACAATAAAAACATTAGACAGTGGTGAAGGAGCACAAAAGAGAAAGAGATTTAAAAAAACACCCTTCCTATGCAAAATCAACTACAATCCAAAATTATGAACTTTGTAAGAAAAATAACAAATAACAATAGGATATATGTTATCCTGATTCTACTCAACAATGTTCTGGAGATTCTACCCAATTCAATAAGACAACAAAAGGAATGTAAGAAGAGTGGAAAGATACATGACCTCCCTTTTGTGAATGATATGATCATCCTATGTAGAGTATCAAAATGTATTTATAAAGCTAGAATGAATTAGAGAGTTCAGCAATGTTACTAATAAAAAATCAATAAACACAAATTAATATATTCCCTAAACACCATTAGAAACTTTAATTGAAAACAAATCACATTTATAATAGCAACAATAAAATGAAACAAAATAAAAGGCAAAAGATAAGCAATTCTTCTGGAAAATACAAGACAGTATTAATAAAATAGAATGAGTAAATGGAGCATGTATCTTGTTCATAAATAGGAAGAACCAATTAATGGAGACGTTGAAGATCCCCCCCAAGTTTATAGAATAAATACACTCCCAATAAAAATCCCAGCAGGATTTTTGATAGTGCTTACTTGATAAGCTTAATCTATAATTTATATGAGAGAATGAAAAAGAATCACCGAGGTATTTTTTTTTTTAAAGACAATAAAGATTGAGGAGACTTGCTCTCATATACACTATGAGTTGGACACAACTAGGCAACTTCCCTTTCACTTTTCACTTTCACGCATTGGAGAAGGAAATGGCAACCCACTCCAGTATTCTTGCCTGGAGAATCCCAGGGACGGGGGAGCCTGGTGGGCTGCTGTCTATGGAGCTGCGCAGAGTTGGACACGACTAAAGCGACTTAGCAGCAGCAGCAGCTCTCATATACAAAAAAGGCTTATTATAAAGTTAAACTAATTAAGACGGGGAAACAAATAGGCCAAAAATAGTGTTTTTTTTAGCACTCAGAAAACATATATGTATATGTATGCAGGAGTCGGACAGGACTGAGCGACTTCACTTTCACTTTTCACTTTCATTCATTGGAGAAGGAAATGGCAATCCACTCCAGTGTTCTTGCCTGGAGAATTCCAGGGACAGGGGAGCCTGGTGGACTGCCATCTCTGGGGTCGCACAGAGTCGGACACAACTGAAGCAACTTAGCAGCAGCAGCAGCAGCAGCATGCAGATATACAGATAGACAGACAGAGATATGTGACTGTGTGTGTATTTTTGACATGTCATTGCAAATCAACATGAAAGGGAGAATTTATTTAATAAAATCACTTGAGGAAAAATATTGGTATCTCATACCAGGCACACAATAAATTATGAATTCTGGCTGAAATTTAAAAGTAGAAGTTTTTTTTAGGTAAGATTTTATCTTGAAATACTTTTAGATATACAGAAATGTTGCAAAAAGAATGCAGGGAATTCTCTTATACAGTTCACTCAGTTTTCTTTACTGTAATCATCCACTTCAAATCACCATGATACACCTGTTACAACTAAGAAGCCAACTTCAGCGTGTTACTATTAACTAATATTAACTATTAACTCAATACTTCATTCTGATTTCACCAGTTTTTCCTCAAATGTCTGTTTTCTGTTTCAGAACCGCATCCAGAATACTGTATTGCATTTAGTTATCAGCCTTATTATCCCTCATGGCTCAGTAGGTAAAGAATCTGTCTGCAATACAGAAGCCCTGAGTTCAGTCCTTGGGTTGGGAAGATCCCCTGGAGAAGGGAATGGCAACCCACTCCAATATTCTTGCCTGGAGTCTCATGGACGGAGGAGTCTGCGGGGCTACGATCCACGGGATCACAGAGAGTCAAACACGACTGAGCGACTAACGCTGTCACTTTCATCATGTTTCTTTAACTTCATCTGATCTATGAGTTTCTCAGACTTTCTTTGTCCCCGATTACCTTGACAGTTTTGAAGAACACTGGCCAGCCTTTATTCAGAGCGTCTCTCAATTTAGGTTCATTGGTTGGAGTCATGAGTTTTGGGGAGCAAGATCGCAGAGATGAGCATCATTCTCATCACATTATTTCAAGAGCGTGTACTTGTCACGTGGCATCACTGAACTTGCTAGCCCTGGTCACCTGGCTGAGACCATGTTTGCCAGGATTCTCCACTAAAAAGGTGCATTTTCCCCTTGCCATAGTCTTTGGAAGTAAGCTGATAAACACAGCACACAAGCTGGGGAATTAAGCCCCATTTCTTTGAGTGAGGAGTGTCTGCATAAATTATTTGGAGTTCTTCTCTAAGAGAAACTGCTGCTGCTGCTGCTGCTAAGTTGCTTCAGTCATGTCCAACTCTTAGCAACCCCATGGACTGCAGCCCACCAGGCTCCTCCATCCATGGGATTTTCCAGGCAAGAGTACTGGAGTGGGGTGCCATTGCCTTCTCCAAGAGAAATTGCTAAATGTAGTATTTTTAGAGGAAAGGAGTACATCCTTTTGATGAGGGGAAAAAAATCTTAAGGTATAGATTCTAAATAACATAAATGGAAAGATTGATACATTTGATGACCTTAATTTTTTTAATGGATATAAGATAGCATATACAAAATTAAAAGATCAACCGTAGACGGAAAGAACATAATTCCAAAGCATGTAGTCAACAAAGAATTTGCATGCAGAATAAATAACAGGCTCCCACAAATAAAAAGGGTAAGACAAACTCATATATAATGCATATATGTATGTGTAGATGTATAGTATGTGTGTATATATTATGTATTATTCTATAATATTATTGGACTTCCAAGGTGGCTCAGTGTTAAAGAATCCACTTGCCATTACAGGAGCTGTAGGAGACTCAGGTTCAATCCCTGGGTGGGGAAGATCCCCTGGAGAAGGCAATGGCAACCCACTCCAGTATTCTTGCCTGGGAAATCCCATGGACAGGGGAGCCTGGTGGGCTACAGTCCACAGGGTCGCAAAGAGTCGGACATGAGAGTGATCACACACATACTATTATTATATAGGTAATATATATCCACACATACACACACAAGGTATATAATACACACACACAACACAATGAAGGAAGCATAGGAAGAGACAGTTCATAAAACAGGAAACTCCAGTTGAGATGATGGAAACCTCAGCAGTAATTAGGAAACGCACCTTAAAGCTATAGGAAGGTAAGACCTACCACGCATCAGTGAATATCAGATATGGAGATATGAGATAAGAAGTTCATTCATTTAGTGATCACAGAAATGAGTTGGTACCATCACTTTGGGGAGACATTTAGCAATACAGTGAAGGATTCCTATACATGATAGAGATAGCCTCTAAAGCCCTTCTTCTCAAACATTTTTTTTTGTGCGTAGAAGTCACCTGAAGAGCTTGCTAACATGAAGATGTTGATGCACTGGAGTCTGAAAGCCTCCATTTCTACTAAACTCCCAGCTGATGCTGAAACTGGTTCACATGCCCAGCCCTTGAGTAAAAGCCTCTAGGGCAGAGGTCAGCAAACCTGGCCCCTATCTGTTTGTGCCAGTGACGTTTTAGTTGGAACATGTTTGTTTGTTTCTGTGTTGTCTATGGAGGCTTTTGGACTGCAATGGCAGAATTTAGTAGCAGTGAAAGATAACTGTATGAAGTGTAGAAATCCTAAAATAGTATTCATTATCTGGCCCTTCGCAGGGAAAGTTTGCCAACTACTGCTCTAGAGAAACTCTCCCGTGTGCATGGAAAGAGACTCGTGTAATAATATTTATTGCACCTTTTTTTTTGAATTATGACAGAATGGAAATAAATGTCAGTTGGTAGAACCGGCAAAAAATTTGTAGCATGTTCACATGCTGAACTCCATTAGTTATAATTAATGAATAAGAATTACATGTTTAAACATGGATAAATCTAGAAGACATCCCTTGTTTTAAGATGTAAACTTGGGCAGTTTTCTTAACAGATATATACCTCTGCAGCCAGATTATTAAAAGATGCCTGGAAATGAGCCTCATCTATCTCAGGGCAGTGGTTACCTCTGGTTGAGGGAGTAGATGAGGAACAGGATGATGGATGGATTCATATGGGCTGATAGCAATAGGTGTAATGTGATCTATCTCTCTCAAAAATTTGAAAAGAATATATCAAAGTATAATAAATTGTTAATATTCGGTGGTGGGTATCCAGTTTTGATCATCTCTATACTTTCTTATTTCAGATATTCCAAACATTTGAAAAGAATGAAAAGAATCAAAAAGGGGGAAATGTGCTGAATATAAATTACTTGGGGACTTCCCTGGTGGTCCAGTGGTTAAGAATTCAACTGCCAAAAGAGGGGATGTGGGTTGGATCCCTGATGTGGGAACTAAGATCCCACATGCCTTGGGGCAACTAAGCCTGCAGGCCAAAGCTAGAGAGAAGCCCCTCCCCTTTAACCCCACTCCCACCCCACATGCCAAAAGAAAAAGAAAAAAATAAAGGCAAGTATTTTGAAATGCAGGGAGGGAGATGAAAATAAAGAAATGCTATTCATACCTGAGGTTCTCGCTCCTCTCAGTTAAGCAAGAGATGTTCCCGTATGATAAATTGTCCCTTATATGGTTAATTTTGAGAATGGAAAACAGGTTTTGCCAGGTGACTAATTTTACTCCATGGCTTATAAAGTATTTTGATTCTAAAAGGTCACTTCACCAGCGTCCTGGAGTGGAAGAAACTTTGCTTTCTCTGGGACTCACATTTCACTTCTTTGAGCCAAGCTCAGCTTATTGTTGGGACAATAGTAATGCCAAGGGCGAAGCCCCCAGGCATATCCTCCTCCTTTTGAGTTTGAGCTTTGCAGTGTTCCTCCAGGGAGAGTCAGGAGAGCCTTCAAGATTCCTTCAGGGAAGTGCCTTTTGCTTTTGTCTGAGAATCTCAGTGTTCCTCACCCTTTTATCTCACCCAGGCATGGATGCCCTCCCACTGTGACTTCCCCTGGCACGGTTCCCTGAGCTAATTCACATTTCGGTTGCATTCAGCCACAACCCCCTCACTTAGAGCATCTGCACACAGCTGGAACCAGACTTTGCACGTGGGCCAGGGCGGTCTCATCATTGATTTTCCCAGCAGTATTGAGGCAACTTTACAGGAAGAGGTGCTGTGTGCTAAAGTTGGGGATCTCAGTTCAATACTCATAGCCATGAAATATACAAGAGGGACATTTCAGTTCCAAGTACATTTCAGTATGCTAAAGAAACCTTTGTAGCTTGTTTGTTGCTGCAGGGATGTGGGAATACTTTGGGTCAAATCATACCCCATGAAATTTAACAGCTGCATTAAAAAGTCTTGCTAGCTGGCCCTTGACAACCTTTGGTCAAGTGTCTTTTATATGCCAAGCAAAGTGGAAGCATTGCCAACTGATAATGCAAATACTCCAATACCCTCTTCTTCCCTAAAAGCAGCATTGTATGTAGTCTGTAGAATATTTTCTTCCTGGGAGTGCAATTTCTGAACCCAGTGTCCTCTTACCTGTAGAGTTCAACTCCTGAACTAGCTCCTCTTTCTGAGATAAGTTTGTCCTTCTGATTTCCAGCCACTTCCTTATCATTTTTAACCATAACCAGTGAAAAGTGCAAGTGTTGGTTGCTCAGTTGTGTCCGACTCTTTGGGACATCATGGACTGTAGCCCTCCAGGCGCCTCTGTCCATGGAATGCTACAAGCAGGAATACTGGAGTGGGTAGCCATTCCCTTCTCCAGGGGATCTTCCTGACCCAGGGCTTGAATCCAGGTGTCCTGCATCGCAGGCAGATTCTTTACCATCTAAACCACCGGGGAAGCCCAACTATATCAAGAGGGAGCATACATTTGGTTATCATAGGGACAGTCAGTGAGGCTCCCTGACAATGCATTTCCTGGTCCTTAACGCACAGCCTATTACCTAGTGCTGGCTTTACGTTTATTATAAAGTTCTAAACTCAAATGCTAAGACAAAGCATTCAGGGATTATAAATAAATGATGGGACCAGGTGGAGGTAACAGGGAGTGGAAGGATATATGGCAAATTAGAGAACACACACCCTGTGTAAACAAAGCGGCCGCTGCTTTACACTAGCTGATGACCATTTTGCCGAAAAGCTGGCCCGGCACTGACAGAACTGGATGTTCAAGGGAATCTAGAAATAGGGACATTTTAAATGTGAAATCCCCCAGCTTTTAGATGTTGCAAGCTGATTCAAAAAATTGTTTAAACTATGCTAAAAAAAGATGCAACGTAAAGCCACAGATGGCCCATAGGTTGGGTTTGCAACCTCAGAATAACAGAGGAAATGATCCGAGCGATTTAAGCAAGTTAGTTTGCGGCCAGCAAGTCTAGGCCTTTGGGTCTCACCTCCCTGGCTCAGTGCCACCAGCCTTTTGTTGAATCTGATGGGAGGAGAGGAAAGACCTTAGACTGAGAAAAGCAACAGCCGCACCAAGAGGCAAAGATGAAGAACCACGTAACCAGAGTCACATCCTGGGGCCATTAGGACCCTTTGATGACCTTCTTCCCATGACCTTCCAGAGTCCACCGCAAAGACAGCAAATGAAGCAGGCGGCATTATGAGGGACATTTTCTTTACCATAATGTGCCCTTTCCTGTCACTTTTTGTTCACATAGTGACCCAAGGAGAAGGTGCCAGGGAGAGAGTTCTTCTGGGCTCCATACCTCCCAGGAGGGTTCTGACTGTACACGCTTTCTCTAGGTGTGACTGTGTTCTGAATAATTGCTCTTCTCTCCAAATTCATGATTCTCTCTCATCAGGTTTACTTTGCATCCTTCTTAAGCGGAACTCCCAGAAGTAACACAGAATGAAGGGGTCAGTGTCTGGATAGGGCTTGAGATTCTTTACTTGGAAGGTCCCAGGACAAACAAAGTGGTAGGTGTGGCTGGCTACAGAAGTTCAGAAGATGGTACAGAAGATGAGGCGGCCTGGGCATCAGCTGGCACAGGGATGTTCAGTTCTCCGGCTAGGGGAGCCATTAGTGAGGAGAGAACACTCCAGCCCTCCAGACAGGCCTTGCAGAAGGAGCCAGAGGCAAAGCCCTGCTTTCCCTGGAGAATGTCCCCATCACTGCGGCCTTGACCTCCATTTCTGCCTCCATTTCCCAAATACCGATTTGCAACAAATAGAATCCATATTGCAAACTAGTTAATGACAAGGAGTTTAAGGTTATAAAGAACTTAGAATATTCAGTATTAGACTCTGCCACAAAGTGAACTTGGGTTGTTTTTTTTTCTTTTTAATGTATATTACTGAGCCTCAGTTTTCCCACATGTAACCCTGGGATTCTCCAGGCAAGAACACTGGAGTGGGATGCCATTTCCTTCTCCAATGCATGAAAGTAAAAAGTGAAAGTGAAGTTGCTCAGTCGTGTCCGACTCTTAGTGACCCCATGGACTGCAGCCTACCAGGCTCCTCCATCCATGGATTTTTCAGGCAAGATTACTGGAGTGGGGTACCATTGCCTTCCCAAGATTTAATAATATCAACTTTTAAAAGGTATTGGAGGGACTTCCCTGGTGATCTAGTGGTTAGGACTCTGAGCTTTCACTGCCAGGGCCTGGGTCTAAGCTGTGGTTGGGGAACTAAGATCCTGCAAGCCACATGGTGTGGTCAAAAAAAAAAATTTAAAAATAAAATAAAAGATAGTGTTGTTGCTGTTGTTGTTCAGTCGCTGAGTCATGTCTGACTCAGCACACCAGGCTTCCCTGTCCTTCACTGTCTCCTGGAGTTTGCTCAAACTTATGTCCATTGAGTCGATGATGCTGTCCAACCATCTCATCCTCTGTCGCCCCCTTCTCCTGCCCTCAATCTTTCCCAGCATCAGGGTCTTTTCCAGTGAGTTGGCTCTCCTGCATTGCAGGCAGATTCTTTACTGTCTGAGCCACTAAGATACTGGAGATGCTGAATCACCTCTAAGCAGTGCCTGACGCTGTCACTAAGTTATATAGATCTTTGGATTCCAGGGTGATCAGTGATATATTGAATGGTAGGATTGTTACAGACAGGTATTACCTGAGGCTCCCTTCATGTCTTCCCACCCCTTGAGGAACCATGCGGAGGCTGTGACTAGAATGCCCCATGCCTGGGGTGAGGCACCCATCTGGCTCCCCACCCTGACATCTATCCTGGGACCCTGCTGCTCTCGCTGTCTCTCTGGACAAGCGTCTGCATTGCTCTGTGCGTCTGATTCCCTGTAGTTAAGCCATCCATGACCTCGGTGCCAGAACGCATGTGTATTTCAACCTCCTCCATCTCACAGCCAAGGATGTGTAAGTTCTAAGCATTCCCGTGACATAGCAACATGAAGATGAGGAATGAATATATTTCAAGAGGAAATGTTGGGGAATAATCCAGCAGAGCTCCGCTTGGTATTGGGCCTTTCATCAAGGCCATAACCCAAACCCACCTTATGGTGTTTGGGAATAAAATGACCATGTCAGATAGCGAAAGGAAGAAGCAGGGACAGAAGGGGAAGCCTTGAGAATCTAACTGGATGAAGAGTGTGTAGGCAGAAGATGCGAGGCGGTTCTCACGGGCAGGTGTTCGGAAGGCTGCTAGCACTAGACTCCCCAGGCCAGAGCATAAGAATGGGGCTGGGGTGAACCAGAGAGCGTGAGATGAATGGGATCTTCAAGACTGTCAGGAAAACAGAGAAGTGTGAAGGTCTAGGTGTAGGCCAGCTTTTGTGTTGCGCAACCATAGCAGCCAGCCCTTGTCTTGCTGCAGCGAATAGTAAAGAACTTGCCCCTGAGGATGCAACCTGCTTTCAGCCCCAGGGGATTGGCTCAGGAAACTTTCATCACATTGTCTGGGTGCTCAGTTTCCCTCCCTTCCCCAAAACAACCCCAGAGTCTCTGGTTCACATCTCAGGAAAACACACACCTAGGCAGTCCCCGAAGACCAGGCTCTGTTCTGAACTACAGAGGGCCTACAAGAAACTTTGTGCTGGATGACTCTGGGGAACGCTGTCTACAAATGGAGGATAAGGTTAGACGTGGGGGTCCGTGGGCCATGGGTGGGTGAGGCTTTCTTCAGAGGTGTGTCTGCCCACTGTGGCCTTCCCTCCACCCGCCTGTCTCTTTCCGTCTGTGTCCATGGTGGTCCTGGTCTCCGTGCCTCACCCCCACCTCCCACAGCATATGCCTCTTCCTTCCTGCTCCGGGGTTGTTCTGAGTGAAAGAGGGAACAACGGGAGATTTTGGATCGGTGCCTCTTATGCTATCAGGCTTCAGCATTTAGAATCTTGGAAAGGCTCCACCTGGGAGAGAGTTCCAGAGAAAACAAACTTCAGATCCTGGCTCATATGGGAAAAGGCTCATGTTCACGGAGGCAGCTTCAGGGACCTTGGCAAAGGCTTAGGCAGGCTTGGCCCCTGCCTTTAATGGATCTGACATGGAGTCTTCCAGGGCCTGCGTTGCTGCGTGGCTTCTAAGGGAGATTTCACTCTCAAGCTACAATGACACCTCTTTCATAGAAGAGTTTTCAGGTCTCTAAGGAGACCAGCAATTTTTGTTGTTCTGATCATTGTGCCCTGAGACGGCCAAACTCCCCATCTCTTCTGCTCTTCATTCCCCTTTGCCAAGTTGTTTCCCTCTTGGAGAGCAGCTGAACTTCTTTTACAGGGGGGATAGGCCCAAAAGGGGTTCTCAAGACCAGTAGGATCATCCCTCAAGTCATAGGAGTCATCCTTCCACCCCCAGAAATGACATTCAGAAAAGCGGTGGTGGGCACAAGTTCAGGGTTCCCTGGCCCAAGAAGAGGGATGGGAGTAAGCATGGTAGGGAAAGGTTGGACAGAGTTTATGGTGATTCCCTCGAGCAGTTCCTTCATGCCACTGCGTGATACTCAGAAGACCATGTATCTAGATTTTATAGCTTAAATAAGGCAGGTGCCCCTTCAGTTAAAGCAGCGTGAGCACAGGAGCTGGGAACACTTGGATTTCTATTTCTGGCCCTGTGCACTGAAGAAAACCACTTCCCCTTGTCTTTGCACTTGGGGCTCAATACTGACCACTAATTTCCCCGTGTCTGCCTCTTCTGCCAGGGGTCTTTTCAAACATAGACAATCATGGGATATTAAACTTGAAGGACAATAGAGACCATCTAGTCCCATCAACTCACTATATATATGAGGAACCCGAGGTCCAGAGTGGGGAAGTGTCTTACCCAAGGTCACATGGTGAGTTACCTCCTTCGACATGCTTGTATGCAGTACAGACTCCCCTCCACCCCTCACCAATTTTGATTCTTAAGATCTTAAGACCTCATGATGTCTTCATAGGTCCCTGAGGACTGGGGGATGACTAGGTGCCTGATGTGGGTTGGTACTAAAATCCCTTAGGTGAGGGGGATTTTCCAGGCCAGGATACTTCACATACTTCCTCCATGAGGAATCTTGGAGAAAGGAGAGAGGGACTATGGCTTGGAGAGAAGCAAGGGTGTCAGAGACCCTCTAGGCAGACTGCCCAGACCCATGGCCTCTGCCACAGCCCCATGAGAGCCCTTGTCCTGGGTTAGCACAGTGATGTTATCACACAAACATCTCACGTTGAGACTGAGTCTCCCTCTAAACACGGCATTATCAGCGAGGAACTTCTCCTCTGTCTCCACAATCGAACCCCAATGCCTGCAGGAGGGCACCTGACATCCAAGATGACTCAACTCTGTTTTCATTGCAATATGTCCTGAGAATGAGGAGGGGAAAGTCTCAGTGCAACCAACCCAATCTCTCCCCATCACCTCCAACTGCCCATCACACCCTCCGCATGGCTGCACACAGCTTTCCTAAAAAGATAGGCTTACTCCTGTCTTGTCTGCACGTGCAGCTAAACAAACACACGCCCATTACAGACATGATTTTAATGTGAGATTGGTTGAAAAACCTCCTTCTGGACATTTGATCAATATTACCCGCACCTCTGGATATCCAAATTCCGTCCATGGCAGTGTGGGCCAGAGACGAGCTGAGCCAGCGTGGAAGTCCTCCTTGCCTGAGGCTGCTCATGGCTTGGTGATCACCAGTGCCACCCCTAAGGTTTTTCGATCCTCTGTAAGGTTTGGAGGGCTTCCCAGGTGGTGCTAGTGGTAAGGAACCCGCCTGCCAGTGCAGGAGACATAAGAGACATGGGTTCGATCCCGGGGTCAGGAAGCTCCCCTGGAGGAGGGCATGGCAACCCACTCCAGTACTCTTGCCTGGAGAATCTCATGGACAGGGGAGCCTAGTGAGCTATAGTCCATGGGATCGTAAAGAGTCAGACACGACTGAAGCGACTGAACACATAACACGGAATTATGGGGAGGCGGAGTGATCAGCCATCATTTCACTGAATGGGTGAAATGGGAGGACAAAATGAACAAGAAGGTGTTTCTAGTCTTGGAAGTACAGCAGCCCCAGCCTGGTGCAGTCAAAGGTGGTCCACATCATGCCTACTAGGATTAGAAATAGCTCCCTAGAATCCCTTAAGAATGTCTGGAGAGCATGCTCCTCTGACCCTTTCACTCCCCAGGGACCCTGGCAATTATGCCCCCTCCCCACTTCCCTCCCAGGCCCATCATCAGGGCCTCCTCCTACTTAGATGAGGTTGCTCCTCCTCTTCCAGGACAATCCAAGGCCATGCCCCCAAATGTTTTGCTCCCATCCCTTCCTCAGTTCAGTGGAGGCTGCAGCAAAAGTGGAGTGTTTCCAGTTTCTCTGGCCATGCTTGGTTTTAAGTTAATCCCCTCCTCCTATCCTTCCCTTTTGCTGAGAATTCATTTGGCTGTTCCCAGTATATCTGTATCCGTATCTCCAGTTGTCCCCTGTCCACCCCCCACACGCCCCCACCCCACCCCCACCTTTCGAGCTCCCACTCTGTTTCCCCTTCTAGTTTTGATCTTCTTTGGGGGTTTGGTTTTTACTTTATTTTGCTTTTTTCTGTTTTTCTGTTTTTTTGTTTTTGTTTTTTATAGGTTTCAGAGAAATTATGTTGAATCCAATAAGCCTTCCCGGACATTCCAAGCCTCTTAACCATGGCATCTATGTTGAGGATGTCAATGTCTATTTCAGCAAAGGACGTCATGGCTTTTAAAGACTCCTTTTAAGCCTCCCTGTTTTGATGTCTCCTTGGTAGGCTGGGCCCTCTGAGAGGTTGGAAGCTCTAGGCATTGTTCCGTTTGGAGCCGGGGATGCTAACTAAAAACCACACGAGCCACTGGTGCCCCCCGCATCCTTTATCGCCACCAAGACAGGTGTGTCCCCGTCCCCCCATCCACCACTGGCAGGGTTGCCCTTCCCCTCCAGTCATCACTGTGCTCCCTTTTTTCCTGGCCTCCAAGGCAGCTCCTGCCATCATCTTTAGAGCCAATACAGAGAATTAAAAACCTGTGCACCAGGAACCATCTTTTAAACATACTAGCAGTCTCTTGCTTTCCAAAAACAACCCAACCACCACGAGAAAGCCTGATGAAGTCCAGCCATGCTCCGGCCTCACTTTCTCTGCTGGAAGCGTGGGGTGTCCCTGGCCACCCTCTTAGTGACCTCGTCGCCCTGCAGCCTCCCGTGGGGAAGAACATCTAAGGAGAGGTGGAGACGGCGCGGTGAGAGGAGGGGGAGCCAGGCCCACGTGTTGGCACCAGATTAGGTCTCAGAGGAAAGAATGGACACCAATCATTTTCTATATATATACATATATATATATATATTTTTTTTTTTTTTTGGTGGAGAAAACCATGTCTTTTTGGGGACACACTTTCCCCCTACTTCCTCTTCTCTCTGCAACGGCTCAGTGAGTGGTGTTAGAAAACCCCTTGGAGAAGGGGATTTCTCCAGGGCTTCTTCTTGACCCCTAGACCTACAGTTCCCACGAGCTCTGGCTGCAGGAGGTCTTGCCTGAGAACCGGGCATCCTGCTAGGACCACAAGGGACCACAAGGGAACCAGGGACCAAGGCCCTTCCTGCTGGCCTGTGATTCCAGCATTGGCGCTCTTCCCCCACTTTTACTTGTTCTTGACTCTGAGAACTTTCGGCACCCAATGGAATCACCATTTCAAGGCCAAGATGAACTGAAGGGGAAGAGACGTAAAAATTGGCCTCCTCCAGCCCCTCTCACGGCACCAGTGGAAGTGTCATCCTGTCCTCTGGTCAACATATGTGTTTACTTTGCTTGCTTTGACTCATGCCTTACTCCATGGCCACCCTCTCCCAAAGAGGAGGGATTTGTTTCCCCCACTTTCACCTTGATCCACAGCGAGGGGGGAGGGTGGAGGGAATGGCTTTACCCCAGCTTCCATAGAAAAAGCATAGATGTAGGGCCTGGAAGTCCCTGGATTTGCTGCCATATTGGCTTAGTAGATTTCGGGGGCGTGGCTTACTTCCTCCCACCCCTGGTACTTCCACTGTGGGGGCTCAGCACAGGCTGCCCCCTTGAGGGTGGAGCACAGAAGAAGAAAGGGCCAACCATGGGGAGCTTGGAGGGCAAAACGGTGGTGGTTTTAACCCACTAAGTTTGGGAGTGAAGATGCACAGTGATAGATAGCAGATTCTCTGCCTTGGGAGAGTTCCCTGGGGGTTAGGATTCCCTCTTAGGGTTTTAGGTCCCGAGTCCTGTGGATGGGGGTTCTTCAGGTCAGGTTCCCAGCCTGGTTCTGGAGACGCCCTTTGTGGGTTTTAAAAATACAGAGCTTTCCAAATTCTTGCCCAGTGTCTGGGGTGGCCTCCCGGGCGCCTGAATGTCCAGAGTATCACATGGGGGCTCAAGTTGTCTCCAGGACCTTGAAGGATGTGCTCTTTCAGCCCCTCCCAGCTCCCCACCACCCCGCTCCCCACCACTTCACGTCTGGCCAGTCCCTACTGTGTCCTGCCAACTCTTTGGGCCAGGGCCTCTTTCTGAGTGTGGCTTTAAGGAGTAAGCTTGAGGATGATGTTTTTTGATTACTGTAATTCATTACCTCATTTCCAGCCTCCCAGGCTCCATCCATCCCAGCATCTTTTATTCTGCCATTTCCCTCACCTTGTGCTAAGACCATGGGGCGTTCTGTTTCCACAGAGACTTATAGGAGTGTTCAGTGTATAGTTTCTTAATAAACACTTTATTTTCTAATGAAATGACTGAATCAGACCTCTTATTTGGCATTTTTTGCAAAGAATATTAAAGACATTTCAGGCTACCCCTGTTTTTTTTTTTTTTTTCATTCCTCCCTATTTTACTCTTTTAAAGAAATTTCTTAGCCAGTTCCTGTTTGCAAAGGATTTTACAATCTGCTCCATTGGTTGGTTTCACTGAGACCTCTCCAGATACACTCTAAGCCCATACAGTGAAGTGTTTCCTCAATCTTATTGAGAAGGCGTTAGAGGCACAGAGAAGCTAATTGGTTCACCCAGAGTCACACAGCACACAAGGCGGAAGCAAAATTCAGACCAGACTCCACCAAACACAACTCAGGTGACTGAGACCCTTGCCTCCTTGGTGGCAGGGGACTCTTCTGTTGTCTGAGCAGCCAAGACCTTTGGAGATTCTTTCTTCACAACTGAGGTGTAAGGGGCTCTGGAGTGGGGTCAAGGGATCCTTCATCTTTGGGGCACCAGCAAGCCAGTGTGATTTTTCCTTTGGTTGGAGTGGTTTTATAGCTCCCTGATGAATCTTGGGGAAGAGACCTTGCCCAGAGAAAGATGGGGCTCTGGGTCTGTAGGTCAACCTGCCGATTACTCAGAGACACCCCCACCCGTCCCCACGCATAGCACGTACATACTCAGGTGGGCCGAGCTCTCATGGCAGGTCCCATGTGGGCTACCAGAGAAAGGGAGGAAGCGAGTCCTGGGGTTCTGTGAGACTGAAATGCTTAGATGAGCCGGGTATGTCTGTCCGCCCTTGGTTCCTGAGCCCTGACACAGCTGTAAGTGTTGAAATGCCTTCTGAGGAGGAAGTGGAAACCCATTCCAATATTCTTGCCGGGAAAACCCCATAGGTGGAAGAGAGGAGCCTGGCGTGCTAGCCCACGGTGGACACAAAAAAGTCAGACACGCCTTAGCAGCTAAATGATAACAACTCACAAAACGCAAGTCATTATTTCAGTGGCATGGGTTTTAGTTGTGATGTATTGGATTTTCTTGAGTCAGGATTTGCTTAGCAGTTCCAAGGTAGAATTCAGGGATTGAAGATACGTATACACACATATAACCAGTGTCTAGCACTTGGAAAAAAAAAAAAAGTCTGTATTTTTTTCTACTGTTAGACACTTGTCTAGGTCTTAGGGAAGCACAGACATCATCTAGTCCTAAAAAGCACATAATAAGCTTGAGGGATAGACCTAGAAAAGCTGATCATTAATAACCACATATCATAATACATGTCTTAATGACTGCATCAGTAAGTTTTTGTGAAATCAGACAAGAGGGACATAGAATTAATTTTATTTAAGAGGAACAACAGAAGAATCACAGACCATAATTAGGGTTTTAAGCTGGACTTTGAAAGAATAAGGATTTAATAGAATTTTTGAGGAAGTAAGGGTCTGGAAGATGCCCTGGAGAAAGGAACAGCTACCTGCTCCAGTATTCTTGCCTGGAGAATTCCATGGACAGAGAAGCCTGGCCGGCTACAGTCCGTGGGGTCTCGAAGAGTCGGACACGACTGAGCAACTGAGGATGAGTGCAGCTTACAATATCTTCCTTTTAGGAGGAGAGGACTTTGTATGTAGGAGGTTTGGAGCAACAAAGGAGGCTGGGGGCTGGGGAAGGGCTCCTGGGGGGGTTTGGACCCCTCCCTGGGTCTCAGTAGGCTTTGTTGGAGCTTCTTACTTAGGAAGTAAAGATGAGGCAGGCAAAGTGGGTGGACGAGCTCAAGGTGGAAGTCCAACAGGGATGGATCAGGCTAGGTCAGTGCTTTTCTGCTTATCCTTACTCTCTGACTCTCCTATTGGAGTCTAGTTCTGTTTGAGCCCCCGCCCCTCACCTCACCCCAAATGGAAGCTCCTTTTCTGTAGAGTGGCGTGAACAGGGGGTTTGCCCCAGCTTTGCATTCTCCTGTTCGCAAGGGCTCTAAGGTTGGACCAGGGATGCCTCAAGGGCTGAGACCACCTTTGGGCCCATCAGGCTGCATGGATTCCAGGGGCAATTTCATTATTCAGGGCTTCCTCGGTGACCCAGACGGTAAAGAACATGCCCGCAGTGCAGGAGACCCAGGTTTGATCTCTCAGTTGGGAAGATCCCCTGGAGGAGAAAATGGCAACCCACTCCAGTATTCTTGCCGGGAGAATCCCATGGACAGAGGAGCCTGGTGGGCTGCATTTCATGGGGGTCACAGAGTTGGACACGACTGAGCAGCTAACACTTCCACTTAGAGATATTTAAGCTTTGTTTTATCTGGCTGCATAGAGCCTGCCAATGCATGGGAGAAAAAATGAAGAGCAGAAACATGCCCTGGCAAGATGGGAAAGGAAACCGCCCATCCACGGGAGGAAGGGAGGGAGAGTGCAGCAGGAGGAAGAAGGAGAGATGAGGGTTTAGGGGTGTGGGGCACAGGGAGTGAGAGAAGCCTTGTCCGGGGGCTTCTATTTTGCCTCTAAAGTGTAAGGCGAGGCCTTGGGGTGCAAGTGGAAACATCGAAGGGCGCCAAGAAGGCTTCAAGCAGCAGAAAAGACCATGGCAGATGTCAGGGAAGTGTGAGAAAGTTCCCAGGAGGCATGAGGACTGGCCGAAGCTGGAGAACCGTGTTGAGTGTGCGGGACTCTGTCTCCCATGCTTTCCTGCTGGGCCCTGAAGTCCCATGGCATCTACCCCAATGTTAGAGGGTCCGGAGCGGTTAGAGCTGGCACAGGGAGGCCTTCAGAACAGAACTTGGCCTGCTAAGGATGCTGGCTTGGACTGGCTTCATCCAGGGAGGCTCAGGGGGACCCGCAAGTCCTGCAGCTCTGTGACCTTCCGGGTTTGGAATCTCACCCACAGGACTTCACAGTGGCTTTTTTGCACTTGAGCTTGCGTTTGGTCATGGGGGACTTTGTGGCAAAGGCTCATCCCAGAAGCCAGTGTGCTTGTTGTGTGCTCTCTGGGTCTTCATCTTGGAGGAAAGGAGGGAAGGAAAGGCTCTGCTTCTGAACACTGTTTTCTGAAGCTCAAAGGGTGGGGAACTCACTCTCCTTAAGAAGGTGTAGGACAGTGGGGAGCTCGGCTGTAGGGCTTTTCCAGGGACATGTTCTGTCTTTCACTAGCATTGTGTGTTAGATCCTGAAACTGGCTGCCAAGCTCCAAAGAAGGGCTTTCCTAGGGAACATAATAACAATCACGTCAAACTTACGAAGCACCTATTCAGAGCCAGGCCTGTTTGACCCATGGAAGCTGAAGCTCAAGAGTCAGTAATGACCAGGCAGCTGTGAATGGCAGAGCCAAGTCTGACATGGGGTCCCCTTGACCGCCCAGTGCTCTCAGCTGCACCACAGAGCAATCCATCTTCGGCTCCAGGAAAGCTGAAGTCCTGAGGGCTCCATAATCATAGGTTCCCCCCACCTCCTTGAAGGATGAAGTCCTTCAAGGGTCTTTAAGGCTAGATGCCATCCCTATCATCCTTCTGGAAACAGACAAGCACGGTGATTTTGAAAGACTCCCCAGAAAAGAGCATCCGCCCTGCTCTATCTTCACCCATTCTAGTATTTGGTGACCCTGGTTGCCTGAAAGTGTGGTTGTTCTTAGATCTGAGTTGAGTCATCTTGTTCCCAGTTGGTGAGATTTCCAAACAGACAAGGGTGGCATCTTTGATGTTGAGAAGGACTTGTCAGCCAAGACACCTGGTCCTGAAGCTGCTAGCTGAGGCTGCCCAGGTCTGGGCAATGTGAGCAGCTTCAGACTGGAAGGTTGTGGAAGGAAGAGCCTTGCTTGACTTCTGCAACCCCACCTGAATATTCTCCACCCTTCCCCAAGGACCTTCTGACACGTGGATGCTCTGCTGTGACCTTGCCACTCAGGGAGACAACAGATGCCAGGCATCTTCAGTTTGGAAAGCAAGAAGCTGGGCTCTGCACTGGCCTGTCCCTCCTTTCTTACTTGGGAATTCCTTTCTTTAGCCAAGCTTCCAGCCACCACATCCTCCTTGGCCCCAGCCGTAGGCATGACCTCAGCCTAGTACAGGGCCTGTGACACTCCTGGTTCCACTCAGCTCCTGCAAGGCCAGCCCTGGGCAGAGGCTCATGCATCTCCGATCCAACAGCAAGATGCCAGGGAGGGTTTGATCCTACAGAGACAGCAGGTCAATGCAAGGTGACTTCATTGCCTGTTGCTTCCTGGACTGCGCCAGATGCAGATTAAGCAGGGGGCCTTTGTTCCTTCAGTGTTTACTGACTTGGGGCTCCCCGAGACTCACAGATGGCCACCAGAATGACTCTGAAAGGGAGAGCAAGATGAGAGAGTCTCAGTGAGGGACAGACCGAGATGAGTGAGGGTGGAGTGATGCCGGCTGCTCTGAGGTTCCAATGGTTCAGCATGGCAGAGGAGGTGGGAGTGTCAGGGGAACCTGGTTTGCATATGAACTGTCCAGCTGAAGCTCCACTCCCCAGCTCACCTAGCTCTGCCCCACCCCCACACCTTCATTGTTCTGGGAGCTTTGGAGAAGCTGTCTGGTCTGCGGCCCCATTTGCCTTGGATGGCTCTGGTTCTGCATTTTCCCTCTAGAAATCCCTTACCATCCCAGGTGATGCAGTGGTAAAGAATCCACCTTTCCTAGGAGATGCCACTTTGATCCCTGGGTCAGGAAGTTCCCTTGGAGGAGAGCATGGCAACCCACTCCACTATTCTTGCCTGGAGAATCTCACGGACAGAGGATCCTGGTGAGCTACAGTCTATGGGATCACAAAGAGTCCACAGGGCTGAAGTGACTTAGCACCGCACACACACACACACACACACATCATCCCATGCACTTCCCCTCAAGAAAACCTCAGCCAAAACCTGACCATATATTCCACAGCTAAATAAGCCTCCTTCCACCCTCCTTGCACCTAAAGTAAGTTGAAGATCTCTTACTGGCAACAGATAAGTTTTCTTGTCTGCTTTTTTGGATGGTTTGGGCATTCCATCAGAATTCTGATCTGGGTAGGATTTTAATCCCAGTTTCTCCCACTCAGTGGGTAAAACTTCTACAAAGTGACCCCAGTTTGCCCTTGGGACTTAAACTTTGCTGCTCAGGGAGGAGACTTCTGCCTGGCTGATGAGCCTCAAGATCTCGCTGCCTTTTCCTATCTCTCCATCAGGACCCTCTCCCCTCCTGGGTGTGTTCCTGAGGGCACTAGCTCTTCCTTTCCCATCCCTCTTTGCCTTCTGGTACAGGCAGATACATTACTCAGATGTCCTGTGGTTCTGGGTGTTGGGCATGGTGAGAACTGGGGAGACATGGTGAGAATTGGGGAGGCATTGCAGCTAGTCTTTGACTCAAGCAAGTTTGGTTTCCACGCAAGAAAGAAAGAAGAAAGGCAGGGGGATCTCTGAGAAACCCGGGTCCTAGAAGGACACAGACAATGCTGATGGTTCAGATTCTATGTCAAAGGCAAGGCCAGGCCTGTGTCAATCCAGTTTGGGAAGGAATTTGGAACTACTTGGGTGGGGGGGAAAGACAGGGTTACCAGATTCCAAGAGAGGAGCCAGAGCTGTAGAGAAGTCCTGACTGAGGGCTCTGGTGAGCCTTCAAGCCTGGGAAACAGGAGATGTGTGAGCTTCCTACTCACAGCAGCTCTGGGCTTCTCCGGATCACATCTTCCCATGATCCTTTGCAATAGAAGTCAAGTCTCCCTGAGGTCCATGAATCTGACTTTGATTTGTCTAAGAGAAGAGGGAGGGGCAGTGGCATAAGGCAGGAAGAATGGAGCTTGGGTCTCTGAGAGAGGAAGAGCAGCTCTCCCTTCACCCTCTATCTAAGATGATGTCAAGCACTGTCTGAGATTTTGGAGGGTGGATCAGAAGGCCCCGTTGGCTATGGAGAGAGTCTGAAGGCCCAGGGGTGAGGCTACTTAAAGGTATGAGTCCCAAAGTTGTGTCCAACTTGTGGTTCCATCCAAGTTTGAGGAACAGAGGATCATGTCTGCTCAGAAAACCCCACTGACCCTAACTTGGGTGAGCAATGGTGGAGGCCTTGGTGGCTGACAGTGACACCAGCTGGTCTATGGAGCTCTCTCTTCTCCCTTCTGTTTCTGCCTCCCATGTGCTGTAACCATAGCAGCAAAATGAAGCCTGGTTCTGCCTTTGGGGACCTCACTGGAGCAACTGGCCTATTCCCTTTAAAAGACATGGCTTCCCTCTCTTGTCCATACATTCATTCCACAGCGGAAAGGGCAAGGACCCAACCCCTGTAGAGTGACTTTGCCACTGTCAAATATGGCCTGGTGATACTTCCTTTACAGAGCTCTGAAATGTCACTTACTTTTTTTACTCTGAAGCTCACACCAGCCTGGGTCTCTTTTGGTTCTCGTGATGTTTTAAAAATTGCAGCGCAATGTTCTTTACTTCCAAAGCTTGCAACAATGGCCTTTGGCCAAAGGTCATGTGATCCTGACTCCCGGAGAGACTGACTACTCTGGGGAAGAGAGGGTGTGGGGTCCCGGGTGCTCTGGGAGGAATGACGTCTGTCTGCAGTCCTGTGCCATGGTTCTTAGTGGCTGGACAGGCTCAGGGCAATAGTTACTGCGCACAGCCAGATTCTCAAGGGTGTTGGGAGCAGGGAGACATGGGAAGCCCTTGAGTCTGAAGCTCAAAGGGTTTAGATTCCATAACACAGGAGACCCCTAGAACTATAAACATTGTCTTACTGCCAGGCCCATCTCAGCAATGACCAGACAAGCTGTCTTCAAGATCTGCTCTCCAGCTGTCAAAGTCCAGAAAGACAAGTCCTAAATTCTTTGTCCCATGGACCAACCAATGTAGGTGCCTCTCCCAGGGCCCTCCTATGAGCAATCTCAAGGAGAAGGAAAATTCCAGAATGCAGGTTAGATGCTAAGTCCAACCTGTGTATTAAGTATACACCAACATGTCAGCATTCTCTTGCTGTTAATTCTGAGAGAAAATTCATGTGAGGGAGAACCCGAGAGGAAACCTCAAAGCAATTTTTTGTCATGAGCATTAAGCCTCTGAAAAGTCACACTGGCCAAGAGGGTACAGTCAGGACCTCTGGTCACTCCCATCTGAGGACCGCAGCTCTGACCCCAGCATTTGGCTTCAGAGGGAGCCAGCTGCAGAGCTGGTCAGTGAGAACTTGACTTTGGGGGTTGTGGGAGAGGCGGGTTAGAGGAGGTACCACGAATAGAGAATATATTCTGAGACTGTCCTTCCTGCGAGAATTGGAATTCTGAGTCCATGTGTGAATGACTCACAGAATCGTTCAGTCTTTATGGCTGTCAACTCGGCATTTCATCACAGGCAATTGCTGCATAGTACCTTTGATACCAAATGGACAGTTGGGTCATTACAAAGATCAGAGTGACACCCCTGTGCATTTTCAGGATGATATCTTAGTAGTTTTAGTGGATCAACTGCTTGACCAAGTATTGCCCTACATGTATTGATCGGTTTTCTGGGAAAGCTTCAGGTTTTGCAATAGGGTTCTGTCTTCATTTGAATGCCCAACTTGTTATCACATAAATCATGTTGTAAGGATCGAATGGGCTTCCCTGGAGGCTCAGCGATAAAGAACTTGCCTGCAATTCAGGAGATTCGGGTCCAATCTCTGGGTCAGGAAGATCCCCTGGAGAAGAAAGTGACAACCCACTCCAATATTCTTGCCTGGGAAATCCCATGGAGAGAGGAGCCTGGCGGGCTACAGTCCATGGGGCTGCAAAGAGTCAGACACGACTCAGGTACTGAACAACAACAAAAGATCATGTGCTCCCCTTTTCACTGGCCTTGGAAATGCTTCCCTGTAGCCTCCTGAGATGCTAAGAGCCCATCAAATGACTTTGAATGTTGTGTGGTATATAGCCAGCCTCTTAAATATTCACCATGTTAGGACAGAAAGGCTCTGAGAAGTCCTGCTTTGAATAACCTTTTTGACTCTACCCCTTTCTCAATCTAATTGAACATGAAACACTCTTCACTTAATACCTATGAACAGACTCAATGCACACATTCTAGGTCACACTGGGTCAGGGTGTAGGCAGCAGCTTTTTGAAGCAGAACAAAGCAGGATGTATTAATTAACCACCGATTTCTCATATCCAGATGAACTGCCAAACCCCAACACCTCTGCCCAGCTTTAGGCTCCATCCCCGACTTCTGCCCTTGGCTTTGCAAGGAGGCAGACATTATTCTGGGGGCTGGTGGGTAGGTACTCTTGTGAAGTGCAGGAAACCTTCTCTGCGAGACTTCAAAAGAAAATGATAAATCACTTCACATAAGAGCTTAAGACTTCAGCCCTAAACCTGGTCACCCTCCCAGGCGGGTGGAGGCGATGTCATCTAGAGGTAGCAATAAAGAGCTGGCGTCAGTCTCAGCCCTACCACCAGCAAAATAACATGGGTAAGTTATCTTTCCTTGTCCCATGTTTGTCTCCGAGTTTGCCGTTCCTTGGGGCTCCCAGGTGGTGCAGTGGGAAAGAATCTGCCTGCCAATGCAGGCAACGTGGGTTCGATCCCTGGGTCGGGAAGATCCCCTGGAGGAGGAGATGGCAACCCACTCCAGTATTCTTGCCTGCAAAATACCATGGAGAAGAGAGCCTGGTGGGCTACAGCCCATAGGGTTGTGAAGAACCGGACACGACTGAGCACCCGCGTACATTTTCCTCAGAGAGGAGATCTCAGCCAGACAAGAATTCCAAATGCCACGATCCCAAGAATCTCTGTTGTCTCCTAGTGGGGGCGTCTTCTGGTTCTGGGGTCCATCTCTCTCTGCTGGGTGTCTGTTGTGTCACTTGGGAAGGGTGACCCCTGCTCCCTCCTGGAGTGCTGGGGAAGGTGGTAAGAGGGGCGGGTGGCTGCCTTTCTGGGTGAGGGTTGGTGGATTTTTCTGGAAGAGGAAAGAAACAGATGCTTGGAGGTTAATAGGCCCTCTCTGTCACAGTTGGACAGGGCCAAGCGGGGGTTCTTGGCAAGATTTTCCAACTTTGATCTCAAGAAGGCAGCTCTGCCTAACAAATAGTCTGAAATGTCAAAGAAGAAATGTTAAAGCTTGAGGGGTCGTTCTCCTGGGAACCGCCTGGGCTGGCTAGGGAAGCAGAGGCGGAGGGAGAGAGGGACACTCGAGAATCCTTCACATAAAGATTCTGACTTGGTTCTGTGATATTTAAGAAAGACGAAAACTCTGAATTATTTATAGCACAGAAGATGGAAGCTGGAATGCAGAGAAGGGCTTCAGATAATAGTTCAGGATCCCTCTGCCCCAGCCTTGAAATAGTAAAACTTTTCTTGTTGGTGACATGCTCTTGACCTCTCCTTATCTGTCATTATGATTACTATTATGGTTCTTTTCGTTAAGATAATGCATTGCTTTTGATTATGGGAGTTGGGGAGAGGCGATTTCTAGAAATGATTGTTGCAAAGAAGCAAGAGTTCTCTCTCCCTCTTAAAGGATCCACAGCAAGTCCTTTATCTCCTCTTTCCATCCCCATCGGCTTCCAGCTTGTGCCTCTTCAAACAGTGGGTGGGTAGCATCTTGGGTAACAGTTGGCCATATTGATCTGGGAAGGTAGATTTCACGTGTCAGTTCTTCCATTTGAAATATGGAGCCAATCGTATGGCTCTTCTAGGTGTACTGGGACTATGGATGATACCACGTAATCAAATCACCTGGAAACTTGGTGAGGAGGCAAGAAAATAGCATCTACGTTATGTGAAGGGAGGGAAAGGAAGTAAAGAAATTTACAAAGGGAAACTCAGAGGTGATGAAAGGACTGGTGTTAAAGCTAGAGGGAATGAATGGGGTCTTTCATCTGTTTATTTTGGTCAGTGATGTTGTCTAGATCTTCACAAAAATACTTCTGGTTGATAACACATCCTGATTCTATAGCATGGGTAACTGAAAGCCACTGATGGTCTCAAAATTGCAGTTAAATTTAAAATTATAAGTGTCGGATGTTCTTCCTTCCCCTTTCACAAATAATACAAACATGCTCTCAGTCACCCTCCCTCTAATTATTTTTGTACACCCTTGGATCTCTCAAGAATGCCAACAAACAGAGCCAGTCTTTGGACAGGGACAGGTTGGGGGTGTTTGAGATGAGGCTAGTCCAGATGCAAATCAGATCATCAGTAAACTTCCAAACGAGCAATATTGTATTTAGGATGTATTGCTTTTATTGAAAATAGTCGTACTTTTGCTTTTTTTTTTTTTCCTAAACTTGTTTTTTTCCACTTCGAAGGACCTAGAGAAAATTTTGCAGTTAAAATGTCACAGTGACACTCCTGTTATAAAACTCTGAAAGTGTACTTATTTTTATATTCAGTAACTTACTCTACCTCTCAGAAAGATCTTCCAAATATTTTTCCGACTCTTGATTTTCAGTGACGTAGAGGTGTGACTAACATTCTTGCTGCAGCACAGTGGTTCTCAAATCTCCTGGTCTTGGGGCGCCTTTACATTAAAAAATTACAAGGACCTCAAAGAGTTTTTGTTTATGTGGGATTTACACATCTGCATTTACTGTAATTGAAATTAAAACTGAGAAACATTGGAAAACACACACACACACACACAGGTATGCACACACGCATTGTATTTAACCATCAGAGCAATATTTTCATCACATGTCAGGAAATCACTGGAAAAACTCCATGCATACCTGTGAGAGAATGTGAGAGAACAAAAGGGAACAGACCATCTTAGTATTCCTAGGAAAATAGGTGTGACACGTGGATCTCCTGAGAGGGTCTCAGGGCCAACCAGGGGTATTTGGACCACATTTTTAGACCTGCCACTCTAGGGAAAACTGAAGAATGAGCAGATTCTGAAACCGAGTCTATGTTCCCTTGATACCAGTGAATGGAATCAGTCATGCACTTTGCTCCAAGTGTCAGGCTCCATCAGAACCTCATTTCTTCATGGAAACATCACCAACTGCCTCTTAAGTGCTGACCCAAACCTAACTGGACATGACCATGTTCAGTTGCTACAAATGTGGGAATCATACAAGAAGGATTCATCTATTATAAAGAAAACTAGGAGGCTGGGTGTGTTTGCCCTGCAAAAGAAACATGGGCTTGATGCAACTGTAAACATTACTGGCTGATGGAAGAAACTCAGCATAAACAAGGTTTGCAAAATCCCATTGGTGAGGGCAGGGAGAACGAATGTCAGGGGGATGAAGAGCTTTTGCAATCAGTACCTTGCCGGTCAGAAGTCTCACCACGTGTATCACAGCCCTCTCTGTGCATCGTGTTTTGGTTTGTCTAAGGAACACGTGGGGCTTAGCAGTGTTCTACAAGGTCCCTTAGGAGAGTCTACTTAAGTTTAGAGTCCCTGGCCCCTCCTCCATTCTCCTAACCAGGGCAGCTTTGGTAGAGATGGACTGGACCATGAAATGGTCCTTACATCGTAAGGAGCCTCCTTGGGTCAGCTCTGTGCATCCATCAGGCAGAGGGAGCTGTCCCATCCTTGGGGTCCTGGGCTCATGACAGAGTTCATGCCTCCTATCGTTTTTACCTTTCTATCCCAGATTTATCATTTATACTCAGGAGATCAAGAACAGCTCTCAGCTTGTTCTGAGGAGTTCTTTGTTCCCAATATTTCACAATCCTCACCAGGAAAATGAGGTCTTGCAAGAATGCCTCTGAGATCATGAGCAGATGTTGGTTCATTCACTCATCCCTCAGTTATTGCATACCTACTCTCTGCCATGAACTCTGCCACTAAGTGAAGCAGTTGTATTTCCTTGCCCCCACAGCTTCAGGGTCTATTTATTGAGCTGGTTCTCACGGCGGGGGTGACTTGTCCCCCAGAAACTTTGGTTGTCATGACTAAGGGTAGATGTTACTGAGAGCCCCCACAGCAAAGAATTATCTGGCCTAAAAATGTCTGTAGTGCCAAGGTCAAGAAAATCCAGTCTAGTGAGAATATGGACTGGTATCCCTTAATCTTGGACAAG
This sequence comes from Budorcas taxicolor, assembly GCF_023091745.1. Taxonomy (NCBI): domain Eukaryota; kingdom Metazoa; phylum Chordata; class Mammalia; order Artiodactyla; family Bovidae; genus Budorcas; species Budorcas taxicolor. The sequence goes on along the minus strand of NC_068930.1, from coordinate 21,332,575 downwards.
AGGGTTTTCGTACATTTCAGGCTCTTCCTTCAGCTTCCAGGCTCCAAAGCCTGTGGCACCACAACCTCCATCTTATGCCCCTTCTATGTAAAGTCTCAGTTGCCTACTCCAGAACTCCTTACCCAAATGATCCTTAGTCCACTTCCACGACATGTGCAGACCTCTTTGTCTGTCTTTTCTTCTAAGGGTGGGCTGCACTACAGATGCGTGCCTGCTAAAGCCCAAGTGGGTCAAGGGCCTGCTGTCTGGGGGCACAGGGCGGGTGTATGTGTGGAGTGGTTCAGGTTGGGTGTGCCTGGAGCCTCCTTTGCTGTGAGATTGAAAGGGGGAGCAAGCCAGGGTCTTGCTCTCTGACACTGCATGTCCCGTCTCACAATTCCAGGGAGTCCAAGGCATCTAAATTTGTGTCTGGTTCTTCAGGTCATTCTGAAAATATATTTAGAGGAAGATAAGGTGTCCCTCATTTAACAGTGTGTTGGCTTTATTTGCGCTTCCATGGTGGCCCAGACGGTAAGACTCTGCCTGCAATGCAGGAGACCTGGGTTCGATGCCTGGGACAGGAAGATCCCCTGGAGAAGGGAATGGTAACCCTCTCCAGTATTCTTGCCTGGAAAACCCGATTGATAGAGGAGCTTGGTGAGCTACAGTCCAGGGGGTCGCCAAGAGTCAAACATGACTGAGCCACTAAAATTAACTTAGCTCAATTTATGACTTCCAACTTTTTGAACATGTGAGATGTGGGCTTCTAATTATCCTCTTGTCCCAAGTCCTGCAAATATAAGGGACTGGCCTTGTGCAGACAAGTGAGTAATTATGAAGCAATATGATGAAATTGTGCATGAGGTAAGCAGAGAGGAAGGACACTCAGTTCCTAAGTGTAGTTCTGGAAAAAACTGAATCATGACATCTGTTTGCAGCTGTATAAATAGAAATGGCAGTTCAGGGAGCCCACAATCAGGATGATCAGTTCACACTTCCAGTGTTCCATTATTTGGAGAAATGTCTGTCCCTTCGAGTCTTAGGAAGCCTGATGCCTTTGCCACACAGATAAATACTGTGGCCCTTTGGCCACCTCGGGCCATCAAGTCAGCTGTTCTTCCTACTGGACCATCCCCACGCTGCGGCAGAACTCATATAGTGTCATGCCCTTGTCAGGTTGCCATGGAGACTGATCTTGAGGTCTCCAAAATTGATTTGTATTTACTGGGGACCTGCAGTTTGCTGGATGCTGTGACCAGCATTAAACAGAGAGAGAGAGAGAGAAAGAGGGATGCCCTCCCCCTCCCCTATTTGTGGCCTACTGGGAAGATATCTTTCTGCAACAGAGAGGTTGGAGAAATTGAATGAAAAGGATTTTTTTTTTTCTTCCAATAACGTTGTGCTTTTTTTTTTCTGATTACAAAAGTAATTTATATTCATGGTAGACAATTTGTTGAAATACAGAAAAGCACACAAACACATAAATTATCCACCATCCCATCACCCAGAGACAACACTGTTAACATTTTAGCTTTCTGCCTTTCTAATCTTTTTTATGTTCTTATTTAATTATTTAACAGAATCAAATCATTCTACGGGCACATGTACACACACGCCCATTGCTTTGCTACTTCCTTCCTTATAAGATTGTTTCATGTGCTGTTTAATCTTTTGTGATATCAAAGATTTTTTTTTAACAGATAACCTATTCACATGGTTAAAACACACACACAAACCCACACAACTTGTACATCAGTGTTCATAGCAGCATTTTTCAAAATAGCCCCAAATTAGGAACAACCCAGATGTGTATCAGCCGATGATAAATGAAATCTGAGATAAACAAATGATGGAATACTACTCAATAATAGAAAGGAATGAAGTGCTGGTGGTATGTGTTACATGAATGAACACTGGAAACAATATGCTAAGTAGTAAAGAAGCGGGACATGAAAGACTTGTTTTATATGATGCCGTTTCCCATGAAGTGTCCAGAAGAGGCAAATCTGTGTAGATAAGAAGACTGCTAGTGCTTGCCTAAGGCTGGGGTGGCTTGTGAATGAACCCAAGAGATCTAATTGGAGTGATGAAACCATATTTAATACTGAAATTGAATGATGGTGATGGTTGTACCACTGGTAAACATCATTGAATTTTACATTAAGATGGGTGAGTGTTCACTGCTATATTTAAAATAGATACCCATCAAGACCTACTGTATAGCACAGGGAACTCTGCTGCTTAGATGGGCGGGGAGTTTGGAGAATGGATACATGTATATGTATGGCTGAGTCCCTTTGTTGTGCCCCTGGAACTATCACCCCTTTGTTAATCAGCTATATTCCAATACAAAATAAAAGATTTTAAGAAAATAAAATAAGTAAATTAAATGGGTGAGTTTTATGGTACATGAACAACACCTCAATAAAATTTACCTATTTATACATAAATATAGATGTAAAAGAAAAAGGTGATATATATGACATATATAATAAGTATGTGTTATAGACTGATGTAAAATAAAGATGTTATATATAAAATTTATTAAGTTATTGTTTACCTTAGTTATTATATATAATAAGTATATTATACTATCTATATAGGGCCTCCCTGGGGGCTCAGCTGGGAAAGAATCCGCATAACGCATGTATATATGAATTCTCCCTATAGCTGTCCCTCCTTTGCAGGTTCTTTGTACTACCACTACCGTCACCACACATGTAACCACTGTCGTTCTCTGTCCTTGTGAATTACATCCAAACAAATTATATATAAACCAATATAAATATGCACTTTGTTTTTCCTCCACTTTGCACATGTAAAAGTATATGACATATATTATTCTGTTCTTTTTAGTATTCTCCCTGACAGTTCCTTGGAGCTCTGAGAGAAATTTCTCATTCTTCTTTTGTTAGAGATACATACTTTTCCCTTGCATAGATCTATCCCAATTCATTTAATGTCTTTACAATAATTTGCTCTTAAAAGTAACTTTAGTGGATTGATCATAAATATAATAAACCTAAATGAATGGGGCTGAACCCAAATACAACATTAATACAGGGACAAATCACCCCCACAGGCTGTTTGGTATACCTGTTTTACACATATAACCCATGTTAGGTTATGCCAGTGTGTACCCTCAGTAATAAATAAGAATGAGATTCTCTGCAGCCTCACTAAATACAGGGTCGCAGCATGATTGCTAATGGCTGGGTAATTTTTGAGCAGAGAAATTTAAAAAGCAGAGACATCACTTTGTCAACAAAGGTCCGTCTAGTCAAGGCTATGGTTTGTCCAGTGATCATGTATGGATGTGAGAATTGGACTATAAAGAAAGCTGAGCACTGAAGAATTGATGCTTTTGAACTGTGGTGTTGGAGAATACTCTTGAGAGTCCCTTGGACTGCAAGGAGATCCAACCAGTCCATCCTAAAGGAGATCAGTCCTGGGTGTTCATTGGAAGGACTGATGTTGAAGCTGAAACTCCAATACTTTGGCCACCTGATGCGAAGAGCTGACTCATTTGAAAAGACCCTGATGCTGGGAAAGATTGAGGGCAGGAGGAGAAGGGGACGACAGAGGATGAGATGGTTGGATGGCATCACCGACTCAATGGACATGCATTTGGGTGGACTCCGGGAGTTGGTGATGGACAGGGAGGTCTGGCGTGCTGCGGTTCATGGGGTTGCAAAGAGTCGGACACGACTGCGTGACTGAACTGAACTGAATTTTCCACTGTGTATATATACCACATTTCTTTTGATATTTACACACCTGTATTATTTTGCATTGTTTTTCTTTTCTTACGGATAACACCGCAGGCATGTGTGCTTTTGGTCGTCAGGCTGAATGAGGGAGACGGCTGAGCGGCAGCGCCCACTAGAGACGCTGTGTGTCATTGCATCCCAGCCTTGCGGACCACTGCAGACACCCCCTGGGTATTTAGGGGCTCCCCAAGCAGATAGCCAGTGGGCTCTCCTGATAGACAGCTCTTCTCCTAACTTAGGGAAAATCACCTCCTTCTGCAATATGATGTCTTCAGAGCCCAGGATACAAAGTTGGTGAGTGGAGCGGTCATTACCTTTTCCTGGGTGACTTTGAAATGCTGCCAATATTTCCATAATGTTGTTCTCCAAAGGGCTCTTCTGGCCAGAGTCTTGCCTCATTTTAGGTTTGGGAGTTCAGAGCTGCACAGTCCAGAAATGTTAATTGGATTCTGAGTGAAGCCTCTGATCTCTTATGTCGTACAGATGGCTGACCAAGCGTGGCGGCTTGACTTTCTCAAGGTCAGGGTGAAGGTTGGGAGGCAGTCTCCTTTTATCCTGACCTCCTGCCCCGACCTTTAAGCAGGTGACCTCCTGGGAATGGACTGATTTGGGGCATGGCAGTAGAGATTGAAGCTTGCTGCGAGAAAAAGCCACAGACAATTTGAAGTGAGAGGTTTCCTGCCAACCCAGTGATCTGGGCTCCAGGCGGAAGAGGAGTCCAAACTGGAGAGAAGGCAACCGGCTGGAGCGGATTCAAGGAAATAGCAATAGGGAAGGGTGAAGGGGTGGAGAGATTGACCATGAGATTATCTAAATCTGCAGCTTTAGAGGCCAAGTGATAGCCATGTTTTCTCTGCGGGAACTCTCAGTGGTGACAGCAAAGTGCATGGTGGGATTCCAACAGGACCCCTCCTCTTTTCCTAAAAGAGCCCTTAGTGTCCCTCTGGGGTTGGCATGGGACAGAAGCTGACCAGGAGGAGAAAATGGCTCTTCCCCCTTCTGAATCCTGGGCTCTTGTGTGCTGGAGAGGAGGTCCTGGGAAAAGGAAGGATACGAGGAAAGCCCAGCAGATGGTGTAGAAAGAACCCAAACATATGGGGCACAGACAAGCATAAGGGGGTGATATTAAGGACTGAGATTGAGTGGCAACAGGGAAGGAAAAAAAAAAAAAAAACAGAAAAACTGGCCTGGGAGGAGCATTGAAGTCGAGACCAAGGAGCACAATTAGGTTTGTGTTACTTCCTACAGCCCAAGCAAGCTGTTTGTGGGTCATCTGTTAGCTGACACTGCCAAGATGCCATGTGTATTCCAGGATCCCTGGGTGCTGGTCTTCCCTATATGCCAGGCTGAGGGAGGGAACATGGATGCCAGCCCAGGAAGCCCACTCAGGCATGTGTGACGCACCATATGAGGCTCTCTGGCATCACCCCGGAAGCCAGGCTAGCTGAGAATCAAGGAAGTACAGCATGGGAAGGACCTTTTGAGAGCCTGCCCGTCTCCCTACCTGCAACAGGATTGCAAAGAAGCAGTCACAGGCAATTGGAGCAGCAGGGAACCACTGATGGCCAGGTCAAAGGGGACCTGGTGCCCTCACTTACATAAAAATAAATGTCCACTCCCTCTTATTTTATTCAGTCATGTCCTCGGCAGGACCTATTCCAGCCCAGGAAGCAGAGGACACAGTGGTCACCCAGAAATAGGCCCTGCCATTGCAGCCTTCTCACTCCGGCTCACTTCCCACCTGCCTAATCCCACCCTCCCCGACCCCACCCCACCCTTCCCCAGGACCTGCTGCAGCCGGTGTGCCCATATGCTAATGCTATAGTGCCCAGCACAGTGGGTGCTTATAAATAGTTGTTCAGTTTTCCAAAGTTATTAACCAAGTCATTAATTAAACGCTCCTTGCTTTTGAAAGCTCTCCCAGGAAGGAGTATTTCCAGTTTCCCTGGAAGTCTACCCATGCAACTCACTGAGAATTTTTCTGCCTCAGTGACACACATTCTCTTAATGATATTCTGAGATTGAATGAGTATCTAAACTTAATTTGAAGCACAGGGCTATGCATCAGGGTGGGCTTCCCAGGTGGCGCTATTGGTAAAGAACCCACCTGTCAATGCAGGAGACCTAAGAGACCCGGGTTCGATCCCTGGCTCAAGAAGATCCCCTGGAGACGGGAATGGCTACCCACTCCAGTATTCTTGCCTGGAGAATCCCATGGACAGAGGAGCCTGGCGGGTCACACCCCAGAGGGTCGCAAAGAGTTGGACACAACTAAAGTGACTTAGTACCCATGCATCAGGGTGGCAAAGAGGATTAAGATCTAGTTACTGCTTCACAGGGAGATGGCTATGCACAGTGAGGTAATACATGATGCTATGATAAGTCTGTGTGTGCTCTCTGCTTCCTGGAATTTCATAATCCTGATCATATCCGTGTCTGGCAAGATAAGAGAGTGCCTCTAGTCATGTGCAAAGTAACTATTGATGAGAGAGCTTAGGTGAACTGTGGTCAGACTCTAAAGGACTTGAGATTCATCTGCACCTGATATCAAGAACTGACTCATGGGAAAAGACCCTGATGCTGGGAAAGATTGAAGACAGGAGGAAAAGGGGATGACAAGGGATGAGATGGTTGGATGGCATCACTGACTCAATGGACATGAATTTGAGCAAGCTCTGGGAGTTGGTGATGGACAGGGAAGCCTGGTGTGCTGTAGTCCACGGGGTCACAAAGAGTCAGACACAACTGAACTAGTGAACTAAACTGTATTGAATGAGGACTAATAAAAAGCTGTTGGATTTGGGTATCAGGGGATCACCATGACTTTGTGACAGGTTGAGGAGTGAAGTGGTAAAAGGAAGAGCTTGGGAAATAAATAGGGAGCTGAAAGTAGGTACGCGGCATGAGTAGGTAGATCAATGAGTCTGGCGATAAAGGGAGGGTGGATAGCAGAAATTTCTAGGGGAGGTAGGGTCAAAGAATGCTTTTTACTAGGTTGGAGGAAACCTTCTATTGTTTCTTTTCTAAGAAGTCATTGAGAAGGAGAGATTTATAGTATTGAATGGAGTTAAGTACTAGATGGAACAATGTCCAAAAAGTAAATGGGAAAAACTGAAGATAAGAGCTTGGACGGAGAGGTTATTCTTGGTGGAAACAACAACAACAACAACAATCAATTCATCTAAAACAAGAGTGAAAAATAAAAATGAGATAAGTGGACTTGAAGAGGGGAGTTGAGGGAATTTCTTTTTGTTTTCTCGGTGAAGCAGAGAACAAAGGCACTGAGAATGTGTCTGTTGGTTTATGCTGGGAAAGTTTTTCTGTGGTTCCCCTGAAAGGAGTCTTGTTTGGGATGGCAATCCAGATACTGATGAACTTCTATTCATAAAGGAATGCAAAATTGCTCTGATTTCCACTACTGTGAGTCTTGGTTGAACTGTTTCTGTGCACATTTGATTATGCCTGCATCATAGCCAGATTTGGGGGCTGCCTAGTAGGGTGCAACCTGGGAAGTGAAGTAGACAAACTCCTTTATTCTCATCTCCCACCCTGCTGAGGATTCAGCTTGGCAGCCGTGGCAGAATATGCTGGCCCCATACAAGAATGCCCACCCTGAGTCCTGGAGATGGAATGAGGTTGCATGCCTGGCCTCAGCCTAGCTTTACTCCTGTAAAGGTTCATGGAACCCACCTAATTGCAAGGCAGTTTAGGACTTTCCAGTCGAAGAAATGGCCCTTTTCCAGTCTGTGTCAGTGGTTTAATGAATTAATTCTGTGATCCTGGGTATAGGCCTTCAGGTTGAGGAGAAGCTGGGATTTCCGTGGAGATGGAGACCTGGGGTTCTGACTTCAGTAATCTTGACATTCTTGTGTTTTCTGGTGGAGTCTACCCTCAGATGACTGAGGTCTTAAGCTTTAACTCAGATCTGTGACTGCCCTCCTGCTGGGCACTGTCCTGGTTTAATAACTAGCACGTCCACTTTGGTTTCTGAATTTGGTTCTGCTGAATCTGCAGCCACTATGGATGGTGCTGGATCTCCAGTTCTCAATGGAGGTTTTCAGAGTCATGGGAGCCTATGGAATAATGAGAATAAAACCCACTCAGGTGGCCAGTGGTCCATCCCTTGATCTGCTGGGGCATGGATCTGCTGGAAACCCAGCCTAGCTCTCATGGGCCTGGGGAGTCCCACCAGCGAGACAAGTTGATAAACAGGCAAATAAGTCAGTAATCCAGCTCTCCTGTGGTGGCAGTGCTGTGCATGAAAGTTTAAACACTGTCCTGTGATAGAAGCGGCCCCTTGCAATTGAATGGTTGGAAAGGCAGCACTCAGGGACAGGTTGTCAGGGCTATCAAGGCTCTGTCAGGACTATGAGGTGGCACTGAGTTTGGCATGTGTGAGAAGAGAAGGAAGGGCAGTGGGGGAGGCTGGCGGGGGTGCAGGAGAGGCCAGTGATGCTGTCGGAGGCTGAGCTGGATCAGGTCCCATAAGCAATGATGAAATGAGTTTGGCTTTCACCCTAAAGTCAGATTTAAAGTAGGGAAGACGTAGCAAATTTTTTCTTTTTTAACTTTTATTGGAGTATAGGTCCTCTACAATGCTGTGATAGTTTCTATTGTACAGCAAAGTTAATCAGCAGAGTAATACATGCACATACCCTTTTGTTTGGATTTCCTTCCCATTCAGATCACCATAGCGCACTGAATAGTTTTCTGTGCTATACAGCAGGTTCTCATTAGCTATCTATTGTACATAGCAGTGTATAGGCATTAATCCTGATCTCCCGGTTCACCTCACTTCCCCACCCCCGTCCCCCTTTGGTGTCCATACATTTGTCCTCTATGTCTGTGTCTCTTATTTCTGTTTTGCCACTTGACTTTACTAAAGATGACTCTGGCTGATGGACTGGCTTCCACAATGGGGATGAGCGATGACACTGAGGGATGGAAAAGAACAGAAGCTCAGTTAGCAGACCATTGCTCAGGTGAAGATGGAAGATGGTGGCAGCCAGATGGGAAGAAGTGCAGCCACGGGGGATGTGGACAGGTTTGAGAAATGTTTTTCAGTATGATTTATTGATGGGTTTGGTAGCACATCCAGGAAACCTGGTGGATTAGGGGCTTGTACCACTGAATGGTTGGGAATGCCATTTTCTACACTGGAGAAAATTGAGGTCTTGGTCAGGGACAGGGGTGAAAAGTGAGCATTCTCTTCTGGCGTGGTGACATGTGAAACGACACTAGACACCCAAGCAGAGATGTCAGGTGGGGATTTGGACAATTAAGATGATTCCACAAGCTAGGGGACAGCCGAGCATCCTCCGCATGAAACTGTTGCAGCCCCAACCCACATATGCATTCCGCTGCTTCCTCCCAAGATGCCCAGGGATGGGATAGGCTGAGCATGTCCTCTTGTAAAAGCTTCCAAGTTCCTGCTTTCAGGATGGGTGGGTTTGCAGACCTGCCTCAGCAGCCACGTTAGCTCCTTGGAAGGAAGTCTATGACAAACATACACAGCATATTTTTTTAATTTAATTTTATTTATTTTAATTGGAGGCTAATTACTTTACAATATTGTTGTGGGTTTTGCCATACATTGACATGAATCAGCCATGGGTGTACATGTGTCCCCCATCCTGAACCCCCCTCCCACCTTCCTCTCCAACCCGTCCCTCAGGGTTGTCCCAGTGCCCCAGCTTTGAGGGCTCCATTTCATGCGTTGAACTTGGACTGGTCATCTGTTTCACATACGGTAATATAACAAGTTTCAATGCTATCCTCTCAAATCATCCCACCCTCGCCTTCTCCCAACAGCATATTTTAAAGCAGAGACATCACATTGCCGACAAATGTCTGTATAGTCAAAACTACGGTTTTTCTATTAGTCATATATGAATGTGAGAGTTGGACCATAAAGAAGGCTGAGTGCCGAAGAACTGATGCTTTCAAATTGTGTTGCTGGAGAAACCTCTTGAGAGTCCCTTGGACAGCAAAGAGATCAAACCAGTCAATCCTAAAGAAAATCAACCCTGACTGTTCATTGGAAAGACTGTTGCTGAAGCTGGACCTCCACTACTCTGGCCACCTGATGCGAAGAGCCCATTAAAAAAGATCCTGGTGCTGGGCAAGATTGAAAGCAGAAGGAGAAGGGGATGACAGAGGATGAAATGGTTAGATAGCATCACTGACTCAATGGACCTGAATTTGAGCAAATTCCAGGAGTTAGTGAAGGACAGGAAAGCCTGGCATGCTGCAGTCCACGGAGTCACAGAGTCGGACATAACTGAGGGACTGAACACCAAAAACTCAGCAGCTCCATGAACCACTGAATCTTTATCCCGGTATATGAAATGTGTCTTTCATTCAGTGTCTTATCCTCAGATCATCACAGAGAGTGGCTTTTGCTATAGTTTTGATGTTATATGAGAAGGTTATATGGAAGCAATACAAATGCCCGAATATTCAATCCTAGACACTTCTGTTCCTAAATGACCCTCTTCCAAGCTGCTAGGCTCCCTTTTATTCTCTGTCAAGTTCTCCTTGCTCATCTCCTCCCAGGGAAATCCAAGCACCACACTTCAACATCCAGGGCAACTTGGTTCTTTCCTTACTCAGCGCTGAGCCTGCTTTTGCATTTACATAGACGGATTAACGTGCTCTGTTAAGCAACGGGCCAGCTACTTCTTGTCCGACTTCTAGCAGCAGAGAGAACTAGCAGGGGCCTGAAACGTTTCTGTCTTCTTTCACAGTCTCTGAGAGGCCAAGGAAGCAGTAAGATTCATTTTTTGATTGCATGAAGTGTGTCACCCCTTCTTAAAGAACTCAGTGACTATGGTTGGGTGAGATGTAAACACTGACTTCCTCTGTGTTACCCAGGAGCAACCCAGTCATGACCATTTACCAAGAACTCCTTTTTTCCAATGGTTCTGCTGAATGATTTCCCTATGTGAACTCATTTTATCTTACAACAACACAGTAGTACAGTTTCTCTTATTAGCCCATTTCACAGATGAGGAAATTGAGCCTCAAAATGACAATACAGTTAGTGAAAGCTGGGTTTGAGTGAAGTCTAACTCCCTCATTTTTTTTCCAGTTGAAGTATAATTGATTTATAGTATTGTGTTAGTTTCAAGTGTACAGCAAAGCGATTCAGTTATACACATATATGTTGACTATAATGGATGCACAATGTGAGAGCTGCGGGTTAAGTTTTATTTGGGGCCAAATGAGGACTGCAGCCTGGGAAGCAGCACCTCAGATAGCTCTGAGAGACTGCTCCAAAGGGGCAGTGGGGGAAGGTCAATATATAAAATTTTGGTGTAGGAAGAGTTCAATGCAATCAGGCACTTACTTTACGAAAGGTTTTCTGCTAGTCCCAAGGAGGTAATGTCATCATGAAGGATTTAGTGCTTTTCTAGATATGAGGAGATCCAAGGATAGAGATTATGGTATCAGTTCCTGCCACCAGATTCCCTGGAGCACAGAGTGCCTCACTCCACCTTGAACTCCCTCAGTGGGTGTTGAAAGTCAGTTGCAGGCAAATGCTCTCAGCAAGTGCCAATTTGTAGTTGACATATACATACGCCTCCCAGGTGACTCAGTGGCAAAGAATCTGCCTGCCAAGCAGGAGACCCGGGTTCAACCCCTGGGTCGGGAAGATCCCCTGGAGAAGAAAATGTCAACCCACTCCGGTATTCTTGGCTGGAGAATCCCAGGGATGGAGAGCCTGGGGGGCTACAGTCCATGGGGTCACAGAGAGTCAGTCATGACTGAGCGGCTAAAAACCAGCCGCAGCACATGTATATGCATGCATCTGTATTCTTCAAAATCTCCTTTCCATTATAATTTATAGGGAGATACTGGATCTAGTTCCCTGTGCCATGCAGTGACTCTTTTGTTGTTTATCTATTATGTATATGATGGTGTGCATCTGTTAATCCCACTCTCCCAGTTTATTTATTCATCCTCCAAGAAACTGAGCTTCCGGTAGCTCAGCTGGTGAGAATCTGCCTGCAATGCGGGAGCTCTCCTGGAGAAGGGAAAGCTATCCACTCCAGTATTCTGGCCTGGAGAATCCCCTGGACTATACGGTCCATGGGGTTGCAAAGAGTTGGACATGACTGAGCGACTTTCACTTTCCAAGGAACTACTAATGCCTCTATACAAGTATGGTGCTGCAGTGGGACTGTGGTCATTCTTATGATGAAGGTCTTGATGAGGAAGGGGATGATGGTGACGGTGATGATAGCTGACATTTAACGATGCTTGCCTAATTTAGGGTACTTTTCGAATTATTTTGCACATACTAACATATTTATACTCAGAACAGTTCTATGAGGCAGGCACTATTATATGCAATTTTTCTTTCTTTCTTTCTTTTTTTTTTTTTTTTGTGGCCATGACTTTTGGCATGTAGGATCTTAGTTCCCTGACCAGGCATTGAACCCATGTCCCCTGCACTGGGATAGCAGAGTCTTAATAAAAATCAGGCTACCAAGGAAGTCCCAGTATATCCAAACTTTTTACAGATAAAGAAACTGAGGGCCAGAGAAGCTAAATAACCCTCCTGAGATTACAGGGCAAAATGATTGGTATAGGCTGAACTTGATCCTCACCAGTCTGGTTCCTCAGTCACATTGACCGTAGTAGGTCAGAGCCAAGCAGGTCAGATAAGGAAGCATGAAACCCTCCTCTCTGGCCCAGCAGTGGGAGATTTCTCGGTTCAGCCAGAGGATTGAGATGTGGTGAGAAGAGCAAGGCCAGCTTCCCTGAGCAGCTCTCCTCTAAACAGCCTCCCCTCCCCCAACTAAAACACAGAGAGGCATCCTTTGTACGTACCTGGAGTAACTTGCAGCATGTTATTCGGGCATTTTTATTGCTATTGTTGGAGGATGACGGAACTAGAACATTTTCTCTCAGACTGTCGGTGAAAGTCATCTTTACGTGAATTTTCACAGTTTTATAGGAAGAAATTCAGGCTCAGAGAGAGTCGGTTTTTCTGCACAGTCGTCCCTGATCCCTCAAGAGCTGGTAAGATGCACCATCCATGTGCTCCAGGAGTCTTCTCCTTACACCTGCCACCCCCTGCCCATCGATGGGGCTCATCACTCTGTGTTGGATTTGGGCGTGACTTGGCCATCTTGACTGTAGATTCATGGACTCCTGGAGACCCAGGACAGTCTTTTGTCCCCCACTGTGTCCTCAGCACATAGGGAAACACACTGTAACTTTTTTTTTAAGCTTTTTATTTTGTATTAGGGTACTGAGTTGCCCTGGTGGCTCAGTGGCAAAGAATCTGCCCACAATGTGGGAGATTTGGGAGATACAGTAGACATGGGTTTGATCCCTGGGTGGGAAGATCTCTTGGAGGTGGACACGGCAACCCACTCCAGTATTCTCTCCTGGAGAATCCCATGGACAGAGGAGCCTGGGGGGCTACCGTCCACAGGGCTGCAAAGAGTCAGACACAATGGAAGCAACTTAGCATGCACGCACACCTTCTTTTCAGTGCAGGATCACCACCATGCGGGGGGCTAGGGTGCACCAATGGTTGTACTTGCCAGGTAAGTTTGGAGCAAGTGTTACTTACAGGCTCTATGGACATTTTCTAGCATAGAAATATGCTGTTTTTAGCCAGGACCCAGACACAGAGTCACTCACTGGCTTGTGTCCCTTTCAGCCACGCATACGCTCCATGAGCCAATGCCGAGGCTGCTCCAAGTGATTTCTACCTACTGTGAGCTTATCAAGAGTCAACTGCTGCCTTCCAGCTTCCTTGTGCCTTTCCATGTCACCAGACCCTCCTGACAGCAGATAACAAAAAGCCTCCATCAGTCAAGCAAAGGGCCCTTTGGGAAGGTGTCTGGCCTGGAGCGATTAGTGTTCTCCAGCTGAAAGTGGCAGGCAGAGGCTTCTGCAGACAAATCCTTGTTTGAGGTGGGCTGGTGGAATAGGCATTTCTTAGAGAAGGGAGAACCTCTCACTCCATCCCTCTGTGTTGCATGAATGCCAGGGTGAGTGAGGATGTGCAAGGCAGCCCAAACTGAGCGATCTTGGCCGAGAGAGGAGAAATGGATCTGTCTAGTGCTCACTAGATGCCTGGTGCTGTGCTAAGAGGTTTACAGACTGGTACTACCTCATTTGTTTACAAACATCGAAGGTGGGTCCCACTTACCAGGTGAATGTCATCTCAGAGAGGTTCATTAAGATGTCCAGTGTCCCACAGCTAGTCCATAGCAGAACTGGGTGTGTCTAATGAACACGGGAGCCGCTAACCACCATAAGGAGTGCTTCTCCATCCTTCGCCCTTTCGACTTCCCACAGGACCCGATATCTGCACTGTCTCATGGGTTCATTCTCCTGACCACACTCCTGGGAAATCTATTCCCACACTCCTGGGAAATTGCACACAAGCAGTGAAAAGATTTATATATAAAAAATCAGACCCCTCAAGAGCATTGTAGCCGTCAGAGAACTTATGAATGCACTTAGAAGTGGTTTTATTTATTAATCTGTTGACTTTGAGCATCCACGAAACGAAAACAGAACAGTGTACCAGGTGAAGAGCATGACGCAGCTTTTCACACATGTTAAATTAGTCATTATGGGCACTACACAGCAAATTCGATTTATCAAACTGATCTGCTAGAAACTTTTTGAGGGAATTTCCTCATTTCAGTGAGACATTTATCAAGCGATTTTGCTCTTTTGCAGATAGCTTTTTTTTTTTTTTGCTGGTCTTCCATCCAAAATTTAATTCCTTCCTGATTTTATAACGTGGATTTCCTAAATCATTCTTCCTGAGTCATGACCTGGAGTAACTGGATATCCATGTGTGTTTGATCCAAAATCTCACAGATAAGGAGAAGTTATACAGGGCGACATCCACGTGTAACTGACAAAGGACACACTTGCAAGAAAGGGCCAGAGCTGCCTGGCCTTTCAGCTCCCGTCCTTTGTTTACGCTGAAAAGGAGGGAACGGGTAAGCTCTCAGAGAAGAGACATACGGGGAAAGGGTCAAAGAGCTAGTGTGGGAAACATCTGACCTCAAATAATTCCTCAGCCAGCAGTCAGTGGAGCCAGGAGGGGCTGTGCAAACGGAGCCCTGCTCATAGTCTGGCCTCTCAGAGAGCTGGTAGGAGGGGATAGAAGCCCAGATCTTTGGACCCTGCTTGAACCTTACACCATGGAGGTTCAGGAGCCCTTCTCACTTGCCTCGGGAGCCTGAAGTGGAGATCTAGTTCAGAAAGAAAGCACATAAGTGCACACACACACACGCACACACATATACATGCACACACACGCACACATGTGTGCACACATATATGCACACACACGCACACACGTGTACACACATACACGTGCACACACATGCACACATACATGCACACGCACACATACATGCACACACGCACACACGCACACACGTGCACACATACATACGCACACACGCACACACACACATGTACACACATGCACACACATACACGCACACACACATGCACACACATACATGCACACACGTGCGCACACACCCATACATGCACACACACTGAAAAGGTCACACAGGAGCAGAGCAGCTGCACAAAGTGGTGACGAGCAGGCCAGCAATGAACACCAATAACCCACAAGGAGAAGGAGCAAGTGGGCAGGGTTAGGAGGACCCTATTCTCAAAGAAACAGAAAGGAGTGGTGAGGATCAGGAGAGGGGGGTCGCAGCACTCCCTATGAAGGCACCCACAGTAGACAGAGGATGTGTAGATGTTGCCACATCAAGCAAAAATCTCCTATGGAAAATGAGAAGGCAACTGTCCCCTAGCCTGATGGGAAGGGGGAGTTGGGGTCCACTTATGGCATCTCGCAGGGCTCCTGAGTGTATCTAATGTGAATTCTTGAGGCTGATGTTTTTGGGAGCCACCCAAGGGTGTCCAGGGGGCTTTCCAGGTGACACTTGTGATAAAGAACCAGCTTGCCTTTGCAAGAGATGCCATTTTGATCCCTGGGTCCAGAAGATCCCCTGGAACAGGAAATGACAACCCACTCCAGTATTCTTGCCTGGAAAATTCCATGAACAGGGGAGCCTGGCAGGGGTCGCAAAGAGTCAGACACGACTGAGCACACACAAGGCCATCCAGAGCTAATGAGAGTTGCCCACTTGTCAGCGACACAGGTCTGCAGTCTGTGATATTCAGTGAGGTCTCTCCTCTCCTGATTTTCCACTGACGTTAATCCTGACAGTCCCTCACCTTCTGGAATCTTCCAAAGAATTGGTAAGGAAAAAATAATACCTACATTGTTCAAAGCCCACGCTTCTCTCCAGTTCCATTTCCTTGGACACTAGAAGAACTAGAAAGAATGGGCTTCTGATCCAAGGTACCATCTGACGGTTTGCTGATACCTTTAGGCAGCACACTTGGAACTTGGTGAACTTGACGAGATCTAGTCTGAGCTGCCAAGTCCAGGGAGGGATTCCAGGGGTCAGGCGTGGCACTCAGATTTCCAGAGATAAAATTTAAACTTTATCTCTCTTTTTTTTCTTGCAAATGGTAGGGTAGGAGGAGGTTCAGGAGACAGGCCAGGAAACCCCCGGCCAGTGCGTTTAACATCTGGCGTGGGGGAGCTCTTGGAAGTCAGCTCAGAGGATGTGGTGGGAAAGCACCTGGCGCGGCGAGCCGGCTTCCACACGGGCGGCTGGGACCCGGGGTCTCGGAGGCTGAGAGGAACGAATCTGCTGGCTGCACAGAGCTCAGGCTGCCCACGCCCAGGGCTCTGACCTTGAACCCCATCAGACGCAGGGCTGAAGAGAGTGAGGACCAGAACAGGAGGCTTAGAGAGGGAGGGGGCCCGTGACTGGAGGACGCCTTAGCTGAGGGGGTGGGAGCTGGACATGGGAGCATTCCCCTTGGAAGGGGCTCAATCGCGAATACCTCGGGCCTCCCGACGGCCTCTGAGGTCATGGAGGTCGGCTTCATGGGCCTCCAACAGAGCCTGGAAGAGCTGGGTGCAAACCCCGAGGCCAGGAGAAGGTTGGCCTGACAAGATTTAATAGGATGGGGAGTGGTGGTGGTGTTCGTTAGTTGCTTAGTCATATCTGACTCTTTGTGACTGCGTGGACTGTAGCCCACCAGGCTCCTCTTGTCTGTGAAATTCTCCAGGCAAGAATACTGGAGTGGGTTTCCATTTCCTTCTCCAGGGGATCTTCCTGACCCAGGGATTGAACCCATATCTCCTGCATTAGCAGGTGGATTCTTTACCACTGAGCCACCAGGGAAGCCTGGGTAGTGCTGAGCCTGCAGCAAAGAGCGCTTTGTGCAGATGGGGCTGAAAAGAAAGTGTGCCCGAGCCCAGCTGAGTTGGAAGGAGTGAGGGAGAGGATGTGGGGATTAGCAGGTGGCATTTATCACCAAAACCCCTCCACATGGCAGCAGCTAGGAGAAGACAGGAACTTACCCAGTGGGTAAGGAGGACAGCCTGACATTGCACCCTCCACCTGGGTGCAAGCCCTTTCCAGGAGCAGGTGCATAGGTTTAGTAAGGTCCCAGTTAGGTCCCAGTTCAAGCCCTGCACAAAGAAGAGGAAAGATGAGTCCTTCTTGAAAGCAGATCCTTGGGGTTACATGGGGATGTGGTTTCTAGATACCCAGGGCTGTGAATGGGTGTCCTGCCTTCTCTTGGGCAACTCACCTTCTCTCTGGTGCCTGAACCCTGCCCCATGCTTTGGGCAGGGTTGAACTTGACCCTGCCTAAAAATAGGGCCTCCCAGGGCTCTCAGAAGGGGTCCATGGCCATCCTGGGTTACCTGTTCACTTCCCAGGGTGCTTTGTGTTAAAACTAAAGTCTTTTCATGAAGTTTACTGCTGGGGGGAAGGATGAGAGAGAAGCAGCATCTTTAGGCCACCAGACAGCAGCAGCTTTGGCAGTTAGTGAAGGTAGGCAGTCTAAGGGCCCAGCCTGTGCCCATAAATCAGCTGGCATCCTGTGCCCCAATATGTCTTATGCATGTTACAAAATCGAATACTGGTGTTTACCAATGCTACTTGCTCCAGTGATGTAGCAAGTCTGTTTAGAGATGGTTTTCTCCGAGCTGTTCCAAGGTGAGTTGGGATTACGTAGCAAAGAAAGCAGAGGTGATGCCAGGGCACATGTTTTTGCAATAAGAATAGACATTTTAAAAGATCTTTTTAAAAAGACATTTGGGGGAAGATCTTATGGAGGAAATGGGATTAGAATTGATCTGGAGACATAGGTTGATTTCTCCTAGTGGGAGAAGGGTACCTTGGATGGTGTGGGCATAGATAGATACATGGGCATGAACTCATGAAGTGGGCGCAGAGGACAGTGGACGGCCAGCCTGTCCATCTGTTGCACCTATTTCATGCATTTATGTTGAGAATTTATGAGGAAGAAACCTGGGGGTTTGGGCCATGTTATCAGAGTTCTCAAATATCAGAACTAAGATCAAAGATTACCCTGAGGATACCAATACTATAGGCTGTTCTGAGCACCTACTTTGGCCTCCTGGACTGTTCTCAACATTTAACACCTCTCATCTCATTTAAAGCCTTCCCAGGTGACACTTATGGTGAATAACCCACCTGCCAATGCTTAGACATAAGAGTTGTGGGTTCAATCCCTGGATCAGGAAGATCCCCTGGAGGAGGGCATGGCAATCCACTCCAGTATTCTTGCCTGGAGAATCCCATGGACAGAGGAGCCTGGAAGGCTACAGTCCATGGGGTCACAAAGAGTCAGACACGACTGAATCAACTTAGCATGCAGGCGTGCGTCTCATTTAAGGACACCACAGCTCCATGCAGTAAGCAATTTTCCCCCATCTCCATTTTACTGGTGAGGAAATCGAGGCTCAGAGAGACTGCATCTTTGGGGAGAATCTTTGAAAGGCTGAGTAGGGGGGCAGGTGAAAGGAAAGAACAGACCTGTTCCTCTGTGAACCTTTACAGCCATGAGTTCATTCAACGCGCTTCACTGTACACGCATAATTTCACTGACTCCTCATGACAACTCAGTGCGACGGACACCTTCTTAATTTCCCTTAGGAAAACATTGAGGCTTGAGATTGACCTAGTAAATCGTCAAACGCTGCCTGCTAAGACGTGTCATTGAATGTGACTCTGTACCCAGTCCTGCCTTGTTCTGGAGCCATGCTCTCCCTCATCCCCCTTGCTGTAACACTAACGTCCTTTCTTCCTTTGGTATTTGTTTTGTATATTTGGATCTATTGTTGTCTCTGATGACACACATCTCCTCCTGCCTGAAGGGTTCAGGTTTTTATTGGTACTGGTAATCGTCCATCCATGTTCCATGAATGGGTCATTGTGGTCCTGTGGTCCTTCCTCTGTGGAGGAAGGCTTTCATAGGTATGTCTGCTTGCTGACCCCTAGACTTCCTATGTGAAAATGCAGGACTTCAGGGTGTCCTGAAGTCTAGGTCTTGGCCCAGAGCTCCAGGACTGGAAGGCGCAACCTTGAGTTTTGTGTTTGCTGTGAGAAATCATGATGTCACCAGATGGACCTAGGAGGGCAGAATTAGATGCCAGGGATGGGAAGAGGCAGAAACAGCATCGCTGGGCAACTATTGGAAGAGAAGGGCCTCTGAGGAGACTGAGATGCAGAAGGAACCCCTTGTATGGGCATTTTGAATGAGAGTTTGACACTATCACTTTGGAAAGGGAACATCTAGAAGGGGGGAGAGGAAGTGGGGAGCTGGGTAGGCTGTTGGAGGGACAGATTCCCAGTCGGAGCCTGAGCTCCATCTTTCAGCACCTAACTTCTCAATTCCAGATGCTCTCCTTGGGGAGTTCTCTTGCTTTTTACTCTTGGCTCGGGCAGTCCGCGCTTAATGAGAGCCAGAGGGGTCTTCTCACCATGGGAAGAGCCAACGCGGCATGGAGGCGAAGGAAGTGGGTAGAAAAGGGTGGTCTTGGTTAGGGAGCTGATGTCAGGGGCCCTGCAATGTTAGTAAAATGTCTGAGTTCCTGAAGGTTGAACTCCAAGGGGTAGCACCTGGGGGCAGAAATACATCTGAACCTTAGCCTCATCTCTGAACTTCTTGTGTCAGGAAACGTGAGCTGGAAATCGCCCCAGAACAGACAGTCCTCTGCTGATCCTCTCTCTTCACTGCTTCCAGAAGCAGCAGGGTGTCTTGTTTATTTATTTGTCTTGGTGGGAACACCGTGTCTTGGAGTCCTAGACTGATACCTCTAGCCTAAGGGTGCACACATGCCCTGGTTTTTGTTGAGCTTCAGCGGATACAGACCTGCAGGGACACTTTGTTTAGCAGTCCACCGTGCCCATGACTGAGGAGTAAGACGTGGGTCTCAGGACTGTCCTGGTTCCGTGCGATCTTGGTTCCTGGGGCCAGTCTTAGAGCCAGGTCAGAAATAAGTTTGCTCTTTGGAACTTTCTGGATCCTTGCCGATTTTCACTCATCTTTCTCTTCTTTTTACTGCTCCCTCGGCTTCCCTTCTTCCTCCCTCTTGGTAGTGTTTTTCTTGCTAAAGTCTCTAGCAGTGGCTTGGAGGTGCTTTTTTGGTTCTTTCGTTTATTTATTCCATATTGAGTGAGTACCTACTGTATATTGGGCCCTTTGCTAGACCCAATTTACAAAGACAATAGTTCAGGATGTTGCCCTTTTGCCTTGAACATCCATTAGCACCCTTCAAAGGCCCTTTGCAAAGCCATCAAACTCTGAAAATAGCATGGGGTGAGAAGAGCCTTGGGATATGATATGGGCTAGGCTGCAGAAACATCAGCGTCTTAGACAAACAATCTCGGGTCAGCCTCACCAAGGGGCAGTGACAGCAACAGACGGTGATGGTGTTCCTTCGACCTGGAATCCTTTTCCAAGTCATTGTTTCCTCTGTTTGGTTGGTAACCTGGGACTAATTTAAACTTCCAGACCTCCAAGAGAAATTCTGCAGAGTTCTTCTGTTGGCTCTCTAGCCTTGGAAATGTCTTCCCTTGGAAAATCCTTGACGTGGACCCAGGAGGTCCTCTTGTTTTCCTAATCCGTAAATCATCCCAGCATTGCTTTGCAAGAGCAGTTGTTGAGACAGTGCAGCCATGCTCTGTCCTTCTGTGCAGGTGGAGAACTGGCTGGGTTGGCGGCAGCCTACTGCAAAGGTCTGGCTTTGCCTGTGGACATGTTTACCTGTCATGCTCTCCTGCAGTGGGAATTTAGTTCCTCTTGCCCTGCCGTGCAGAGGCCTGCAGTGGGGCCAGGAGAAGGGGGTGGGGGCAGGTCTGCGGTGGCAAAGGGACGTTCCCATTATTAGCAAAAGCAAGGGTCCTGCCCTCCTTCCCCTCTCAAAGAGGCAGAGCTGGCCTTCTATCTGCCTCCTGCTGCTTCAAAAACCCACAGTTGGAGATCTGGGAATATTATCCTTTCCACTGAAAGACATTCCATTTCATGTGTAATTAAACGTGTGGTATCACATTAATGTTTTCTTCTGAGCATTTTTTGGCAGCCTGAGACCCTGGGGTCTGGTGAGTGCAAAGAAAACACACACTTCTCAGAGAGCCGCCCTTCCTCTCCCCGTTCCCTCTTCCCCGACTTTTCCTGCCAAGAATCTCCTTCCCCCTGTGCCTACAGCTGCTCTCAGGACTCACCTTGTAATTCGAGAGCCACCCAGGCTGTGGAGACCCTCTGTCCTTCTGTGGGGCATCAGTGTCTTAGCTTTCCAACTTTTGGTGATCCTTATCTCCAGAAAGCATCCTCACCACCCACCTGGAGCTCAGGTGGTGACGACCAAGGGCGACAGGAGTGGGTGTTAGTGGAAGAGCGTCTCTGTCCTTATAGATGTGAAGTCAGTTAAAGGGGCAAGGGAGCAATGGTGGAAGGATGGCTTGGTGGCAAGGTCCACCTGCACCAGAGTGTAGAATCCAGCGGGTCACTTCTAACAGCTGGGTGATCTTGGGCAATTGCTTCATCACCTTGAGCTTCAGCTTCCTCATCGGTAGCACTTGGGGAGCAATGTACTATGTTTAAGAGAGATGTGAAGAAGAGACAAGGCATCTCGAGTGTTACTTAGCATGGTGCCCAGCTGTGGAATCACTACTCAGCCCATGGCATTTTCATTATTAATAAGGGCACAGGGGATGACAGTGAGCTAAAGGGACAAGGGCAGAGCGAGATGGAATCGATGGGGAAAGATCTGAGAGGCTTTAGCACAGAGCCTAGGAACCAATTGTTGTTATTATTGTTATTTTAGTTGCTAAGCCATATCTGACTCTGCAACCCCATTGACTGTAGCCCACCAGCCTCTTCTGTCCATGGGATTCCCCAGGCAAGAATACTGGAGTGGGTTGCCATTTCCTTCTTCAGAGGACCTTCCCAACCCAGGGATCAAATCCACCTCTCCTGCATTGGAAGGCAGATTCTTTAGCACTGAGCCACCTAGGAAGCTCAGGAACCAATTGGGAACTCGGTATTACAATGGGCCAAGGGAGAAGGGAAGGCAGGGTGGTTAGAAAATCCATCAGCGCTCAGCTAAGGGAACTTATGGGCACCCCTGAGGGTGCCACTTCTGTGTCCCCTAGGTGACAGCCTTCAGGGAAGGACAATGTCTGCACGGCATACACACCTGGCTTCCTAGGACAGTAATTAACCAAAGCATCCAGTTGGCCAACGAATTTCTCTTAAGACATTTTGAGTCTGACCGAGGGATCATGTGGCTTTGGGGGACTGACTTTACTGTTGACGTACAGCAGAGTCAGGATCACCATTATTTATAACTACTGACCCTGGGAAATCTGGTTTTTCTCTATGGATCAATATCAATCTTTAATAGGTGGCTGTCACTGCCTTTGATGTCTTTATTCCATCGTTTGACAAACCTCTTTGAGCAAACTATTTTGGACCTGAAGGAAGAAGGGGTTGGACATAGTGGTGGCTTGTTCAGATTGACGGCTGCCAGTGACTCCCTGATCACCGCTGGCTTCCCCCCCCCCCCCCCCCCCCGTGCAAACTCATGCCATTTTATTTCAGAATATCACCACGCTTTCCAAGTTTCTTTCCAAGCCACTATTTTGTTCACAGGTAGACTGAGCTCTTTGTTGAAAGCAAAATCTTGCAGAAAGGAAGGAAAAGTTCCGTTGTGAAATGTCCTATAGGTTTCAGGTATTTTCTATTGTCTCTTTGACTTAAATTTTATTAAATTAGTTCCCTCAACAACTCTGCCAAGTAGATATTGAGGTTCCCATTCTACATATGGGCTTTCCAGGTGGCACTGTGGTAAAGAACCTGCCTGCCAATGCAGGAGACGTAAGAGATGTGGGTTCAATCCCTGAGTCAGGAAGATCCCCTGGAGGAGGTCTTGGCAACTCACTCCAGTATTCTTGCCTGGAGAATCCCATGGACAGAGGAGACTGGCAGGTTACAGTCCATAGGTTGCAAAGAGTTGGACATGACTGAAGTGACTTAGGATGCACGCATAATGACATGTAGCTACCATTATTTTTATTATTTATTTATTAAATTTTTAATTTTTACTTTATTTTGCTTTACAATACTGTATTGGTTTTGCCATACATTGACATGAATCAGCCACGGGTGTACATGAGTTCCCAATCCTGAACCCCCCTCCCACCTCCCTCACCATATCATCTCTCTGGATCATCCCCGTGCACCAGCCCCAAGCATCCTGTATCCTGTATCGAACATAGACTGGCAGTTCATTTCTTACCTGATAGTATACATGTTTCAGTGCCATTCTCCCAAATCATCCCACCTTCTCCCTCTCCCACAGAGTCCAAAAGTCCATTCTATACATCTGTGTCTCTTTTGCTGTCTCGCATACAGGGTTATCATTACCATCTTTCTAAATTCCATATATATGTGTTAGTATACTGTATTGGTGTTTTTCTTTCTGGCTTACTTCACTGTGTATAATCGGCTCCAGTTTCATCCACCTCATTAGAACTGATTCAAATGTATTCTTTTTAATGGCTGAGTAATACTCCATGGTGTATGTGTACCACAGCTTTCTTATCCATTCATCTGCTGATGGACATCTAGGTTGCTTCCATGTCTTGGCTATTATAAACAGTGCTGTGATGAACATTGGGGTACATGTGTCTCTTTCAATTCTGGTTTCCTCGGTGTGTATGCCCAGCAGTGGGATTGCTGGGTCATAAGGCAGTTCTATTTGCAATTTTTTAAGGAATCTCCACACTGTTCTCCATAGTGGGTGTACTAATTTGCATTCCCACCAAGAGTGTAACAGGGTTCCCTTTTCTTCACACCCTCTCCAGCATTTATTGCTTGTAGACTTTTGGATCGCAGCCATTCTGACTGGTGTGAAATGGTACCTCATTGTGGTTTTGATTTGCATTTCTCTGATAATGAGTGATGTTGAGCATCTTTTCATGTGTTAGTTAGCCATCCGTATGTCTTCTTTGGAGAAATGTCTATTTAGTTCTTTGGCCCGTTTTTTGATTGGGTCATTTATTTTTCTGGACTTGAGCTGCATAAGTTGCTTGTATATTTTTGAGATTAGTTGTTTGTCAGTTGCTTCATTTGCTATTATTTTCTCCCATTCCGAAGGCTGTCTTTTCACCTTGCTTATAGTTTCCTTTTGGCTGAGCAAGGTCTTAGCTGCAGTACGTGGGATCTTTGCTGTTGCAGCAAGTGGGATCTAGTTCCCTGACCAGAGATTGAGCCCCGGGTCCCCTGCATTGGGAGTGCAGAGTCTTAGCCACTGAACCACCAGGGAAGTCCCCACAGGATGAGGATTTCTGATGAACCAGCTGTCCTGTGGCTATCTAGGTGGCTTGCTCTGCCGGAACCACTGGTGATTTTCCTAGAAAAAAGGATTTAGGGAAGAGCCATCCCAGAGTGGCCAGGAACCCTTTCCATTTCCCCAAGACTGCTCCTCACTATGTACCAGCCCCTTGCTCTCTTGGGCAGCCCCCTCGGCGCTGGAGGCTGGGAGGTCTTCCCACGGTCTGGGATCTGCATCCCCCTCTCCCCTCCTCCCCTGCCTGGGTCCTGCAACCTCCCCTGCCTGGGTCCCTTCCTCCCCTGCCTGGGTTCCCTCCTCCCCTCCCTGGGTCCTGCATCCTCCCCTGCCTGGGTCCTGCATCCTCCCCTGCCTGGGTCCTGCAACCTCCCCTGCCTGGGTCCCCTCCTCCCCTCCCTGGGTTCCCTCCTCCCCTCCCTGGGTCCCTTCCTCCCCTGCCTGGGTCCCCTCCTCCCCTCCCTGGGTCCTGCCTCCTCCCCTGCCTGGGTCCCTTCCTCCCCTGCCTGGGTCCTGCAACCTCCCCTGCCTGGGTCCCCTCCTCCCCTGCCTGGGTCCCCTCCTCCCCTGCCTGGGTCCCCTCCTCCCCTGCCTGGGTCCTGCATCCACCCCTGCCTGGGTCTCCTCCTCCCCTGCCTGGGTCCCCTCCTCCCCTCTCTGGGTCCCCTCCTACCCTGCCTGGGTCCCCTCCTCCCCTGCCTGGGTCCCCTCCTCCCCTCCCTGGGTCCTGCCTCCTCCCCTTGTGACCCAGACTCTGCTGGGCCGGCCAGCCAGGCAGTAAAAGGAGATTGATGCCCTTGCCTCCTAGGAAAATCCATCACTTTTTGGCGTGTGGGTCAGATGGCATCACCAGAGGCAGCTCTGAGCTGCACAGTGTGAGCTAAAAATAAACACACCAAAAAGGTCCAAATAGCCGTGGGCGTCTGAGATGGAAATGGCCCATTCCCGCCACTCCCTGGGGACCCGCACAGTGCCCTTTCCTCCCACACTCTTCCCCACCTACACCCTTCTCCCGGGGGCCTCCGGGGTGGGTGGGTGGAGGAGGGCTCCTACTCTTTCCCTTGGGAAATGCTGCCTTCCATCCGGGAATGGACAGGGTAAGAGAAGTCGGGCCGGAGTCGAGGAAGCAGGAAGACGGAGGACTGAGCTTCTCGGGAAAGTGGAGAAAGACTCAGAAAGGTGGCTTCAGGTAACAGAAAGCACACAGACTCAGGAGCCAGAAAAAGAAGAGCGAGTCCTTTGGCCGCGTCTTAGCTCCGCCAGCTTGGAAAAGTTACCTACCTGCCTCCGTGTTTTCATCTGTGAAAGGGGTGCAATCACACCTACCTCTCAGTGTTATCGTGAGAATGGCACGCGGAGGAGATAACAGGACTGGGAACCCATGAATCCCTTTACCTACGTCTTCTTCCCCTTTGGGTTCAGAGGAGGAAGCTGCACAGAGTTCTGGGATCTCGAGTCTTGTTGGTACACAGGGTTCTCCACATGGAAGTGATTAGTTTTATGTGTTTGGCCCCAGTCCAGCCTCTCCATCGCCGAAGCTCCCACGTTACCTGTGGAGCTCTTATCCCCACGGCTGGAGGGAGGGTCTCTCTTGGGGAAGGATTTACGGGGGGATAGAGTCTGTTTTTATTTTCTATTCCTTCTGCTACCCCTCCTCAGGTCTCCTCACTCCATCTGTGGACTAAGCTCAAGTATTGGTCTCAAAATACTTGTCCCTGCAGATGACTAGAGTCCAGCGATGTTATTCTGAGCCACTGGGTGTTTCCAAGTCTCTGAAGGAGATCCATTCGCAGACCGGGGGCAGACATGCTGGTCCATGGGTGGCTTCTGCTTCACGGTTGCAGAGGGCAGATGAGTTCCCAAGTCATGGGCCACTTGCTCTCAGCCACGTTCAAGGCCTGCAGCAGTCAAGCCTGTGACCTCCCGAGGCTGGGGGTTGGCAGCTGCCCTGGGATGCCTGTGTGTGCTAAGTCGCTTTAGTCATGTCCAACTCTTTGCGACCCCATGAACTGTAGCCCACCAGGCTCCTCTGTCCATGAGATTTCCCAGGCAAGGATACTGGAGTGATTAGCCATTCCCTCCTCCAGGGGATCTTCCCGACCCAGGGATCGAACTTGGTTCTCTTATGTCTCCTGCATTAGCAGGTGGGTTCTTTACTACTAGCGCCACCTGGGAAGCCTGGGCACTTAACTCCTGAGATTTGGAGGGAGCATTGAGGAAAGGCCCCCTCTGCACTGCTGCCACAAGACTTGTCTGAATCTTCCAAGGCTTGGGATTCTTGCTGCCGAGGGAGGGAGAGGAGATGGAGGGTTCTGAGACGTGACTCAGGCTCAGCAGCTGGAGAATGGGGCCCTGCCCTCCATAGACATTCTCCCTTCTCATTCTGGACTCACTGTGGCCGAGAGTCAGAAGCTGGGGAGGAGGGTGGGAAGCTGGTGAGAGCACCCAGCTCAAAGTTGGACTTAAGGACCCAGGAATGTATGGTTGTCCAAATGGTTCTTTTGAGTTTTCTGTAATATCTTATGGAAAAATGCAAATGAACTTTTTGGCTAGCCCAATATATACTGTGGGCTTACCAGATGGTGCTAGTGGTCAAGAATCCACCTGCAGTTCAAGAAACGAAACAGATGCAAGTTGGATCCCTGGCTTGGGAAGATCCCCGGGAGAAGGAATGGCAACCCACTCCAGTATTCTCACCTGGGACATCCCAAGGACAGAGGAGCTTGGCGGGCTGCAGTCCATGGGATCACAAAGAGTCAGACACAACTGAAGTGGCTTAGCATGCACAAGAACCCTGAGGCAGCTGCCAACCCCCAGCTTGGCACGACTGAGTAACTGAACACACAGTGTATACTGGAGCCCTGCCTTTGTAGAGGAGCGTCCAGGAAGTAAGGAGCCTAGAGAGTCATGGTCTCCACTGTGAGGATGAGGGCTGGAAGCTCTGAAAGGGGGCTTGATGAGGCCATACAGGTTAAGTCCAGGATTGCAGGCCTCCTCCTGGTCTTCGATTGGTGATGCCTGACTTATGTCTGCGGGTGTGGAACTTGTTGAGGCCAGTCTGCTAAGGTGAGCATCAGTCATCAACTGGCTGAATTCTTGCCCCACTCATGTCAACCTATTCTGCTGGTTCTCAAAGAGGTGTCCTGGGCAGCCAGCAGTACCAATATCACCTTGGGAATTTGTTAGAGAAGGCAAATTTTCAGTCCTCAGCCTGGACTTCCTGAACAGGAATCTCAAGAAGAAGGGCTGAGTGATCAGTTTTCATAAGGCTTCTAGGTGATTGTATTTTCATCCTGTTGCAATGTTGTTGGAGGCTGGGGTTGGGGAGGGGTCTGAGGCCAGAGAAGGCTTTTCCATAAAAGGCCTTGCCACTCTGACCTGTCGTGGTGTTCTGGATTTGAGCCCCATTTCAACCACCAGTTGGCAATTCCTGACTTGGCCCTCATTTTCCCTTCATCAGTAATGACGAAAACACCAAAACACACATGGTTTCAGAGGATTTGAAGGTTTACAAACCTTTGCACATAATAGCTCCTGTAGCAGGTAAGTGGAACTTGGGTTATATGATACTCCTCACCCATTTTACAGATGAGGAAACTGAGACTCAAGATGTTTTGTGAGGTGGGCAAGCCCATAGTGGGGGAGGAGCCAGGTCCTGATCCAGGTGCCCTTGACTTCCTACTCCTGACTGACCCCTGCGGGTTCAGAGGTGCAGGCATGGCCTTAGGAAGCTACTATCCTGTTACCACCCCATCTCCACTCTTAGCCCCACCAGGGCGCTCATCTTTTGGGACCTGTGTGTCATCAGTAGTCACCTGGGAATGATTGTGCAGCGCTGAGCAGATGGTCTCCCTGGAGAGGTCCTGACCTCTCATTTTCTCTTGGTGGGGGACCCTTAGCCTTCCCCTTCAAGGCCAAAATATCCCATTCCTCAGAGGCCGGGAAACAGCAGCAAAGGGTGTGAAAAGGGAACCCATTTTTAATTCCCTTTCTGTAAAGATAGGGGCAAAGCCCCGCAGCATGTGGTAGCTCCCCAGGCACCCCATGGCCCGGGAGCCTGCAGGGATGTCTTGCTGAGAGGAAAGAAAATGCTGTGTCAATGCTTTCTCCCACAGATCCCGGAGGGCAGGTCATCTGGGACACAGCAGGGCTACCAAGAATTCTGATAGGAAAAAAAAAAAAAATTGAGTAATCTGTTATAACAAGAATCGCCCCTCCCACCTCCGCTAAGCAAAACGCTAACCAAGGCCTGGGAGCCACATCCCTCTGTTCTGGTCCTGTGTCCCCTAGCCCTGGGGGGCAGTCTGCCCTGGTCCTCTGTCTTCAGTGTTCATTTTTTTGACGAGGTCATTTGAGACAGCGCTCTTTCCTGGCTCTGTAATGCTCTTCATAAAGTGAATGCAGGTATTTAATGGGCTTCTGCCTGTTGAACGATGAATGGAAAGGTCGGTGAGTAATCTCTGGCTGGCTCCCCCCGTCGTCAGCCCACTTCTTGTACGATTCCTTCGAAGCATTCTTTCCAAATAGGTGGGAGGGCTGAGGTCACAGCTTCGCTTCCTCCTGGCTGACAGACTTTAATTAGGTTGCTAAATTAGCCAAGATCCTAGCAGTCCTTCTCTTCCTCTACACAGACCCTGGTTCTGGGGAGGTCTCTGGACTTGATTTTCTTATTTCATTGGTTTCTTTTTTTTTGTTTTTTTTTTTTGTCTCTCAGGGGAGAGTGATTCTCATGTAGAGGCTTCCCCCTAGATCATTTTAACTTCCACTTCGTGGATTCTGTCATGAACCAGACAGTTTGCTATAGGAGCATTATAGACATCATAACAAAAGCCAGTGTGGTGTGTCTGTGTATGTGTGTGTGTGTGGGGGGGGGGGTGTTGGTGTTCATTCCTGTCCACAGGTGAGGGCATTGCGGCTGTGGACTGAAATAACTTTCCCAAGCTCCAAAACCTGCAGGGAGGAGGAACCAGGGTTCAAACCCGATTTTTGGTCACCCAGAACAGCTCATGGACCCACAGCATGCAGACATCACCTGAGAGTTTATCAGAGATGCCGAGTCTCAGACCCACTTGAGTCAGGAGCCGTGCAATGCCCAGAGGACTCTTGCGCTCAGTACTTATAGCCGGTTATGCCTGAATCCTGGGTATTAAAGACCACTGGCTCTGGTTTCCCAATTTCCAGCCGAGGCAGCCATGGTTTAGAGAGCTTCGAGGCTAGTCAGCTAGAGCCAAGATTTGATTCTGGGTAAGACTCAAATCACTGCGTGTTGCCCATTTTTACAGCCAAGGTAAGATGCTGGAGCTCATCTGGCCCCACTGTGGCCTCCAAGGCAGAGCTCCCTGCCCTGGACCCCTGTTCTCCCCAGACCCCTGGGCCTCTAAGGAGAGAACGAGCACCCGAGACTGACCTGGCTGCTCTCCCCTGTCCCCTCCCGCAGACGTGCAGCATATTAAAAGGAGAGACATCGTGCTGAAGAGAGAGCTGGGTGAGGGAGCCTTTGGAAAGGTCTTCCTGGCCGAATGCTACAACCTCAGCCCCACCAAGGACAAGATGCTCGTGGCTGTGAAGGTAATGTTCAGAGGGACGTGGGCCCCAGGAAGGAAGAGGGGTGTGGCTGCTGGCCATGGGGGTGGGAAAGAGAGGCTTGCTCCATTCTGGAAGATGGTTTCAATGAACGTTATCAGATGCAATCAAAATGGTATAAACTAATGTAATCAGATGCGCTTGCTCCAAGGTTCATGAAGTTTCCTCTGGACCCTTTGGCTTCAGAGGTCACGAACTGTGACACACAATGGAGGGCTGTGCCCGAGGTGCAGCTGGAGGGATAAGCGAAGCACATGATGGACCCTGGTTTTATTCTGGAGGGCCTAGGCTCATCCCTGTCCCCTGCTGACCCTCTTCCGTTCTCAGGGACTTTACAGGATGTCCTGTCCATGCCCAGAAAGTCATCTGATCATTTCTCCCGAGTACAGTTGCATGAGGGGTGGGTCGCTCATGGAGGCCCGGAGAGCCGCTGCTCACAGCAGCAAACGTCACAGGGAATAGGAGGTGGGCTGGTGGAGGGGTCAGGTGCTGAGCCTACGGAGGAGAGTGGGTGGGGTTGGAAGACATGCTCAGCTACCTCCTTGGGATCCAGGTTCAGCCCCCAGGGGACAGCATGCCTGAGGGCTACTGTCTCCTGGCAGCTGCTTACTTAGGTCCAGGAACCACAGGGTTTCTGTGTTGCTGAGCCAGCTGAGCAGATTTGCAGCTGGAGTCGAATAGCCTGGGGCAGTAGGCAAAGGACTTTGCTACTGCCAGTTACCCTCCCCCACCCTTGCTCCAGCTTCTGTCAGTCAGCGTTGGACAAATCTTTAAACCCGATTGACACAGACAAGAATCAAGTGGCCTCCCTGAGGCACCCGCAGGTCTGGGGAGCCCTGCTCTGGAGCATGGAGTGGGCTGTGCGGGGGTGGGTGTGGTGAGCAGGCCTCTGAGGCTGGAGTGAATTCTGCTCCCTGGACAGAGGACTGGGAGCTGAGATACCCTCCCCATGAGAACTCTCACCAGGGCCTTGAAAGGCCCCTCTTTAATACTGAGGGCTCTGACTAAGCTGCTCTCTTGATGGAAGCTGAATGTTTCTGTGGCTTCGGGGATCTCTGTCCGGTGTGTCTGCAGAGGGTAAGTGCCCTCTGTAGAGGCAGACAGTGATGTGTGGGCTACAGGCATAGCATGGGAATCAGAGGCCTGGGTTGGCATCTAGCCATCACTGATTAGCAGTGTGACCTTGATGTTTAATCTCTTTGAGCCTCAGTTTCATTATCTGTATAATCAGTTCAGTTTAGTTGTTCAGGCTGACTCTTTGCAACCCCATGGACTGCAGCACACCAGGCCTCCCTGTCTATCACCAACTCCTGGAGCTGCTCAAACTCATGTCCACTGAGTCAGTGATGCCGTCCAACTATCTCATCCTCTGTTGTCCCCTTCTCCTCCTGCCTTCCATCTTTCACAGCATCAGGGTCTTTTCTAATGAGTCAGTTCTTTGTATTAGGTGGCCAAAGTATCGGAGCTTCAGTTTCAGCATCAGTCCTTCCAATGAATATTCAGGATTGACTAATAGGTGATATAATAGCTCTTCTTTACAATTTTTGTGTTTAAATTATATAAAATGAAAAATGTTTCGTATACTGCTTGGGATACAGTAAATGTTAGGAATGAGTCATTGCTGTTTGTTTTTGTCAACATCGTTATACTTTGTTTTTAAGGTTCTTTTGATCATTTTGTTGTTTAGTCTCTAGGTCATATCTGACTCTTTCACGATCCTATGGACTGTAGCCCTCCAGGCTCTTCTGTCCATGAGATTTTCCAGGCTAGAATGCTGGAGTGGGTTTCCATTTCCTCTTCCAGGGAATCTTCCCAACCCAGGGATCAAACCCACATCTCTTGCATTCAGGTAGATTCTTTAGCATTGAGCCACCAGGGAAGCCCTTTGTTCGTGTACTTATTTATTATTTATTTTTGACCATGCAGAAGGTGAGATTTTAGTTCCCTGACCAGGGATGGAACCTGCGGCCCCTGCAGTGGAAGTTCAGAATTCTAACACTGGACCGCCAGGGAAGTCCCAGCATCATTATTCTTGATGTTGATAGTAGCCAAGTGTGCTCAGACATGTGACGTATGACCTGCCAAGCTTACATTGACCATCTAGAATAGGGGTTGTTGAACTTCTTCTCTAAAAGCCAGATAATAAAAGTTGTAGGCTTTGAGGACCATAGGCGCTTCCTTACAGCGACTCAATTCTGCCCATGTAGTGGGAAAACAGCCTAAACCATACATAAATAAATGGGGGTGGTGGCTGTCTTCCAATGCATTTTTATTTTTTATAAGAATGGATATTGCCTGTCGACCTCTGCTCTAAAAGATAAATAAGGAACTAGCGTATTGTCCCAGAAAAGGCTAATGCCTATTATTGTTGGCTCTCTTAACGAATAAACTTGCTCAGTGTGTCTCCATAGACGTGGGGTGATCAGAGGAGCAAGGGTGTCCTTAAACTGCTTGGACCAGGAGTGTGGACTTGTCCCTACACTTAGAATCTACCCTGCCCTAAAATTTTTAATTTATAGGATGACACTCCTCTACTGGGTGTTCCAGCATTCGTCTGGGGATTGGTGAAGGAAACTGAGCAATTTTGTGCTTAGAGCAGGAAATGAAATGATGTCGTCAACCCTGGGAAGCGTTTCCCACTGTGTGTTGTGGTGTTAAAGGGCAGTGCCCAGACTGGGTAATGCAAAAAATGTGTTTCTGTTTTCACCCTTTTAAAACAGTTTCCCTTCCTCCTTGGGTCTGGGAACCTTGAGGAGATGAATGTTCTGGGATTTTATGCCATTTGCTGCCTGATGGAGCTGCCCAGTGCCCAGCCCCTGGAGAAGATGCTCATTTTCTCTGGAGAACAGCCAGGAAATGGTGCTTCCTGCTTCTCATCCTCTCTAGATTTTACTCCTTTCTTCAGACTCCTTCCCATTGAGTCTGTTCTTAGGTTGAGGCAGAGTAATTGTGGACATCCAGAGAACACATCCAAGAATAACCCCAAATTAAGGTTTCCCACAACTGTGGTTTTTAAAGCAAGATTTTTTTTTTTTGCCCAGCAATTGCTATGGTGGAAACAAAGAACAGAAATCCCAGTCTCTGTTCTGAAGACTGTTGGGGAGACAGCAGGGGAATGTCCATGAAAGAAACAGAGCAGAACAAAGCAGTGTGATTTGTATGTATGTGCGGTGGAAGAGTGACATTAGAAGTGCTTGAAATTTTTGATATTTTAAAATAAGTGGTGCCACCCTTAAATAGTTATTTGACAAGCAATAGTACTCTTGCCTCGAAAACCCCATGGACGGAGGAGCCTGGAAGGCTGCAGTCCATGGGATCGCTGAGGGTTGGACACAACTGAGTGACTTCCCTTTCACTTTTCACTTTCATGCATTGGAGAAGGAAATGGCAACCCACTCCAGTGTTCTTGCCTGGAGAATCCCAGGGACAGGGGAGCCTGGTGGGCAGCCGTCTATGGGGTCGCACAGAGTCGGACACGACTGAAGTGACTTAGCAGCAGCGGCGGCAGACTTACTCAAAAGAGTTTCCTCTGACAAACAGCTGATAAGAATATGAGAAAGGTGTCCAGCATTATTCATCATCAGAAAAATGCAAGTTGAACCAGAATGAGATACCACGGTACGTGAAGCAGAATGGCTAAGTCGCAGCGCCAAAACAAACTGCTGACGAGGATATGGAGCAATTACAAATTTCATACTCTGGTGAAAGTATAAAGTGGTCTAACTGTTCTGAGAAACAGTTTGGTATTTTAGAACATTAGCATCTGTGTGACCCAGCATTTGCACTCTAGGTCTAGACCTGACAGGTTATCTATCTGTCTATCCATATAACTACTTACCTATGTGTCTGTCATCTATATCTGTTGATCTGTCTCACCTGTGTCTATCTATCTATCTATTTAATGTATGCATCTATCTAATCTATTTATCTAGTCTCTCTACCTACCTACCTGTGTATATATCTATCGTCTGTATCTGTTGATCTCTCTGTCTCACCTCTATCTATCTAATTGCCTACTTATCTATGGAGAGATATGTTTAAAAATGTTCATAAGCACTCTTTATAGCAGCCCAAAGCTGGAAACAACCCCAGTGTCCATGAGTAGCAGCACAGACAAATAAATGCGGTATATTCTTTCAGTGGGAGACTCTTCAACGAGGAAAATGAATGAACTACAGCTACATGCAACAACTTGGAAGAATCTCAAAATCAATGTTGAATGAAAAAAGACAGATACAGAAATATATTATATATGCATAGATACATGTGTGATTTCACTCATTTAAAAGTAAAAAAAAAATAAGTAAAACTAAGCTCTAGTGTCTGGGGATATGTGTAGTTCTTCACATGTAATAAAATGTGTTTCAGCATATTAATAAAATTTGAAATTGAAATATCTCCACTCTAATAAAAGAAAAAGGAAATGGAAAGTAGCAAAACACCAAGACTGGAAAAGATGATGTGAAATGACTCTGAAGGTGTTGGGAAGTGTTGAGAACGGTGAATGTTCTGGCCATCTAGATCCTTCCCTCCTATCCAACTCACAGCCCCACTGACACCCAGAGCTGGGAGTGAACTTGAAACTTGATGTACATAGATGGGAGACTGGAAAAGGAAATGTCTTCAGATTTGGTGGGGGCGGAGGAGATCAGAAAGGAAAATTCCAGCTCTTCTCATTGCACTATGGATGCTACAGGAAGGGTCTAGGCAGCCACCTGCCTGGCTTCAGGGACTCCTTGGCAACCCCGTTTCCCTGAACCAACAGTTGGCAGCAGCAAGGAACCCCTGCTCCCTCCCATGCCCCTGGCTGGTGAGTGACCCATCATGAAGTTTCCCAGCGTTGAAGAAGATGCTGAGAGGCACACGAGAGTCTCTGAACTGATTTTCCTCCTCAAGATTCCTCTCTTGGCATCTCTTTCCCAATTGTGTCAACCCCTGGGGACCTGGGCCACTTGCAGCTCTGGATTCCAGTTGCCAAAACAGACCCCTTGCCAATTACACAGGAACTTTAGGTTTAATCTGGGAGAGCTGGAAAGCCCATCCTAAAGGTGGAGAAAGAACTGGCAGAAGAAGAGGTGCAGGAAGACTAAGAGAGACAGCAGTTGCTTTGTGCCCCATCTCCCGAATGTGTAACTCCTTTCTGCCCTGCCGTGTAGGGCACCGGCCTTAGGGATGCCGGCTGGCACTCCTCGAGAGCTGAGAACGGAAATATCCGATGGCTGCCAATGGCGTCCAGACTGTGTGAGAGAATGATTTACAGAGATGGAGAGTGGCCATTTGGCTGGCCCCAAATTTGATCTGCTTTTCCCTCTCATAAATCCAGGGTTCACATAAATCTTCGTATTCTCCCATCCCACCCATGCTGGGTTCCTTTTTTTCCCCTCTTCTTTTGCTTCATGAAAATAAATAAATCACTGGCAGTCATCCTATACATACCCACACCCCAGCTCATGCAGCTCAGGACCTGGGTCACTGAGAGAGATTTCCTTTCACCGTGACCCTCTGCCTTCTTCTGTACCAAAAAAGCTTTGCACACAACTTTGTCCTGGTTGGATGTGAACCCAAGAAAACCTATGGCAGCCTTTATTATCAGGTAGCTTTTCTGAGAAGGCAGCCAGAGGTGAAGCAGAAAGCACATGAGATAAGAGCTGGTAAAAATCAGCAATGGACCAGGGGCCCTCCCACATCCCTTTGACCTTGGCCCGCCCTCTAAGCCTGGCATCCTTGTCAGACCCCTTTATTCTGCTGACAGCCCACACTCTTCACCTTTCCTGACCCTCTCCTCTGCCCTTTCAGATCCTTTAATTTCTGTGCCCACCATTCCCGTGGGGACCTGCCCATTGACTTAATTGATCTGATAAATTAACTCAAGCAGGTAAGCTGGACAGGAATGTATCCTGGATGTCATGCTCAAGCTGTTACTTCTCGAATGATCTTTGGCAAATCATTTCCCTGTTCTGGACCTCAGTTTTCTCACCTATAAAATGGGAAAGCTGTATGAAGTGGCTTCCAACACTGTGGTCAACACTAGGATCATTTATTCAACAGATTTTTGGTGAAAACTCCAAGTGTTGAAAAGAAGAAAGGGTGGTGCTTGTTGACATTGGAGTGAGCTTTGATCACTGGCTGAGAGACCATGGCCCTAGAGGCATTGCCACTGAGCTTTGAGACCTCAAAGAAGTCTAGCATCAAGAAATCACTGTGGTCTAGTTAAACTCTTAGCTTCTGTCATTTAAGATGTGTGAATGTGTGCTGATCCCCAAACAGGATGGAGCATCAGTTTTTCCAGAAGTGAGCAGGTGGAAACCAATGATGATATCTAGGGCCCTTTTAAAGCTGTGAGTCCATCATCTCTAATGTATGCTAATGACTGATGGAGGTTTGATGGGCCCCCTCGATACAATTTTCACACATTCACATTCCTGCAGCGCTGTAAGCCAAGGCATCCCTGTAGATTTCAGCTAATGGGAGTTGCCGTGGCAAGAAAAAGATGTCTAGCTAGGGAGGTTTTTCAATAGTAGCATCATCTATGGAGGAACTTAGCCTAAATAACCAGAAAAGGCCAGAAACTGTCAGAGGGAGTGAAAACCAATCTCCTGTTAGATTCTCACTACCCTGAAAATGACATGTGAAGTGCACACCCAGTCCTTCATTGCCTCATGTCCTGTCTCTTGGGGTCACTAAACTGTCAGCTGAAGCAAGTGGACTTTTGGCTCCAGTTGCCTTCTGATCTCATGGGGAGGGGAAGGAAGGCTGAAGGCATTTGTGAGCACACCTGCCCAGGCGGCTCCTCCTGCAGGAATGACCCTCCCCTTCACAGTCCATCGTTTGCCATGGCCGACATGCCTGCACCCCCAGGGCAGCGCCCTATTCAAGATCCCTTGGATGTGCTCTGGTGTCACCCTTCCCTTTGGGTCTTAGAAAGTCCCTGTTCACCGACAAACTTCTTTTAAGTCTTTACTGAGTTTGTTACAACATTGCTTCTGTTTTGTGTTTTGGTTTTTTGGCCACAAGGCATGTGGGATCCTAAGTCCCCAGCCAGGGATCGAACCTAAGCCCCCTGCATTGGAAGGTGAAGTCTTAACCACAGGACCACCAGGGAAGTCCCGGATAATCCTTTTGAGCATTGCTCTTCCATTTATCTTCCTGGGTCCCAGGGCAAGGGGCCTGGTCTCGTGCTTCCCCTGCATACCGGATTCTCCAAAAGGGGCCGAGGTGTGACATTTACATGGCCGCCGGCTGCCCACCCTCCCATCCTACCCTGGGACTTAATGGGGTAGGCCAGGTCTGTCCCAGGCCCTAGTCCTGGCTGGGTCCTGGGGCTTCTGCCCATTGAATGCCATTCCCACAGCTCTAGTCTGCCTTACCCCCCAATGCTTCCATCTAGAAGGAGGACGAAAATGCCTTTATAGAAGCCAAGGTGTTCACGTGCATGCATGTGTGCTAAGTCGCTTCAGTCGTGTCCGACTCTTTGTGACCCCACGGACTGTAGCCCACCAGGCTCCTCTGTCCATGGGATTCCCCCGGCAAGCCTACTGGACTGGGTTGCCATGCCCTCCTCCAGGGGATCCTCCCCATCTCCACCTCACCAGGGGTCAAACCCCCATCTCTTATGTCTCCTGCATTGGCAGGAGGGTTCTTTACCGCTAGTGCCACCTGGGAAGCCCTGTTGTTTCTCTACAAATATTCACTTCATCACAATCTAAAATCAAGGAAGAGAAAGAGTAAGGAAACTTAATTATGTTGTCAGCCTGATTTCGGATGGGCTGTGGGTATAGGCTAATTTGCAAAGTTAAAACGACTGGGGACAGTGGTTTCCCCACTGTTTGTTTTAATTGTGAGACCATTTCTTCGAGGAAATCTTTGGGGATGGGGGTGGTCAGGTATCCCACCTCCCAGCTCCCCACCTCCTCTGTCATTCACATTAATCTCAGAGGAAGCCTAGGACTTCCTAGCTGGCAGATGTGACATAGATACCAGAAAGTTGGCTTCTGTTTCTATAAGGTTCACAACGCTGAAGGAAGCACGAGTCAGGCCTGGCTTTTGTGACTTAGTCTCATGGTCTTTAAAGCTCGATTAAGATCTTACTTGTTGGGGATCAGCATTGTGTTTGGGATGGGCACCAGCTTTCTTCCCGGGAAGGAACTAGACAAGCCCCGGCCTCTAGTTGCTAATAACCAGTGTCCCATGCTGTTTCCAGGCCCTGAAGGACCCCACCCTGGCAGCCCGGAAGGATTTCCAGAGGGAAGCCGAGCTGCTCACCAACTTGCAGCATGAGCACATTGTCAAGTTCTACGGCGTGTGCGGTGACGGGGACCCCCTCATCATGGTCTTCGAGTACATGAAGCACGGAGACCTGAACAAGTTCCTCAGGTACGCCAGGATGGCCACCCCCTCCTGTCACCCCCATTGAACCGCTGGGTCGTCTCTGGAGCCAGAAGTCCCGTTGCTCCTCCGAACACTTCAGTCTGGGTATTAGAAATGAGAGGCAGCCTTTCATTCTTCTACATTACCTCCTGAGCAATTGGATGCGGACCTTTGCCCCTGATTTCTCGGGAGAGAAGTTGAGGATGCTATGAAAAGTAACCTGCACTCTTCTTCCCGATTCTCAGCAAGACTGAGAAGAAGGGCGAGGTCTGGAATGGCTCCAAGGAGGGATCCCCGAGGGGCCGCCAGCATGTAACTTCCAACTTTAAGATTCTAAAGGGCCAGTTTTCCCCCTGATGTTCTGAGCAGCTTTCTGACTTCATGTCTTATGTTCTCGCTTGCAAAGTGAGGCTAGTCCCTACCATGCCTCCTGAAAGCCTCCTTGTCAGAGACTTTTTGATGATGAATAAGAAAGGACAAGGTTACAAACTCATGGGGAGACAGATGGTTGAAAAAAAGGGCAGATTTTCCCCCAGATAAATTTAGAACTGTGCTATCCAGTACAGTAGCCATATATGGCTATTTAAATTTAAATCTACAATGACTAAATTTAAGTAAAATGTAAAAATTCCTCTGTCTCTCCAGACACACTTCAAGTACTCAGTAGCCACATGTGATGAGTGGCTACCATATTGGACAGTGTGGTACAGAGCATTTCCATTAATAGAAAGTCCTGTTGGCTGGCACTGTTCTATAAGGATTGGATTTTTTTTTTTTTTTGTAAAAAGGGTTTCCCCAAGCCTGGAGCAAGATCATCTGGATTTTGAGAGGCTCTTGATAGAGCTTCTAAGAGACTGGAACCCCAGCCAGAAGTGCTGGATGGAGTTACAAATAGGGGTTGGGAAGATGTGAAATCTAGCTTCCCTAGAGAAGATAGCATCTCACCAATAGAGCAGAGTTAGCATTTCTCTGCCTCCCACACCTGCTGTCTCCAATTACTGCCCAGATGTGGAGGGAGCAAGCATGTGTGAGAGTGTGTGCAATCCAGGGTCTCATAAAACATATTGAACACTCAGGCCCTGGATGCTTTTAGGGTGTGGTCTTTGCATAGCCAACTTTTGAGTTCTGCTGAGAATGAGATTTCCAGAGCTCATGTGTGGGTTATGGTAAACTCTAGCATACTCCCCTAAACCTGATGAGCATCTCCTTGAGGTGGGACATTCAAATGAGTGCTATGCTTTGAAGAGGAAATAGAAGAGGGTAGATACCAGGTTTCCAAAACTGGCCCTAGAGGATTTGAAAGTATCTGTAGGATGTTCTAAACCTCCTAAACTTGATTTCATGGTGAAATTTACTCCTTTCCTGAAGAACTAAGCCCTTAGCATGAGACAGACTTGGGTTCATATCCTGGATATGTCTTAGTGATGTAACCTAGAACAAGTTATTAACTCTTAATTCTCTCCTGGAAAACAAGACTATTCATAACTGCTTCATATGTTTGTTGTTATAAGTATTCAGTGACTATATTTGTGTAAAGCCTGGACAAGTGTTCAACCAATGGCAGCTATGATTAAAATTATTGCAATATTATTTTATCAGACCTGTGAATCATGATAGTTTCTAAAACAAACAGCATCTTTTCTCAGTACTTGAGATCTTCCTCTTCCTGTGCTTCTATTCTTCTGAAGTCAAGGGATATGTTCTGTTTTTCCATCAAACCCTCCTCATTGATTCAATGGTACATTCAGACCTAAGCAACCCCACCAGCAAGGCTAAAGAGAGGTCCTGAGTACTGCTCTATGTCCCTGTCATGCATACTGTACGGGAAGAGGAAGAAAAAGAGGGTAGAAGGTCCTTCCTGCTCTCGCATCTCCCAGTTGGTGGGTTTTAGGGAATCCAGTGCATTCTTCCAATAAACTGGAATGGAGCTTGTCTGCTGGTCCATCTTCCTTGTGAGCTAGTGCAGTTGCTCTCCTCTAGAGGCACGAGGGAGGCAGAGCCCACGAGGGAGGCAATGCCCACAGGAGATAATAAAATGAACGTGTTTACATTTAATGGTGCCTTTCAGTGGAAATTGGAGAAGCAATAAAACAGGCCAAGGCTTCTCTGTACAGTGGGGCTCCTTGGCTCACAACTTCATAAATAAAGGCCTGGGTGTGGTTACGGCTCACTGGGCTTCCTGGAGAAAAGATGAATACTAAAAGTGACTGATATGACAGGGCAAGGTGTTTGGATAACACATCTGGGCCATGATTTGGGATGCAAATCATGGGAGCTGTGGCTCCCAGGTCTTTGCCTAGGGTCACAGGCTCTCTTCATCCTGTCCTGCCATCCACGGAAGTTGCCCAGTCCTAGGCAGGGGAGCGGGGAGGCTAGGAGTGTCGACTGAAGAGCAGTGCTACCCACAGTGTGGACTGTATCACTACTGGAAGCATCATGCCTGGGAGCTTGCAGGAAATGCACTGAAAGAGCTCCACCTAGCCAATCAGAATTGTAAGGGGCAGGGCTCAGGAATCTTTTCAACAAGCTCTCTGAATGCTTAAAGTTTAAAACCCTCCTCCATAGTCACGTGTCACCCATGCAGCTGCTGCAAGACTTTGGCCAGATGATGTCCCTCAGTTTCCTTATCTCAAAATTGGGGGGGGGGGATGATTAAGGCAATTAGTACATGAGAGATACATAAAGCTGTGCATGGAACGTAGTCAGGGTTATGTAAGTGTCAATTATCATTTTATTAATTACTCTGTAGTAGACATGAAGGAACTGGGAAGCCCCTGGATGGCAGTGAAATATCCAAAAGAGTACGTTCACTCCTTGATTCATTAAAACGAGTCTGCCGTCTTCTTAGCTGGTAATCTTCATTGTCACATTTCATCCTAATCAGGCTCACATACATAATGGAGTTTGGGGTAGATAGAAATAGGCCACAAGGAGGCTGAGAAAAGAGATTTCATTTATCTCTGTGGTGCATTCCAGAGACGAGGAAATCAAGAGGGCATTTCTCCTTGATCTGAACTCTCTCTGCTCCCTCCCTTCTCCTCCTACCCCCACCCCTACAGGGCCCACGGGCCGGATGCGATGATCCTTGTGGATGGGCAACCGCGCCAGGCGAAAGGCGAGCTGGGGCTCTCCCAGATGCTCCACATTGCCAGTCAGATCGCCTCCGGCATGGTGTACCTAGCCTCCCAGCACTTCGTGCACCGGGACCTCGCCACCAGGAACTGCCTGGTTGGAGCCAACCTGCTGGTGAAGATCGGAGACTTCGGCATGTCCAGAGATGTCTACAGCACCGATTACTACAGGGTAAGGGGGCCTCCCCCGACACAGCATCCATGGCCCAGCTAGCACCTTGCTCACATGTCTCCGTCATTGTCCATTAACCCTGTTACTCTGGAGCACACACATACACTCCTGTGCCCAGGTAGACACTTGATGCTTATCCTTTGGCCACGCCTGCGTCTCTACATACCTGTCAGTTTTTCTCTTGATAGCTTACTCATCCCTTCTGCCTGGATAGGAATACATGACTATATCCTTACATTGCAATGACATACGCACTATGTTCTTATGTCCATCAGTACTCATTCTTCATGTAAACAGATACCAATATATACATATATATACACATATATATGCATATATCCCCCAGTGCACACATGGACAAGCTCAACTCGATGCTACATTTTAACATCTTTCAACGCGATTCCCTACCCGGCCTCACCCACAGCACATTATTGTTCTTTAACATTATCTGGTGACCATATAGGCTCATTTGCAAAGACAGATCTCAATGAGAAGGCAGAACCCAACACAAAGGATCAAAATGGTTAGTGTGTTGCTGAGCAGAATTATCCAAATGGTATAAGAAAGATGAGTGAAGGAAGCAGGTTCTCATTGCCAGCTTTGAAGACAGTTGCAAATGGGCCTTAGGGGAAGCTGTTTGATGGTGAGAGGAAACACTATGTTCAACTTTACTTCAATACAGTTTTCTACTTTATAATAATAGGTATCTTACTTTGCACCCCCCACATTTTCCCCCTTAATATTTGAGAATCTTTTTCCCACGGATCATGGAGTGATTCTGTCAATGTTATTATTGCCAGGGAAAGGACAAGTGGGCATGAGTGGCATTTTTTTTCCCAAAGGAGAAATGTGGGTGCAACCTGTATACAGAGATAAAATGACTTCTGCATATTGATTAGAGAAGCAGATGCTTCAAGTATATGGGAGATTTACTTTAGGGACTTTGAATGGATGAGGAGTTTGGATGGTGTGTAAGGAGAGGGTGGCGCAATGTTTTGGAGGTCGAGAGACAAGGCAGCAATTTCCCTCATCTTCTTTGTACGGAATGAATGATCATATTGTGAATCAGAGGACCCAGACAGGGCTGTCTTTTTGGCCTGAGCACTGTGGGTCAGGAGGCTGGGAGTTTGGGACTGGCTTCTGCAAATCAACTCTGGATGCTCATGATGGCTTTGCTTAAAAAACCTTGCCCAGACATTATAATGAATCACTCAAGACACTTTATCTTATATCTTTTTAACTTTTAATTTTGCTTTGGGGCATAACCAATGAACAATGTTGTGATAGTTCCAGGTGGACAGCAAAGGGACTCAGCCATACATATACATGTATCCATTCTCCCCCAAACTCCCCTCCCATCCAGGCTGCAACATAATATTGACCAGAGTTCCCTATACTATACAGTAGGTCCTTGTTGATTATCCATTTTAAATATAGCA
The DNA here is from genome assembly GCF_023091745.1 of Budorcas taxicolor. Classification (NCBI taxonomy): domain Eukaryota; kingdom Metazoa; phylum Chordata; class Mammalia; order Artiodactyla; family Bovidae; genus Budorcas; species Budorcas taxicolor. The sequence continues at coordinate 21,289,382 of NC_068930.1, read as the reverse complement.
GTGAAGACACTTTATTTTAGCCATAACCTGGGGGAAAATGGAATATTTGAGAAACTGCTTTTGTGCCTAAAAATTGACATGTTCACAGTATAACTGAAAGATGGCAGATGATAGACAGTCATGAGGATATAAAGCAAAGTAGATTGAACAGTAGGGAAGGTAGAATGTCAGCAGAAAGCTACCTTCTGCTGACAGAAGAAACCCTTCTTCTGTCTAGCCACCTGCCCAGTCTTAGCATCCCTAGATTTGGAAAAAGAAGCATAATGTAGTGGTAGGCATAGACTGATGGGCAGGGCAGACCTGGCAGGAAATATCAAAGTGGAGTCTTTCTTTAGCATCTAGACCAATTTTTTCCAGTTGTTTCCAAGAGAAGCATTGGTGTGGTTACCAAGGGACCATGGGTCATAGATTTCGTGAGTCTAGCTGGAGCTGGCACCATTTAATTGCCTCTGCACTCCATGTAATGGGGTTTGCTGGCCTGTCTGGCTGAGCTCAGATTTATGTTGGTGTTGATAAAAGCTAGGGATGGATCATTTTTTTCTGTGTGAGGCAGATTTTGATTAGACCAATCTTGGGATCTTAGGAAATAGTATCTGAACAGCATGTGTGCAACCTCAGCTTTCAAACTTACTTTAAGAAGTGCACTTAATATTTCTCCATTCTGATTTTAAAAAGAGAGAGAGAGGGAAAGAAAGAAAAGATCCCATCTCCAAACGATCTTGCTTTGCCCTGACTTAAACAGTTGTGAACTATCACTCTTTACTCCCAGGAGAGTTACAAGAAGTAAATCTATCTCACTTCTGTGGGCTCTAGGGCAGGTTGGAATTCAAGAAAGGGAGTGAGATGGGAAAATGTTCTTATACTAGGTAGTCACAGTTCCCTTTGCACGAGGGCTAAGCCAGATAAGCAGAGGCCAGCTGGCTTGAAAATGTATGGTCCCAAAGAAGTATGAAATTTAAAAAGAAGAGCTATTGCAATCCAAGACCTTCCTCAGTGTCTCCTGTGGGCTAAGGCACTTTAGTGATGTACAATTCTTTGAGACCCTGTGGAATGTAGCCCTCCAAGTTCCTCTGTCCATGGGATTTTCCAGGCAAGAATACTGGAAGGGGTTGCTATCCCCTTCTCCAGGGGATCTTCCCAACCCAGGGATCAAACCCGCATCTCTTATGTCTCCTGCATTGGCAGGCAGGTTCTTTACCACTAGTGCCACCTGACGAAGAATCCGCTGGCAATTCAGGAGACTTGGGTTCTATCCCTAGGTTGGGAAGATCGCTTTGAGGAGGAAATGGTGACCCACTCCAGTGTTCTTGCCTAGGAAATCCCATGGACAGAGGAACCTGGTGGGCTACAGTCATAGTCATGGGGTCCCCAAAGAGTCAGAGACGACTTAGTGACTAAATAACAACATTGCCGTCAAAACACAGTGCTCCATCAGAGAGCTACAAACTCCACTGATGGTGGGTAGATATTATACTCGCCATATTCAAAGATCAGCTGTGTCGTTTCTTCACGTTCAGATGCTCACAATGCTTTAATATGGACACAGCCCCACTCCCACTTCTGTAAAGCAAGACTTGCCTGAGGTCACATCAGTAATAAATTAGTAATAAACTAGGAAGTCTTATTATTCATACTGGATGACATTGAGGTGACAGAGGAGTTCTGTATTGGGTGCAGTCTTACCTGTGTTCACAGCCTAACATGGCCATTAACCGCCATGGAACGTCAATGTGTTTTCCTGAAACCTTTATATAATCGTCCCATTTTTCAAACAAGGACAAACATAGTCTCTCAATTGAGTTGTTTTTGATGTTCAGAAAGTTAATATGCATAAAGAGCCTGGAATACACTTCTAACTGGAGAAATTATTGTTTGTTTTCCTTAGTTCCCATCACACCCCAGGCAGGAGAACCTCAGGGATAATCTTACTTCCCGGTGTAAGTTTTGGGTCAGAGATAAGGCCCTCCTGACCGCTGGAAATTAAACTGGGATAGCACAGCTTCCCTGAAGGAGCAGATCTTTATGTTGACCACGTAGGGAAAATTTCCCTCCCAAGGTTTCAACTTAACCAGAAATACTGGGTCATCAGTATTTGCCTGTTCTTCTGGTCAGTGTTTATAAGGTCCTGCTCGTGAACCTTAGAGCCAAGCCCATGTTCAGGTGATTTATGAAAGATTTTTGTTTGTTTGTTTGTTTGGTACACCAGTTGAGACTCCAGGGGAATGTGGTGATTTATTAGATAGCAAGAACACTTAAGTACTGTCTCTGCAAGCTGACACCCAGGACAGGTTTGCACTTCTGCGCTACTGTATGTTACTGAAAGCTACTGGGTCTAGGAGTTTGCTGGTTTCTGGTGCCTAACACAGCTTCATGCATGTGTGCTAAGTCATGTCCTACTGTTCGCGACCCCATGGACTGTAGCCAACCAGGCTCCTCTGTCCATGGGATTCTCCAGGCAAGAATACTGGAGTGGGTTGCCATTCCGTTCTACAGGGTATCTTCCTGACCCAGGGATGAAACCGCATCTCTTATATCTCCTGCAACAGCAGGCAGGTTCTTTGCCACTAAGCCACCTGGGAAGCCCGCCTTACACAGCTACATGCATAGCACTCTGGCGAGTGCGTATGTTGTGTATGTGTTTGTATGTGTATATGTGTGCTCCGCTGCCCAGTGTAGATTCCAGGATGCATTTAGGAGGGCAGAGGAAGTGGAGATAAACTTCTCCTTCTAGTCTTCCTTTTAAATTTCTTAACACAAAGAGGTGCCATCTGGCTCGTGTGCAGATGATATGAAAGTGATGCACAAAGGTGAACTACCTAATTTCCTGTTACATTTAGAGAGAGAAAAACAAACAGCTCTGCCCCAGAGTGAGTGCCAGAGCGATTTGTTCTGTCTTCTTAAGACTGTGCCCCACGACAGATCCCTTTTCCTTGATGGGTCACTGGCTCAGCCACTTCAGAGATTGCCTTTAAACAGGCTTTGACAAAGGTGGGTTTTGAGTACCATTATATCTTTCTCAGAGTATCAGACAACACTACAAGTTGAGGAGTCAAGTCTGGAATTAGGAAAGTCCTAGAAGAAGAGGAGGTTGGGGTTTCCAGAAAAGAAATATTTTCAGATGTTTTGATTTGGAAGGGAGATGGTATGTTGATACAGGAAGAGTGGTGGTGGAGGGGCTTCGTGCCCCAATCTTACTGAACCAGAGGGCCAGGAGAGTGCCTTCCTATTCACTTTGCCATCCTCTGTGCCTGGCACAGGATCTAGAACCTGGCAAACACCCAGTAAATATATGAATCAATGCATGGATGATGTCAGAGTGGAAATTCAGAGTGCAGGAAGCGGATGAAGCCAGACCAAGAAGAACCTGAATAGGCATCACTTTTGGGAGGGTTGGGGGGCTTCCATGTTTTGCAGAGCTGGGAGTCAGGATCCAGTCAGCAGGCTCCCCAGTTAATTTCATTTGTTTATTTTTGGCTGTGCTGGGTCTTCACTGCCTCACGGGCTTTCTCTTTTGTCGTAAGCCAGGGCTTCTCTCTAATTGCGGTGCACAGGCTTCTCATTGCAGTGGCTTCTCTTGTTGCAGAGCATGCGCTCTGGAGTATGAAGGCTTCAATAGTTGCAACATGTGGGCTCAATAGCTTTGGCTTCTGAGCTCTAGAGCACAGGCTCAGTAGCTGTACATGGGCTTAGTTGTTCTGTGGCATGTGGGATCTTCCCAGATGAGGGATCGAACCGTGTTCCCTGCATCGGCAGGCAGATTGTTAACTACTGGATCACCAGGGAGGTCCTAGGCTCTCCAGATAATATCTAGAGTAGATCCTATGTATTCCAGCTGCAGCTAATAGTGACAGAGGTGACAACCAGGATGGCAGCAGCAGGGGATCCGTGGATGAATGGCTCTGCCCTTGAGTCCCATCTGATTCTCCCACCTCATGCCTCCCCACCCTATCTCGTAAGCCCTCCCACTCAAACCAGCTAAAGAAGAAGTGCTCATTTTACACATGCTGATTGTGGCGCTTTGCACTTTCTCACCAGACTCTTAGTGCTATGCCAGGAAAATAAGAGGGTCTTCTAAGACCTTCCAGGTAAGTAAAAGGTCAGACATTGTTAGTCTTCATTCTATAGCTAAGCCTTGATGGGGGCTGGTGATGTCTTCACGGCTTTGAGATTCCTCAATGATAAGTCAGTGTTAGAACATTCCTACAGCCTTTGGATGATTAATTCACCATGTGCATTTGCTAAACCTGTCCATGCTGGTTTATTTCCCCTTGTGCCAAATCGCATAGCCACTGAGGAGGTCTATGTGTTAGAGACAGGATTTAGCACAATTCCCTATGTGCAAGGATGAGGAGAATGCAATCTTTATTCCCAAGGGAATTGAATTTTCATAGAGTGGGACTTCCCTGGAGGCCCAGTGGTTAAGACTACGCTTCCACTGCAGGGGTCTCTGGTTCAATCCCTAGTCATGGAACTAAGATCCCACATGCCACAGAGGTGGGGGGAGGGGGGGCAAAAAAATTTTTTTTTTCCTTAGGGAATATAAAACAGGAGGAAAATTTGTAATTCCACCGTGATGCAATAGGATGACCAATTTCAAAAGCCCATCTAATTAGATGGATGATTTGGATCTTGAGACAGTCAGTGGGTTGAATTTTAGGAGGAATGAAGATGGCTTGGAAATCAGCAAACTGAGAGAGGGATCTAGAACAGTGTATCACTCAACCAGCCAAACCTAAGGTATATGAAAGACACATGGAAGGAAATGTTCATGAAGGGTGGGACCACGGTGGCAGCTCTTGAAAGGCCAACTGTTCTGACATGGGTAGCTGCAGGACAGCCTTGGGAATCTGTCATCTGTTTTAGTGTAAATGAGGCTATGTGAGGACGAGCCACCAGGCAGTGTCATGTAGTAGAGACCACTGGGACCTGAGGCCATAAGGCTGGACGTGCCGTGGTCCAGGGGAGAGGCAGTAGGGCTATTGGCCGTGGTGGTAGCAGCGGAGTATGGAAGAGAAGCCATCGGAATCAATGGGGCTGAGAAAGGTGAACTCAAGGCCAGGGCCTGGGAACTCAAAGCCTCTTGCTCTTTTGAATCGTCGTAACCTTGAAAAAGAATAACAGTGAAACGAAGGGTCAGGATAGATTTTTAACAAATGCATCTTTTAGGCCACCTAGTCCATTCTGCGTCCCTGGAGTGTTAGAAAAACAGATGAACAAATGCCAAATCATTCAATTTTAAAGAAACATGAAGCTGGAAGCAGCCTTAAATGTCATCTATTTCACCCCTGTGGCCCCAGGCAGAGCAGCTTCAAAATCATCCCCGACAGATGGTTTGTTTGCTCTATTCCCCTGCATCTCCTGGGATTCCACTGGTTCCTCCTTATTCCTTCCAGCTGCGCAAAAGGAAACTCTCATCGGTGAGAGATTTATCCTTTTCTTTCTAATTTGTAGCACCCTTCAGAAATGGGAAGTTCTCGGTTATGTCTAGCCTCTACCTGCTGCAAAACAAGTTTATCTTGTCCAATATCCTTAGAAGAGATAAACACAGATTATATTCTAAAACAAACATTAGAACACTCAGGAAAATGCTAAGTAGATGCTCAGTGAGACCAAAATGGCCTGGTATGTCTCATAGGTAATTGGTTGTATTTTATCTGTTGGAGGGGAATCAATGGGATATAAATCTCTCTGTCCCTTGACATGCCAATATATATGTATATATATAATATATCCTTTTTCTGAGAGCAGTTTCCAGGAGTCTCCTCAATTTGGTTTCATCTCCCTACAGTATTGAAATCTAGCTGTTTTCTTTTGTCAATGACAGTGGTGCAAGCATGGAATGGATGTTATCATAGTCAGCCTGATCTCCATGAGGACAGATATCGATTTAAAAAAAAGGACCAGGGTGAATCCTCATCAGAAAATTTCAAGAACTTGAGGCATGTTTGTACAGGAGCCCATCCTCAAGGGAAGAGAAGAAAAGGCAGCGGGGTATTGATTCACTCCGTCTCTCTCTGCTTCTATGGTTGGCTGGCATGGTAGCTTCTTTGTAACTTGACAGTGGAGAGCATTATAATAGACTCTGTCTAGGTTCCCTAAGTATAAAGGGTTGGTTTTTTTTTAATGGCAAACTGAATATATAACATATAAAGATACATAAATTTCCATACAAATATCTTCTTTACCAGCTGTAATTAAGATATTTGCATGTAAAGAGAACAGTATATTCCCTTGACTTCCTCCTGGTGGGGAATTGTATTTCTCTCCTAATCCTCAAAGCCCAAGACTTTATGATCTGAGTCTAAACAGGAGGAGGAGGAGGAGGAGGAGGAGGAGGCAGAAGACTGGGTCAACATTACATTTGAAATTCAGAATTTTAAACACAGTTTTTACTCCTGGTTGTTGACTTTTCAGGTTTAGCTAATCCTACAGGGCAAAGCTGAGGTGGGATGGGGAGAACGTGGCCCAAGAGAAAGTGGGCCAAGTACCCACTTATAATTTAAAGTTGCAAGCCAGAGTATTTCCATTATGTAGTGCTGGGTGCTAACATTGAAGAGAAGATCTTCCTCTGAATCTTGAGTTTCTGCTTATGAACTCCAGAACTTAGGAAATTTTATTCAATTTTCTAAGCCTTAGATCCTCATCTGAAAAAAATGAAAACAGTTTCTTTTGTGTGGATTAAGTAAGATCACGTATGCAAATTGCCTGGCACCTATTAGGCACTCAGTAGATGATAGTTATTATGCTACGTAAATGAACAAGGTGGAAATTATATACAGATCTTCCTTGACTTACAGTGGGCTTGTGTGTGTGTGTTAGTTGCTCAGTTGTGTCTGACTCTTTTCAACCCTATGGACTGTAGACCACCAGGGTTCTCTGTCCATGGAATTCTCCAGGCAAGAATACTGGAGTAGATTGCCATTCCCTTCTCCAGGGTATCTTCCCGACCCAGAGATCAAACCCAGGTCTCCGGCATCACAGGTGGATGCTTTACTGTCTGAGCCACCACGGACAATGGGCTTACTTCTTCAGTTCAGTTCAGTTCAGTCGCTCAGTCGTGTCTGACTCTTTGCAACCCCATGAATTGCAGCATGCCAGGCCTCCCTGTCCATCACCAACTCCTGGAGTTCACTCAAACTCAAGTCCATTGAGTTGCTGATGCCATCTGTCCATCTCATCCTCTGTCGTCCCCTTCTCCTCCTGCCCCCAATCCCTCCCAGCATCAGAGTCTTTTCCAATGAGTCAACTCTTCGCATGAGGTGGCCAAAGTACTGGAGTTTCAGCTTTAGCATCATTCCTTCCAAAGAACACCCAGGACTGATATCCTTTAGAATGGACTGGTTGGATCTCCTTGCAGTCCAAGGGACTCTCAAGAGTCTTCTGCAACACCACAGTTCAAAAGCATCAATTCTTCGGTGCTCAGCTTTCTTCACAGTCCAACTCTCACATCCATACATGACTACTGGAAAAACCATAGCCTTGACTCGACAGACCTTTTTTGGCAAAGTAATATCTCTGCTTTTGAATATGCTTACTCACTGTAAATTGAAAATATCAGAAGTCAAAGATGCAGTTAATACACCTAAGCTGCTGAACATCATGGCTTAGCCTAGCCTACTTCAAATGGGCTCAAACATTTACATTAGCCTTCAGTGGACAAAATCATCTAACACCAAGTGTATTTATAAAAAAAGTGTTGAATGTCTCATGTAATTTATTGATTACTTTACTGAAAGTGAAAAACAGAAGGGTTGTGTTGGTATAGAATGCCTATAAATGTGTGAGTTATGACATCACAGCTGACCGGAAGCTGGGACTCATTGCCACTACCCAGTATCATGAGAGAGTTCCTTCTGCATATCGCTAGCCCAGGAAAAGATCAAAATTCAAAATTAAATGTATGGTTTCTACTGAATGCATATCGTTTTCATACTCTGGTAAAGTCAAACTATTGTAGGTCGAGGATGATCTATATATAAGAAACTGCAAATTATTTAAAGGTACTAGCCTAGTATTTCCTATTATGGTCTTTGGTGCTGGATACTAACATTGAAGGGGAGAAAAGCCTACTTAAAAGAACCTGGAGAGATTAAAAAAAAAAAAAAAACCACTCAATCTTCCGGGACTGATTTAAACAATTGGAACTGGTCGGTTGGGTGTCCAGGAAGAAAAAGAAAGCACATTTGGGTGGTCACAGGAAGGGCTTTCTCATTTTGCATCTGGTAGCTCCAATAAGGAACTAACTTTTAATAACTATAACTATGAATTTTGTGGTCAGCAAAGGCCTGCAGAATTACAGCCCATTCTCCAGGCCTCCTAAGTGTGCGATGCCCCTAGTCACCCCAGAGGAAGACGTTAGGGTCACTAAACATTGTGGATAGAAACAAGCTGGTTTAAGCCCAGTCCTCCCACCTTTTTCTCTCTTACAAATGCAACTTGATAACCTGAGCATTCATTCCTATGCATAACATGGGATAATGGATATTCAAGAGCTTTGTAAAATCATTGACTTGGGTGCTACTGGTTTTATTACCACCGTGACCACCACCACTATTACCACCATTACCACAATATACCCTGCTTAGTAGATAATTACAGGCACTCTGGAAAAAAGTTCAACATCCCAAACTTGATTGGCAGTGATCATCAATATGCCATCTCTTTCTCTTTGCCAAACACCGTGACAACCTCTCTTCCACTGAGTCATGCTCTCTAACCTCTATAGCCAGGATGGACCTTTGAGTTGCAGCCTGGTTTGTCCTTGAAGTTGGTCATTTCCTTACTCAGTGGGTCAACCCCCAACTTCTTGACCTTTGTGTTTATTTAGTCATGTCCTTGAGTCTTTCAGGTACATGCATATCCTGTAGCTCTCTGCAGCAGAAATTCCCTTGAAGGCAAAGGAACCCACTCCGTTTTTATCACAGCGATGTTGCACATAAAAATACTTAATAAAAGTGCTTAATTAAAAAATATGTAGCCATATGTCAAGTGTTTATAATGGGTAAGGAATAACATCCAAAGTACTTTCAAGTGTAACCACTTGCCAGGGAGATCAAAACAGTCAATCCTAAAGGAAATCAACCCTGAATATACATTGGAAAGCCTGGTGTTGGAGCTGAAACTCTAATTCTTTGGCCACCTGATGTGAAGAGCTGACTCATTGGAAAAGACCCTGATGCTGGGAAAGATTGAAGGCAAGAGGAGAAGAGGATGACAGGATGAGCTGGTTGGATGGCATCACCGACTCAATGGACATGAATCTGAGCAAACTCTGGGAGATGGTGAAGGACAGGGAAGCCTGGCGTGCTGCAGTTCTTGGGGTCACAAAGAGTTGATTGCAACAGCGACTGAACAACAACAGCAACAACAACAGAGTCTGAAAGATGCAATAACATCACCTAACAAAAAGTCAGCAGGATCTGATTCCCTACCAAAGGCCCAAACAATCTGCTTCTCAGTGAGAAGGCCTGAGAGAATGTCTCACAATAATTAAAACACCCACGAGACTGGAGTTAGCACCAGGAGGACAACTTATTAATGCTCACAGGGGACTGGATTATTAAAAGGCTCTGTGATCAAAACATCACTCCCAGTAAGCCAGCCTGTATGGGAAGCCTGACCACACTGAGAAGGTTGCTTAAGGAGGAAGAAATCAGAGCAAGGACATCAGATGAATCAAATGGTCGATGTCATCCAGCCAAAAAATACTGATATGTCTCCACTGATCTGAGAGCAAGGGATTCTTGCCTTCCCAGTCTTCTGCCTAAATCCTCTCTCCCCTGATGGAAGCCAGGAGAGGATGAACATCGCCACCATCTAATTCCATGACCTTTGTGGGTCTCTATGATCATATTCTTGTATTATCTGCATCCATCAGTTTACAAACGAGCCATGATGGCCTGGAAGGCACTCAGGCTCTTTTGACAGACTTGGATGTAAATCCATGTTTTCATCCATTTTATGCTGATCTTAAGGAGATTGATTGCCTTGTCTTTATTTCCAAATACTTGGGAGGGGTCACTTTATGTTTAAAATACTCATGCTTTCCATGTCACTGAATGTCCTTTATCCCTAAAAAATGACTCGTTTTGTTGCTTTTAAATCTAATTGCCTTGGTACCAAGTAATCTATGCCCCAGAGGTGGAAAGTAGGTCTCAGGTAGCAGTTCTGATGACTGGTAGTGGTTGCTCGCAGTAGAGTGATGAGAAGAGCTTGGTGACTGTATCTACAATCAGTGAAAAAGCATGTGGGGTCAGCGGGTGATGTCTACCATGAGCATAGGAGAGGGGATGCTGGTACTTGGGTTGTAGAGTTGCAGTCCTGAACTATTCCATCCCAATTTATGCTCTCAATTCAAAGATTCTACTGGACCCTTTTAGTCATGTTAAAAGCTAACCTTAGCTTCTCACAATTGGAAGTAGTATAATCAGGCAGAGATGTGAGTTTATTGAGTGCACTGCTCTTAAAGATCATGTACAAAGGAAGGGGTTTGCCAGGTGGGCCTTCATTACTGGGGCTAACAGGTTTATTTGCCCAAGTTCACATCAATGGAACTAGTAACCCAGTATTCTAAATTACCTTCCACTAGCCTTTTTCACACACTTTACTTAAGCATTTAGTTGTTTCTATTGTTTTAGAATCTTGCTTGCTTAGTCACTTCAGTCATGTCTGACTCTCTGCAACCCTATGGACCATGGCCTGCAAGACTCCTCTGTCCATGGGATTCTTCAGGCAAGATATTGGAGTGGGTTGCCATTTCCTTCTCCATTTATAATCTTATGTACAGAAAAAAATGCCTAGTTCTTCATAGATCTGTTCCCTGTTCCACTCTGCCAAAGCTTTATCTGGCCTAGATACAACTCTCTCTTCCAGTTCATCATCCATCAACACACTAGTAATGACTTGAAACATATTTTTAATTTCTTAGAGAGTTGAATCATTCAAGACTTGGATTTGCTGTTAGAGTCCTGCCCTCAAACCCATGTTGATCCAATTTTCAACATTCTTTAAGTGTAGTCTTTCTATGGTTAGAACCCTCACCCAGTCAGGCTCTTCTCCTACACCTATTAACCTCCTAAGTATTTTGTGAGCGTCCTTGATAAATACCATGAAATGTGGGTAAGCGATCTATACTGGCAAACTCTTGAAATTCTGGCTAGATGTCCACTGGAGGTCATATTATAAAACCCACTTATTTGACAGATGGAGACACTGAAGTCCAGAGAAAGAGCCAGTGTTTCTCAAGTTCATGCATCAGTTTGAAGATAGAGTTAAAACAAGAAAACTTTTCTCCCATCTCACCGTGCTTCTCTTTGAGCATCATCAAAGGACTTTGAGGTTGACCAGGCTAGTATTATTATTCCCACTTACAGATCTTTAAACAGAGAATCAGAGAGATTAGTTGGTGTTGCTCAGAGTGCACAGAAAGCAGGATAGGGCAGAGCTGGGTTCTGTGCTCCGATCCCTAAGTAAAGCTTTATAAAGAATGTGAGTCACGGGACTTCCTTGGTGGTCCAGTGGTTAAGACTTTGCCTTCCAGTGCAGGAGGTGTGGGTTTGATCCCTGGTTGGGGATCTAAGATCCCACAAGTTGAGGTTGTTGTTTAGTCGCTAAGTTGTGTCAGACTCCTTTGCCGCCCCATGGCCCCATGGACTATAACCCACCATGCTCGTCTGTCCATGGGATTTCCCAGGCAAGGATACTGGAGTGGGTTGCCATTTCCTTCTCCAGGGGATCGTCCCAACCCAGGGATCGAACCCATATCTCCTGAACTGCAGGAGGATTCTTTACCACTGACCCACCAGGGAAGCCCAAGATCTCACATGCTTTGCAGCCAAAAAACCAAAACATAAGACAGAAGAAATATTGGAACAAATTCAATAACAACCTTAAAATGGTCCACATCAAAAAATCTTTTTAAAAATAGCTATATCCCTTTAAAAAATAGAATCAAGAATGTGAGGCCATTTGTGAATAGACATTTGAAATGATCTGCCAGTAGAGTACAGTACCCGTCAGTTTAGGTACGGTTTAAAGTTAGAAGTGTGAACCTGCAAGAAGCTAGGGTCATGATTTTTTTTTTTTTTTTAGGAGGGCTTTGTGACAAAGATGAAAAGAAAGTAAACAGTTGGGGTGACTCAGGGCTGGCCCATCCAGCAAATGAAGATACCCTCATTCAGGGAGTTTGGGGTCTCCAGGCAGGTAATAAAGCAAGCAGTAGCAAGGTGTTTCTAGCCACGTGTAGTCCCCAGATTATAACAGATTCAGTGAAGCTGAAGAGTAAGAAAAGGATGCCAGGAACAGAAGAGATGGTGATTGGAAATGAGGAATGCTGGCCTAGTACCTCTAAATGTGTTGCAGGAAGTGACTTTGTATACATTTATTGTGAAAATGTATTCTCAAAGCATCTGTTGACATGCATTTGTTTTTAGTAGCTTGAGATTTCTTTCCTTTTTGTTTTTTAGTTTATCTTTGGCAGTGTTGGGGCTCTGTCGCTGCACGCGGGCTTTTCTCTAGCAGAGGCGGGCAAGGCTTCTCTCTAGTTGAGTTGTGCAGGCTTCTCACGGCAGTGGCTTCTCCTGTTGCAGAGCGCGGGCTCCAGGGTGCTCGAGCTTCAGTAGGCGCAGCTGTCTGGCTCTAGAGCACAGGCTGAGTAGTTGTGGCACAGGAGCTTAGTTACCCTGCAGCACGTGGGATCCTTGTTCCTGGACCAGGTATCGAACCTGTGTCCCCTGCATTGGCAGGCTGACTCCCGACCTCTGGACTACCAGGGAAGTCCCCCTTGGGATGTATGAAAGGGCAGTATCCATGCCTTATTCCACCAGTCACATATCCTTTGCTTAACACCATACCTGGTATAGGGTAAGCATTCCATAAATGTCTGTTAAGTGAAATAAACAAGGAGACAAGTGTATCTCTTGGTGAGTGGCTGATCTGGGATGGTGCTCCAGGGCACTGCAGTTTGGGACAATCAAATCACAAAACCAGGTTTCATCACATTCAAAGTCCTCGGGGACTATCCTCCGTTGGTCTGACTTGGTGAATAGGCTCTGCCACACAGTCCTTTACCCACAGGGGTCAGGATTAGCAGACTCTTGGGTGCTGGAGCTCAGTGTCACAGACAGTGTCCCTTCCTATGTGGAAATAATGGACCACCCTGTAAGACTGTATTCTCCACCCCCGGTGATTTTCCAGAAAATCCAAATAACCACCTTTTAGGGATGCTATAGAGACACATACCAGATGACCTCAAAGTTTTGCTCTTTTCCGATTCTCAGATCCTAAGAGTCAACTTAGTGATGAAAAGTGCTTAGACAGGTGCAAAGTGGCAGAGTAATTTAAGAAATTATGATTACACTCCTGCATGGAACCGTGTCAAGTATGTATTTTTGTGATGCTATGAAACATTAGGCCAGATTCACCCTCTCCCTATCAACAGAGTCACACGTCTGCATTGCTTCTCACTTGCCTCACACCTCACCATCTGTCACCTGCCCGATCTCTAGCCCACCTCTTGCTGTGACTCTTTGTCTTGCTCAGTCTTGAAGTCTTTCTCCCTTTTTCCTATTCTAAAATCCATGCTCTCTTCTACCTGAAAGAAAACTCTTCATTTGAACTTTCTGCCACCCGCAAATTTCATTTGTCTCCTCAACTACTAAAATAGTCATGTTTGTCTTCTGCCTTAAATTTGTAACACTACTTATTAATTTGGCTGTGCTGGGTCTTCGTTGTGGCACTCGGGGCCTTCGTTGTGTCATGCAGAATCTTTCCTTGCAGCACAGTGGTTCTCTGGTTGCGGTATGTGGGCTCTAGAGTGTGAGGGCTCAGTAGTTGTGGTGGGGTTAGTTGCCTCACGGCATGTAGGATCCTAGCTCCCCGACCAGGGATAGAACCTGAGTCTCCTGCATTGCCAGGCAGACTCTTAACCACTGGACCACCAGGAAAGTCCCTTCTGTCTTTATTTTTAAGCTTCTGATCTTACCCCTTCCTTGACTCTGCATTTTGGGGGTCACTAATTATCTCACCATATCCAAATTCAAATGTCTTTGCTTGAAAAAGTCAAATCCTTTTTTGAACTAACTGTTGAATGATATTATCAGTAACTACACCATTCCTTGTCCCACATCTCCCGTCCCCCACTGCTTACCATCCTTGTTCAATGCCTTACTGATGCCTCAATCCACAGTCTACTTCCCTTTCTCTCTTTTTTGATGTGGACGATTTTTAAAGTCTTTATTGAATTTGTTACAATATTGCTTCTGTTTTATGGTTTTTGTTTTTTTTTTTGGCTTCCATACATGCAGGATCTTAGCTCCTCTACCAGGGATCAAACCCACACCCTCTGCTTTGGAAGCCAAAGTCTTAACCACTGGACTAGCAGGGAAGTCCCTCTACTCACATTTTCTGGCCATTCTTTGCTCTTCCATTGGTTTCTCTCCTTATTGGAAGTTCTGGTGCCACCGTCTTAGACATCTACTTTGGAATCTTCATGCACTTCCATGGTTATAAACTCTTCTTGCCTTATGCAAAAGCTGTTTGAATTTGCACTTTTATTTGATTTTACTTTTTGGCTGCATGACGTGGCATGAGTCTAGTTCCCCAACCTAGGATTGAACTTTCACCCCCTGCAGTGGAAGCAGGGAGTCTCAGGCACTGGGCCACCAGGGAAGTCCTTGAATTTACATTTTTAGCTTCTACCTCCTTTCTCTTTGCTTAGTCTGTAAATCTTCTCTGGAGAGTTCGTGGGGGGTTGAACCTTGCTGGAGAGAAAACTCACTTTGGTGACCTCCTGCTTCCTCAGCAGTCTGTTGGCATGAGCAAAAACTCTTTTGAGAGGTTCCCATAAGGGGAGTCATTTTTTTAAATTGTCTCTTCATCACCGGTACCTAAGTCTTCACCAAATCCTTCTGTCTTCATAGCACCCAGGATCACTGTTCTTTGAATGTTGGCAAGAACAATCCTCATTCACACCCTCATCAGACCAACACTTGGATCAGTGTGTGCACCTTCAATCTTAGAGCCCACCAACCCTTACTTCTCAAACTTTTCATCATTCTGCCTGATTATTGAAAGCCTCGGGGAGATACTCATGTCTCAAAAGTGTACATGTCTCACTCTGCACTCTGTCAGACTCCTTCCAGTCCCCTCCCACCAGAAGCTCCCTCAGTGGGACACCCAGCCAGCCTGCCCACCCCCCCCCCCCCATTCCACAGTGACATTTGCTAAGTCCCTATCGTTGCATGAGGACTTCTGCATCAGTTTGCAAGGCTGCCATGACAGAGTTCCACAGAAGTCCAAGGTCAAGGTATCATAGCGCTGGTTTCTCCTGGACCTCTCTCCTTGACTTGTAGGTGCCCGTCTCCCTGTACCTTCCCATTGTCTTCCCTCTGTACATGTCTGTGTGCAAATATTCTCTTCCTCTAAGGACCCAAGTATATTGGATCAGAGTCCACCCGAACGGCTTCATTTAATCTTAGTCACCTCTTTAAAGACCCTGTCTCCACATCTAGTCACATTCTGGGGGATTGGGGATTGGGACGTAAGAGTTTTATTGGAGGACAGAATTCAGCCTGTTAGATCTTCCCTTCCCAACTTCCCATGGGCTCTTTTACTCATCTCCCCCTTTGTTTTTTCTCTCTGTCTGTTCCTCGCTGCCATCAAACCCCAGCAGTGCCCATCTCATTGCCTTCACGGGATGGTCTCCTTGGCATGGCCCCATTGGTTTGCACACACAGATGTGTTGCTTCATGAATGTGCGTCTTCTTTGGGTCATTCCTGTGCTTCTCTGCCTCTGGTTTGACTGAGGGCAGGGACTGTGTTGTGTGTTCTGTCCACAGATCTTGATTTCGGAGGTGCTTGAGAAATGCCATTGCTAAGTCGCCATACATCACTTCTCTAAGGCAGCCTGACCCTCACCCCCTCCTCTGACTTCTCAAGAGGCTTTTTTGGAGAAATGGGTTTTTCCCAAGTGTTAATAGGGAAGATAAATGGTGGTTTTGTTGACAGCAAAGAGAAGGAGAGTTGAGACTCTACATAGATGACGTTCTGCTAGCTCATCTGCTTTCCAAATTGGAAAACAGAGAAGGCATCCGGGAGAGAAACCCCTAAAAGCAGAGATGAGTTTATTGATTTTTCTGCTGAAGACAAATATTTCTCAGAAGCTTTGGAGAAGGTGCCATTTCTTGACCTAAAGGGAGAAAAATTCTAGGATAAGATCTATTTCCTTTCAGAGCCTCAGTGAACTGGGAGGCTCATCCAGTCCAAAGTAGAACTGTTGGTGGGAAACCAGCTAGATCTTGGTGGCTCACAAAGGAAGAAGCTGGGTGCCATGTCCTAGGAGTGGTGTGATGGGGTGTCTGCCTAGCCGTGGACCCCTGAGCAAAGGCAGTTGGGATGAGCTGATGCAGTTAGCCTTTCTCTCCGGTAACATGGGAGTGGCGTTTGGAAGCCATGGCTGAGAGAGTCACTCCGTCCATTTAAAGATACACTCACCTCCCTTCTCCTCCCTGCTTTCATCCCTTCATGCTTTCTTCCTGTACCTTCATCCCTTTCTTCTCTCTTTCCCCGCCCTCCTGTCTCCCCAATTCACTGTCAGGAAGGGCCATGCCAGAAGGGCCTGCCCAGCGTGTCATGGCAGCGGCAGAGGCTAGAAGCATCGGCAGCTTCCACAGTGAGTCTGGATTTCATTTCTGGGGTCAGGGGGCTGGGCAGTCCACACACACACTGACAGCTTGCAGACTTTGGAGAGGAACTTCCATGGGCTATGGCTGCTCTCCACCTCTCTTCCCCTGCTTCCCGTTCCAGGGACACCATTGACTATTCATGGAAGTCTCCTGCCAAAGCTATGATGTTGATGTGCTTCGGATGTCTCATGGGCAGAAAGCATGGAGGGGGGTAGGGGGGCCATGATCTGCTGAAACGAGGTGCACATTTGGGAAAGCCCCTGGAGATCGAGTGGCTGCCAGGGGTTCTGTCCCGCCCTGCGCGTGTGGTAGAGGCTGGAGGCTCTGCATGGACAGTGGATTGGCTGCTTTCTTGCATTTCAGCAAGTGTGACCTTGAGTTTTGAAAACACATTGGGTGCCTATGTTCCATAAGAGACACACTTGAAGGAACTAAGGGTACCAGATAGGCTCAAGTGACTAAAAAACTGGAGGTCTCCCAGTTGACTTAAGGCTTCCCTGGTTACTCAGATGATAAAGAACTTGCCTGCAGTGTGGGAGACCCGGGTTTGATCCCTGGGTCAGGAAGACTCCTTGGAGAAAGGAATGGCTACTGACTCTGGTATTCTTGCCTGGAGAATTCCATAGACAGAGGAGTCTGGTGGGCTACAGTCCATGGGATCGCAAAGAGTCATTCATGACTGAGCAACTAACACTTTCACTTTTACTATCCCCATTGACTTCAGATGAAGCTTAGTCGAAGAAATGTGATGTTTAGGATAGTTATTACAGAGCTCCATGACAAGTCATATGCCTGAGAACTGGAAGGAAAGTCTTTCCCCATCCCCATTTTCATTTCTACCATAATTTCTGAAGTAGAGATGGACGTACTGCAGCATTGGTCAAAGTTGTGTCTGTCTTGCCTGGATCGTCAGACAGAAGTAGATGGCTTCCTTCCACTTTTTGCCCAAGGGCTGTTTCCTTTTGTTTGGGGGAATGGTCCACTTGTAAAAATAGACCCACAGAATTTACCCACCCAACCTTAAAAACATGAGTTTGAGCAAACTCCAGGAGATAGTGAAGGACAGGAAAGCCTGCGTGCTGCAGTCCCTGGGGTCGCTAATTCAGATACAACTGAGAGACCGAACGGCCACCACTGGACCTTACAAATCCCACCCAGATTAGGAAGAGAGAAGTCCTTTTTGCCATCTCGAAATGCTGCTTCCAAGTACTGACTGGGTGGGTTGCAGTTCAGTTTGAAGTGAGCAGCCTCTGCTTTCTATTATGTGACATTATCCTGATGTCAGCCTTATGGGCAGGTGCACGGGGATGCTTTCACAGGTCCATTCATTTCTCTCGTGACTTGGTTAGGGAGGTAAATTAAGCATAGCCTCCCAGGCTCTCTCAGGATCTCATTTTTATAGGTATTTCTTCTTGGCACTGTTACTAATAAAGGCATTAACTTTAAGAATAGTTGTGTAGGGCTTGAGTTTATCAGAACATGTTTGCCAGTCTTATTGGAATGTTGAAAGAAGGATAATTATAAGAGATTAGTCACTTTTTTTCCTCATGCTTTTACAAAAAATCATATGCATTTCATTCACATCAGAGCAAAACTCTTGGTGTCAAGAGTTGATGGGTTTAATTAAAGTATCATACTGGTCAAATTTGTTAATTAAGTTCAACAAATATTTATTATTAATCAACCTATGTGTATTTGATGGTCTAAACGAGGACATCTCAGAGACTGAAAAGAGAAGCTACTAATAATAAAGCAGATATCAGAGGCATAAATTGGGATCTTGCCTGAGAAATTGGGACATAGGGCAACTCTATTCATATATTGTGAACTGTTCTGGGGGCTAGGGATACAACTGTGAATAAAACAGACAAAAATCTCTGACCTTAATAAGTGAGACAGAAAATTAAGATAAAGTAAAATATTAATATATTGAAGTTTGAGAATAATAGATCCCTAGAAGAAAAATAAAACAGAGAAGAGAACAATAAATGCTTGGTGGTGGTAATGGAGATGGTGGTGGGGATGGTGTGTGTGTGTGTGTATGTGTGTGTGTGTGTGTGTGTGTGCACAATTTTAGATAGGGAGGTCAAAGCTATTGAATTCCCTAAAGATCTTAGTGCATTTTAGTTTATTTAGGTTATTTAATTTAGCCAAGGAGGGCTTTAATGGCTTGGCTAAAATTTTTCTGAAACAAGTGAGATCTGGACATTTTGAATCCACAGCAAGAAAATACTTCAGAATGACCCATAAAAATGGAGGAGGCAGAATCAGGGGTGGTGATGGTATTGGAAGCACACGTGGTCTGTTTAATAGGCTTCATCTTCAACCATCATCAGAAAGTATATAAGGCTGTGGCTTTAACCACCTGGGAAGCATCTTTGTAGAAAGTCCTTCAATCTTAGACTTGTGTTGGCCATTTAGGATTGTTCAAGGCTTTTCTTCTTCCATGTGGTGGCCTTGGGGGTGGTACAGGATGGCAACTCACATGTACTGAGCACCGACACCTGCCAGGTACTTGGCTAGAGGCTTTGAATACATGTATTTAATCTATGCTTCCCATGTGGCTCAGTGGTAAAGAATCTGACTGCAATGCAGGAGATGCAAGTTCAATTCCTGGGTCGGAAACATCCCCCAGAGGAGGAAGTGGCAACCCACTCCAGTGTTGTTGCCTGGAAAATCCCATGGACAGAGGAGCCAGGCAGTCCATGAGGTCACAAAGAGTCAGACATGACTTGGCAACTAAACATAAAATCTATACTGTTTCCTTGAAGAAGTTATCACAGTCTTACTTTAGGGATTCAGTTCTGTTCAGTTCAGTTCAGTTCAGTTCAGTCGCTCAGTCATGTCTGACTCTTTGCGACCCCATGAATTGCAGCACGTCAGGCCTCCCTGTCCATCACCAACTCCCGGAGTTCACTCAAACTCATGTCCATCGAGTCGGTGATGCCATCCAGCCATCTCATCTTCTGTCGTCCCCTTCTCCTCCTGCCCCCAATCCCTCCCAGCATCAGAGTCTTTTCCAATGAGTCAACTCTTCGCATGAGGTGGCCGAAGTATTGGAGTTTCAGCTTTAGCATCAGTCCTTCCAAAGAACTTTAGGGATTAGAACATTGATATTTAAACACAGAACTAGAAAACAGTGCAGCAAGGATTTAAACCCAGGTGAAAGTAAGTCTGAAATCCTGCCTTTATCAATTAGGCTCAGCATCCATCCATAGCCACCAGCTGGCAGGAAGTAGTTGAAATAAAAAGAAGTAGGACTTGCTGGGTGATGGCAAGGTCCTGCGAATGGGCTGATTTGCATGGCTGGATCAAGAGCAGATGTGCTGAGTGGCTGTCCATGTCTTTGTCGACTGTGCATGAAGGTATAGTGAATTCTGATGCTTCTCCTTACGTTGTCATTGGGAATGGGGATAGGCGTGAACCATTGGGGAGCATGAGAGCAAGTCTTCTTGTCTGACATCCATCCTTGGCAGAGGTGGAACTTGACTTCAGTGCATCCTGGATTCCTGGGTTTCGTGCATGTTGGAAGGAGGGTGGTACATGGGTCTCTGGATAGATAATAGGGATGGGGAGGCCGTATGTAATAGGGGTGGGGACGATGTGTGTAATAGGGGTGGGGAGGGTGCGTGTAATAGATATGGGGAGGATGGGTAGCATAGGGATGGGGAGGGCAGGTTAAATAGGGGTGGGGAGGATGCATATAATAAGAATGGAGAGAATGTATATAATAGGATAGGGAGAATGCATGCAGATCTGAGATCAGACAAAGGTTTTTCAATAGGGGCTTGAGTGAAGAGTTGAGATTGGAGAGAATCCTAAATTTCCTGCCTGCCTTTGTGAATAGAGCCCACAGACTGACTTCATCTAGTCTTGGGATTGCTGTTAGCGAGAAGCATGAAATCTCTGGACCACATCTTATTGTGGTTCTACTTAACATCTGTATCACTCTGTGATCTTGTGCTTACTTGTAATGTACATTTACATACTTCTCAGAAAAGAAAAATGAAGTAGAATCCTATTTTATGCATAAGTTGGGCTGCTGGTAAAGTGACGTGGCAAGCAAACTACCCTCTATGTGCACCAGAGAGAGCTGTTGTAGCAAAGTGAAGAATTATTTTGGTATCTCCAATAATCCTTTCCCATTTTCCTTTGTGCTAATGGAGGATCTTCCCACCTGCAATGCAGTTATTTCATTGGACTTCTGTAACATACCCAGAGGTCTCAATCCATGTCAAGGCAATGCCTCTTTGAGTTTCACAATATGTGTCATATGGATAGAGAGAAGTTATTACTCTGTCATTTACCAAGGATTTTCTTTACTGTCACAATGTCAGCATCACTTAAGAATATCCTCCAGGCCCTTGAATGTCCCTCACTGTGGTCTTCCAGGTAGTGGATGATGATGGCTTCATCAAATCCTGGTTCTTTACTGCTTATGACCCATTATCTAGTTTCCCTCCATTACTTTGAAACTCACAAGCTAAGGAGAAAAGCATCATTCATCTTCCCCCACAGGAGGCGCTTCTCTGACTTATCTAAGAGTCCTCTCCCTGGTATAAGGAAGCAAGCATGCCAGCTATCTTCTCTCCTAAAATATTAACCCATTTCAACACCTGTGACTTCTGTATTCTGCAGCCATGTGCTCTGTGGAGTACCAGTGTGGAATGGGGATAAAGGTTAGAAATATCTAAAATTCTCTTTTAAGAGGACAAAGATATTCCTTCTTTCACTGATTACATAGGCTCATCCTGCCCCTCACACATAGAATAAGTCTTAATTCTGGAAAGGACTTAGCTGCAGCTCAAAGGTCAATGCCTAAGCCTTCAACTCATGTCTATGATGGCACACGATCACAAGTGAGCCCCAGTCTGGGAACGTGCTTAGAGACCCTAGGCATACTCTTTCCACCAGCATGCAGGGAGTCCAAGGGTGTGTTTCCTCACCCCAATGAACCCAGTTTTTCTAATTCACCTGAAAACACATCCCTGCCTCTTTATACGCGTAAGGCACACAAGGAGAACTCAATATGAGCTTTTCTACGTCCTCTCTGTATATTAGTGCTTTTCAGCCACCATGGATGGAGGTTGTGGAGTAAATCAGGTTGCCAAGAAGTTGCCTATGAGCTGGAGAGTATTCTAAGATGCACTAGGACCTTGACGGGGAAAAATGCCACGTAGCCGAATAGCCTTGAGACTGTGGGATATGATTTTCCTCCTTTGTGTTGCTATTCCAAGTCTCACAATTTAAGACAGTGAAGACGGGCCTGTGGGGAGGGAGCCTCGTACACACTCCTGAGGGAGATGCCTCTTACTCACATGGCATCTCACGCCCTCAGGTTCAGGGACATTGTCTGTGCGCTCCCCGGGCCAGTTCCTTGGGTTCTCACCCGGAGGTCTCTTCAGAGATAGGAGCTCTGCCCATTCAGTGGTGATTAAACTTTGAACTCCTAGGCCCCTTGGCATTTTGCTCTCTGATGATCTGAAAATAGATACCTCAGATCAGAGCAAGCCCCCAGAACAGCATGAAGAGAGTTGCCTGGAATGGGATGATGCTCAGACCTTCATGTAAAAGTGCTCTGGGGGATCCAGAGGGAAGATGGCAGAGGAAAGAAGGGGATTGTATGGCTGTGCCATCATGCTGCTCATTAGCAAGGGTGCCCTAACCTTTGCAGTGGGACTCTATCCTCAAAGCTGGTCAATCCATTTGTTTCCACAATTCTTTGGGGATGGATGACTCATGAGAAATCCATATGTCTGGGAGGATTGTGACAGCACCTCCTGTCAGGAGATGCTGGCGGAAATAACATTAAGTTCCGCGATCTCTCTTGCCTGGGTCTGCTGTGCTGGTCCCTACCTCTCTTGAGTATTAGCTAGTTCCTCTGATCTCTGCCATCTCCTCCCATGCTGGCACCTGTGGCTAACCCTAATGGAAACTAGATGTCTGATGTGACCTGCAGCCAAATGCACTGGTGTGGGGTGAATGTGGTCATGCAAAGAAAGCGTTCAGTTCAGGTGCTGGTTTCAGAGCTGTGTATGCATGCTGAGTTGCTTCAGTTGTGCCCGACACTTTAGGACCCCAAATGGACTATAGCCCGCCAGGCTTCTCTGTCCATAGGATTCTCCAGGCAAGAATATTGGAGTGGGTTGCCATGCCCTCCTCCAGGGGATCTTCCCGACCCAGGAATCGAACTTGCGTCTCTTACATCTCCTGCACTGGCACCATCTGGGAGCCACACATGTGTAAACTGTGTCTGTGATGCTTTGTGGCTGGTGAGACCCTGGCAGGCAGGTGCCAGCGAGCAGAGCAGGAAAGGAGAAAAGGGCACACTATGTGTGAGAGAAAGTGTATTGCAATTCCATCCTAGCTAGGCAAGTTCATTTCTATCTGGGCCTCTGGGATCTCTCTGAGTCTTTCTTTTTAGGTTCATGTCTGGAAATAGACATTTTATTCCTAGAAATGGACATGAACTTGAGAGTCAAATTTTCGACTGTGGGATTAAGATTCTTTCAGCTACAAGTGAGAGAAAACTTAATCTATCTTAAGCAAAAAGGCAGTATATTGTCTCAGTAATTACAAAAACTCAGATTTAGGACTTATTTCTGGGGTGGCTTAATTCTAAGACCCCACCAGACTTGCCATGTGTTGCTAGCTCTCTCCCTCCTTCCTTCTCAGCTCTACTCAACCCCCGCCCCCTCGCCCATCATCCTTCCATCTCTCTCTGTCTTCCTTTTTTTTCTGCCTGAGATGATCTTAGAGAAATAGACATTAATGGGAAATAGACTTCCAAACAATCAAGGCTAATGAATTTTGAAAAGGATGATGATACATGCCGCAGCAGCTGGGCAGATTACGCAGGACCTAGTTGATCGCTAACAAAGACCTGTCTTCATCGGTGGTGGGGGGGCTGAGGGGGAGGCCAGCAGAAATAATCAGCGTCACTTCTAGAGGCGTCAGGCCAGGCATCATGCAGGGCAAAGCTGCAAAGCAAAGACGGAGGAAGCAAAGCCTGTGACCAACTGCTTTTTCCATTCTCTCTGCGAGGAGGAACACATGATGTTTTCCTGTGTCATTTTTATGGACGTTCTCTGGGCTGATGTCGGCTCCTGTCTTCCTTCATGGCATCTGCAGATTTAGATATTTCTTAGTGAAAATCCTCTTTAGCGTTTATGGGTGTTTTCAGAGTAATCAAATTCTAGGATTTCTATCACATTTTCCCAAATCTGCCGCCTGCAGCCCATCAATGTACAGGCCTGAAAACTTCTTCTTTTTTTTTTTTTTTGCTAGTGATTCTTCCTTCAAGATGGAGATGCGTAAGAACTCCAACTTGCAGGGTGCAAAAGAACATTGGTTTTGAAATCAGAACAACTTAGGTGTGAGACTTGGATCTTTCTGTCTTCAGCCTTCTGAACTCCCATGAGTTGCATAGCCTGTTCTTCCCTCTCCTTTCCTTCCTGCTTTGGTGTGACGCTTTTGGTAGCAGTAAGGTCCAGAGCCAAGGCGTTTTCAGAGCAGTAGATGAAGCAGTGCATTCTAACTCATTCATCATAGACCCTGGCGCCGTACAAGCACCCGATACGTTTTTGTTCTGTATCCCTGTTCGCTGAGACAGAGCTTCCACCTCGGCCCCAGCCTTGAAACACTGGAAGAATCTCTTTCTGCCTCTTTTATAATGGAGACCAGAGGTTTAAATAAATTCAGAGGCGCGCATTAGGCTTGTGGACTGGCCTACCCTAGACTTAGCCTGGTTCTACCTCCTGGGGACTCCCTGAATGACCCTCCGTAAGAGATTTTTGTCCCAGTTTGATGAGAAACAAGAAGCCTCCTTTTCTTTTGCTTTTGGAAACATGAATGTGTACACCAGAGTAGGAATGCCTTTGAAAAAAACCATTCAACTGTGATTCCTGGCTCGGCATTTAAGACTTTCTCCTGGGTTCACCCTCAGAACAGTCTCCCCCCTCCTTTTGACCTTGAGGGAGAAGCCAAGAGGTGGGGCTTGTTTATAAGGGGAGGTGGAGCAGCCCACAGCTGCAGGCCTCGGATGATGGCCCGAGATGCCAGATGCTGTGCAGAGGGACAGCTCCCCCAGTCCTTTCATCTGAGATTACCCTTGGCTCACACCCTTCACTGCAAAAAGGCACCCTGGGATCCAGTCGTAGAGGAGTGGGCTGTGTGGAACTCGTGGGTCTCAGAACTCTAACCTTCTCCCAGGCCTGGGAGGGGCATCCAGAGGTTATCCAGTCTTTGCTTCACCACATCACCAGTGTCTTGGAACTCGATGATACTGAAAAGTCAATGAGCCCAACTCTCTTCCCTCATCCTACCATTTTATAAACAAGGACAAGGGGCCCAGGGATGAGCCAGGTGGTGTGATTAAACCTAAGACAGGGCCCTGGAGTTCCCAAGTGCTGGCCCATTGCCTGCAACACACACAGACACACACACGTGCATGAATGTGTGCGTATATATGCACACACAACTGCAAAGTCAGGCTGCCAAGGCTGCTGATGTTGAGAAGGGCCTTGAATGAGAATTTTTAAAAAAAATTTTATTTTTTTAAACTCCAAAAGCATTTTGTTTTGGGGTATAGCCAATTAACAATGTTGTAGTTTCAGGTGAACAACAAAGGGACTCAGCCACACATATATATGTATCCATCCTCCCCCAAGCTCCCCTCCCATCCAGGCTAGCATATGACATTGAGCAGAGTTCCATGGGCTATACAGTCGATCTTTGTTGGTTATCCATTTTAAGTATAACAGCATGTACATGACCTTCCCAAAGTCCCTACCTATCCCTTGGGAAGGGCCTTGAGATGAGCTTAGGTTCAGTCCTCTTGGTATACTGACTCATGCAGATAAGAAAATTTTGCTTTGGACAACCTCATATCATTCTCAGGTGGTGAAGAATCTTAGTCCAGTGCTTATTACCGATGTGAACACTGAGAGTGAAAGGAAGCAGAAGGTGCCAAAGGCACAGGGTGACTCCCTGGTAGAACTAGGGCAACAACTCAGCTGATCTGAGTCTCAGTCCAGTGCTCTCCCCACTGGACTCCACGGCTTCCCTTAATGTCAGATCTCCCTTCTGCCTGTCTTCCTCCCAGGTCACTGTAAGGGTGGTGTGACTAGATTAACCTATATACTCTTTGCTGGGATTTCACATGGGAAGGGCTAGAGAGGAAACTCTGATGCTTAAAAAATAGCCGTGGTATTAACGTCTGTTCATCAATCACTTGGCAGCTGTCACCCATTTGCAGGCTTCCCTGAGATTTTAACCCTGTTATTTTTTTCTAAGTTGAATCCCCATCTTAAAATGAGGGTGGAGGATGTTATCCGCTGGTTCATATTTGTGATCCTGCCAGAGGGGCACCCAGTGATCTGTGAGATCACTGTTCTCAGGCACCAAGTGTCCTGCTTTTAGAATCTAAAGGTCTTGTCCCTAAAACATGTAAGCACAAAAATGATCAAAGAACGCTGATTATTTAGTAAAACAGTAAGGAATGCAAAAATTAAGAAGGAGGAAAAGAGTTTTCAAAAGGAAATCTTTGGAGATTAGTTTACTGTAAATAGAATATACTAAACACTCTTGATACACATAAATACTAGTAACTAACAGGTACTTGGAAAATGGCATAGCTCTAAACAATGAATATTAAACAAATTAAAGGTAATTTCAGATACAAAGGATAAAACAAAGCAGTAATTAAAGAATAAGATGCCCTGTGCTCACTTTGGGGCAGCCCACATACTAAAAAGAATGAGACATCCATCTCCACCAACATACGGACAGGATGAGTGAACAAAATCAGATACGCTTCTCCTCAGTGCTTTCATTAGAATTGTTTTAAATGCCCAGAACAAATGTGCCTTTATAATTTTTTTTTTCATTTAGATTTCAAACAGTAAAAGCTTTGTCATTTTAATATATCATTGAAAATCTTTTAAACAGCCTGTTGCTCATTTGGAAAAATAAACCAGTGAAGAAAACCGAAAAAAGAAATAAAAGAAAACAGAAAGAAGAATTGATAGGTCTTGTGTCATGACTCAAAGAGGAATCCTTCTTTCCACTTGGTGAAGAGGGGCATTCAATTCTCCAGGGAGCTTTGAGTATGTGGAAAGTTGTGTATTCACTTTCCTGCCCTAGTTGGAGCTGCTCCAGCAGCTAGTGAGGGGAGAAACTAGAAGTTTTGCTCCAGCTCAGGGAAGCCAGATAAGGCAGTCTCTAGTCTAAGGAGGAGCTGTGTGTGTTTTATGTCAGGTCCCATGACGCTCTTCCAAATTCCCTTTGCCTGGGGACTTAGCCATTGATGGTAGGTTTCTGCTGCGGTATGTATTGTTTACTCAAGTAATTAAAATATGCAAAACATTCCCTGTCCCC
Organism: Budorcas taxicolor; assembly: GCF_023091745.1. Classification (NCBI taxonomy): domain Eukaryota; kingdom Metazoa; phylum Chordata; class Mammalia; order Artiodactyla; family Bovidae; genus Budorcas; species Budorcas taxicolor. The sequence continues at coordinate 21,262,323 of NC_068930.1, read as the reverse complement.
CATTTTGTGCTTCTTCCCCAGCCACTTCTGGCATTTTGGTTGGCAGTTAATAAAACAAAAGGTGAGCCCAAAGGCCCACGTCTCCCTCCGGCTAGAATGATTAATTTGGAGCGGTTTGGAAGTAGCAGATTTTACCTGTAGCTACAGCCGTGCTTTTCTAGCTGATGTGTTCAACCCACACTAAACACTACAAGCAGAGCATGGCAAATGCTTCATTACAGGCACAGGGCAAGTGGAGGGAGGCAGGAGAAAGGAGGCAAGGGTTTATTCAACCTCTTATGGTGGCACAAAACCAAGAAGACTTCTCCTTCCAGGAAGCCCTATATAGAAACAGCCAGGAACTCCCCTGGTAATCCAGTGGCTAAGACTCCACGCCCTTGGTGCAGGGGGCCTACCTTTGATCCCTGGTCAAGGATTCCCACATGCCTCAACTAAGAGTTTGCATGCCACAGCTAGAGATCCCATGTGCCACAATTAAGACCTGGCCTAGCCAAATAAATGACTAAATAAATTATATATATATATATATATATATATTTAAAGAGAGAGAGAGAGCCATACTCAAGGACACTTGAAATTTACTTCCTAATCCAGTTCCTAATTTGAGACCCCATGGGCTGCAGCACTCCAGGCTTCCTTGTCTTTCACCATCTTCCGGAATTTGCTCGAACTCATATCCATTGAGTTGGTGATGCCATCCAACCGGCTCTGTTTCAGTGATTATTAGAAAAGCTCATTATCTCGTGGAGCTGTTGGTGTACATCTGCTGTCTGTTCCCCACTGCACTTGGAGGGAAAGCCCAGCCTCTTAAGATGATATTATAAAACGAGAATCAAGATTAAGGGATTCGATGCTGTAGTCTTAAGGCTGATGGAATATTTATAGGAAGTATTATTGATGTTGTTATTAATCTCCCTGAGAAGATGGCTGGAGGAGACAATTTATCATGGGGTTTGCTTTTGGAGGAAAGAGATCCCATCTGAGTCTTTGCTTTTTAAAATCCAAATCATCTTGCTTTTTTCTTTTTTCCCTTGAGGCCTTTTTCATAGGCGCTGCAGCTACTGAGTCCAGTTCATAGGGAAATGCTCTGTTCTAATTAGTTCAGGCTTGTCTTCCCTGAGATTCACGTTAACTGCACTTCCTGTGTCTAAATCCTGCTTTGGTAAACAGTCAAATATTCCAATAGGACCCAGGTTGGTGGCCATGCTGCTCCTAGAAGCCCCTTCAACTGCTGCCAGTGTTTGTATGACGAATTGTCTTGAACCCACAAAATCCCCAATGAGAAGGATTTGGAGTGTGGCAGTGGATTAACTTTGAGCTTGGCCTCTATCCACACACTTGCTGACATTCCAATCTTGAGCCGGTTTCCTTATCCAGAAATCAAAAACGGTGCCTCTTTGTTGTAAGGGTCTCTGAGGAAAATGTCCAAGTCCCTGGAAAAGTGAAGAAGTGCTGTTCATTCAGCAAACATAGTGTTTGAGAAAAAGCACCTTCTAAGAAAGATTTCGATTCGAAGTCTTATGCATATGTGTGTGTATTGAAAACCTGCCATGTCTCTGTTTCATTTAATATCACATTTAGTGTCTATACATGTTCTGTATACCTCATTATTATCTTCATTTTGCATCCTAGAAAGCCAATTCTTCAGAAGTTAAACATCTAGGGTTGCTATGGGGCTTCCCAGGTGGCGCTAGTGGTAAAGAACCTGCCTGCCAATGCAGGAGACACGTGTTCTATCCCTGGGTTGGGAAGATCCCCTGGAGGAGGGTATGGCAACCCACTCCATTATTCTTGCCTGGAGAATCCTGTGGACAGAGGAGCCTGGCGGGCTATAGACCATAGGATCACAAAGAGTTGGACCTGCAATCCATGGGGTCGCAAAGAGTCGGACATGACTTAGCGACAGAACTGAATTGAACTGAACTGAAGCAACTTAGCACACAGTGTTGCTTTGCTAAGTGACGTTTGCCAAGTTATAAATTATTCTTTTTGCTTTTTTTGGGTCCTCTGTTTCCTCATCCTATACGTACATTTTCAATGTCAGTTGTTATATTTTCCATATTTTGAAGGGCATCTAAATATTAGAAAAGCCATTCTTGCTTGAAAGGGATTACCTTATTTTTGCTAAATAAGTCTGAATCTAAACCAACACCTGCTGGTGCCTGAGCTTTACAGGGTAAATTAAAAATCTAGATTGATCTCAAGGAGGTTTTATTCTCTTGCCTTCCTTTACCCATTAATGCTTAGCATGTGTTTGGAGTCTGAATGGATCAGTCTGGGTCCAGGGTGATCTATGGATCTGAGCTGAGCTGAGATCTCCAGCTTTGTTCCATCCAGCTTTGCACCATCCAGCTTTGCACCGTCCCTAAAGTTTGTTTCCATGAGAAGATATCAACCAGGAGGCTCCAAGTCCGGGCACTTGGAAAAGAAAACAAAAGCCAAATCATATTTCAACCCACATCTTTGGACTTGTAATGTAGGCTGTATAAAAATATATATTGCTTGGGGCAGTGAAGGACAATGAGGTCTCAGAATGACTGCCAACATTTAGACAGAATTTAGAAAGAAGAAAACCAAAGGGGAAGTTATAGAAGGTGTGTGTTCCTGGGGCTTCTATCTGAGGAGTTGCTCCTGGCAGATGCAGCTCTAGGTGAGAGTTGAGCAGAATCACAATGGGCCTCTTTATCCTCCAGGCTCACACTGCTCAATAGCTTCACTGTTACACTCCTTGTGTTTTTGAAAAACTCCAAGGGTTTTTCCTAATCCAGGCTAGAGGCTCAGCCTGAAAGAGCCATTCCATGGAGGTTCTGCTAAACGGAATGTCTTTTGCTTAAGCTATCATAAAGCTTTGCTTTGAGGGAGAAGCACTATAGTGGTGTCTTTCTAAGTTTCCTCTGCACCTTGCCTCAAAAGAATTCCGAAAACACTGGGGCCATGATCTTCAGTTTACGTCTATGAGAAGTTACATAATACTTTGCTCACTTGATGCCAAGAGCTGACTCATTGGAAAAGACCCTGATGCTGGGAAAGATTGAGGGCAGGAGGAGAAGGGGGTGACAGAGGATGAGATGGTTGGATGGCATCACCGACTCAATGGACATGAGTTTGAGCAAACTTCAGGAGATGGTGAAGGACAGGGAGGTCTGGCGTGTTGCAGTCCATGGGATCACAAGGAGTCAGACACAACTTAGCGACTGAACAATAACAACAATCCACTTGCGTGTGGCTGGCACACACATATGTTTATCTAAACAGTTTCCCTCCCAGTGTGTGGAAGTGTGTGTCTGCACTGGAGGTCACTAATACCGATGGGCAGCCCATGTGGGTGAACACTGCAGACCCTCCATAAGTCTGGCATGGTCTGAATAAGAGCGGCAGTGATTTTAAAGACTGTGCTTGGTGGCTGCTGGGGCTCCTGCCGGGGCTGCCAGCCCTGGCTGATGGACTGCTCAGACCCGCAGACCTAGATTTAAGAGGCAAAGCTGCTGGGGCATTTGGGAAACCAAGAGACTTTCAGGGGACAAAGAAAGCATAGATTAAACTTTTATTTTTCCTTAATGCATATGGAGATTCTCCTATGTCCTGAGACATGCAATCAAGAAAGATTAAAATTGAATAAATAAAAAATGACACTGTGCATGACAGTCTTAATGATAATCTGAATTAAGATATTTTGCCGTTAATGTACATTGCAACGTTTCTGTAACTCTTCAGAAAGCAGTTGCCACTCTCATCTACGTTGACAGATTCAACGTGGCCCCCATGGATGAGTGATTTCAGAGAAAGCTTGAATCACTCTATGGGTATCAAAAATGCCCCATGTTTGCTCACCTTTGGGTCCTGGCTCCTTTATCTGGCATATATGGGTCACTCTGTCTCCTTTATACCTTGTCAGATGTGTGTGAGGATAGACGTTTTGAACTTCTGGGAGAGAAGCGGGCTTGTATGTGTCCTGTGAAGAAATTGCCTCCCTTTCTGTGTAATGAGATGGACAGAACTGAGAGTCTTCTTGAGGTCAGCAGAATTTCTATTTAAAACACAGTGCTGGATTCCCTCTGACTGCAAGGAAGTTGGCATTATCCAACAGAAACGAGCAAGACGATTTCCTTGTGCAAGAAAGGGAGGATCCAAAGCGAAGGGATGGGGTGACTGTGGACAGGGGTGGCCGCTTGGGAGGTTCACCTCCTGCCAGGAGCACTTTGCCCCAGGGCATCCTGCCCCCGGCAGAACCCAAGCCTGGCAGCCCCTGCAGCTCTCTCTTTCTACCCTTCAGTCCTGCTTACTCCTGGCTCTCAGGGCATAGCCGGGAGTGAGGGCTGAAGGCTTGAATGGAGGAAATGAGGTTGAGGGATTTCAGGCAGGCACCCCAGGAGGATGGAGGTGAGGCTGTAGTTCTTGTTTTTTTTTTTTTTATATAGATTCTTCTTATATCTTTTCTCTTTAATTATTTATTTTTAATTGAAGGATAATTACAATATTGTGTTGGTTTCTGCCATACGTCAACGTGGGTCAGCCATAGGCATACCTATGTCCCCTCCCTCTTACACCTCCCTCCCATCTGCTACCCCATCCCACTCCCCCTTGTTTGAGAGCCACAGTTTGAGTTCTCCAGTCATACAGCAAATTCCCACTGTATACTGTTAGTCTGTATACTTCCACGCTACTCCCTCCGTTTCTCCTGCCCTCTTCTTTGAACCGCCCCCTTCCACCCCCATCCCCGTGTCCATAAGTCTGTTCTCTATGCCTGCATCTCCATTGCTGCCCTGCACATAAGTTCATCAGTATTATCTTTCTAGATTCCACATATATGAGCTAATATATGATACTTGTTTTTCCCTTTCTGACTTACTTCACTTGGTATAGTAGACTCTGGGCTCATCCATCTCATTAGAACTGACTCAAATGCATTCCTTTTCATCGCTGAGTAATATTCCATTATGTATAAATGTACCACAGCTTCTTTATCCATTCATCTGTCAATAGACACGCATGTTACTTCCACGTCCTAGCTTTTGTAAATAGTGCTTCCGTGAACATTGTGGTGCATGTTTTGTTTTCAGTTATGGTTTTCTCTCACATCTTTCCCACGATACAGCTGTAGGCCTGAAGATGGGTGGGATACAGCCATGGAGAAAGACGGAATTTAGCCAGAAAGACTCTAGACTTTGCACCCTGCATGCTCAATCTTTAATGTCCCCATGATCTTCAAACTTTAATGCCCCCTAAACAAATTTTTTAAAAAATGTACCCCCCTTTGCATGTTTCAATTTATCATCTAAAGTCTTCCACATGTTTATAATAAGTATGCCATTTCCACAACATTGTAAATATTGACATTAAAAACACATTACTCCTTTAATGCATCTAATGAACTTTAAATACCAGAGCAATTTGATCCATCATCTATTAAACACATGAACAAGTACGTAAACCCTCAGTTTTACATGGTTCCATTTTCTTCTTGAATTTATAGTTTCATTACAGCTTCCCCACCAAATATCCTTATGGATTCTTTCTTTATGCATGAAAGCCTTTTATTGGCCATTTTGTCATAATTTAGGTGACAAAAATACATGCCTGTGTGCATGCTCAGTGGTGTCTGACTCTTTGTGACCCCATGGACTGTAGCCCACCAGGCTCCTCTCTCCATGGAATTTTCCAGGCAAGAATATTGGAGTGGGTTTCCATGCCCTCCTCCAGGGGATCTTCCCCACTCAGGGCTTGAACCTGTATCTGTCTCCTGCATTGACGGATGAATACTATACCACTGAGCCACCTGGGAAGGCCACAAAAATGTGTATGAAGACTTTAATTTTTAATGACCAGTGGCCTTAAGTTTCTAGATGTTAAGAGATTTGGATTGAGTTATCATCATAATTATTAGTAATATACAGAAATAGGCAGTAAATCAAAATAATAATCAGATAATACATATAACAATTTTTGATGCATATGAAAGATAAGGCACATAATATTTTTGGAAATCCATCTCATATCTTCCAATTAGCCTGTATTCATTAATCAATATTATTTAGTGCTAAAATAAGGAATAAGGTTAAGGTTCAGAATCAGTTCGATTACTGCTTTTTTATTTTTATAAATATAAAAAATGAGAAACACTATTCACAATAAATGAATGGATAGGAAAGGAAAGTGTTTTATTACTACAACTCATATTTCGTTATTTGCCTAAAATCACATTTGGTCTCTTATCAAAATTCCTTTTTACTCTTCTCTCAGTTGATAATTCTTTTTGGTTTGTCCCCCTTCAGTGGTTTGAAAAGCATTAAAAACCACCGGACTTGCAAAGGAATTTATTTCCCAGTCACTAGAGACATTCATTTTCAACACCTATACTAATATTTCATAGAGTTTATTCATTTGTGGTCTGTAGGATTTTTCTCCTGAGGTTTAGAATGAGTGAAACATTTGTCTTCCCCTTTGAGAGTGGCAGCATGTGTGTGTGAGTGCATGTGTGTGTGTATGTGTGTGTGTGTGCACACGTGTATGTGTGCATGAACAGTTGGGCAGGGAAATTGCTTTACCACAGGGGGTTCTCAGTGTTAGAAAATCTGTAAGAGAGTTAAGGATCTGCATAAACCTTCAAAACTATCCTTGCTAGGTTCCAGGATTGCGTGTATTTCCAAAGTTATATGGACCTTAGGTTGAATTCATTTAAGTGGTCACTCAAAACTATCCTTGCTAGGTTCCAGGATTGCGTGTATTTCCAAAGTTATATGGACCTTAGGTTGAATTCATTTAAGTGGTCATATAATAGTCTCTGCCTATTATATTGCATGAGAATTCTAGGCTATTATCCTATGGGAATTCTAGGCTATCACCTTTTAGAAGGAGTGAGAAACATCCTGAGCTATATGTAAAAAGTGTGTTTCCCTGTTGGCAATAATGAAAGAATGGCAGCAATCCCAGACCTATAAACAGTGGATTGATTAGGTAAACTGTGGTGCAGTCATGCACATGGGCTCCAATCTAGCTAGAAAAGGAAAGAGAGAACCCTAATGGGGGGAAAAGTAAAGTATATAAGAGATATGGTATGGTACTTCCATCTATGAAAGTGAGGAAAATGATATAATCCCTATTTGCTTATGTTAAAAACAATTGAAGAATAAACTGAAAATAAGCATGAAATGGTTGCCTTCAGGGGAGGAGGAGAGCAGGATGGAGGGAGTGAGCAGAGATGAAACTCGACTTAGGGTCATGTACCTTGATTTGGGTTTGACTTTAAAATCATGTAATGGTTTTTGCATTGCTACAAAATATTATGTTGAATGGGAAAGAAAAAGGAAAGCAATTCTTACAAATCAAAAGCAAAATGAAACAAATAAACCGGCACATTATGTTGATGACTTGGCCACTCAGAGAGGAATTATTTCCTGTGACTTTAAAACACAGCAATGTCTTAGATGTGTCCCTAGTATGTACATCCTAAAGATGAGTAAAGCTGCAAAGACAGCTTTCAGGAATCATATTGTTGGTAATGACCTTGAGCTGAATTTAAAAAATGTATATATATTAGGATAAAAAAATAAGTAATATTACTAATGTAAGAATCAATATTTTCAGCAAAAAAAAACACACCAAAAATAAAACCAAAAAAATTAAGTAAAACTCTGTAATCCTAAATTTGAGTTGGAAAAAATCAATATGAACTCATGATATATTTTCCTTTCAAAGGAAATATTTGCCTAGTGTTTTCCACTAGAAATAAATACTGATCAACCTAACAGAGGTGAGTATTCCTGGCTTCCATCACGTGGTCCCTAAATTCCATTGTCCACTGAAAGGACCCAAGGCTCCTTGAAACAAAAAACTGAGTTAGGGCCAGGACAGCAAGTGGACAAAATGAGCCTAGGATTTTTTTTTCTCATGTCAGAAAGCAAGAATGCTATCAAAGACCACTGGGGTTTGGTGAAACGTGCCAGCTTGCAGAGGCTGCTACTGGCCAAAGATTGAAGAGTAAGCATCAAAAAGAGAAATTATAATTGACTGAAACACTTCAAATGTGTAAACACACACACACATGCACAAATAATTAAGTATGCTTCTCAAATAAGCCTCTCACTGGTCACCTTCAGAGGATGCTAGCAAAGGAACTCCGGCTTCCCTGGTGGCTCAGACAGTAAAGAATCTGCCTGTAACGTAGGAGATGCAGGTTTGATCCCTGGGTCGGGAAAATCCCCTGGAGAAGAGAATGGCTACCCACTCCAGTATTCTTGCCTGGAGAATCACATGGACAGAGGAGCCTGGCTGGCTACAGTCCACATGGTTGCAAAGAGTCAGACACGACTGAGAGACTAACACACACATACAGAGAAGGAACTCATTATTCTGAAAACTGGTAGATAAAAGGAGTTCCTACATAAACTGTCACCAGTGTAACCAGTAGTTAACAAAGGAAAGTTCTTATTCATGGAAGATTTCCAGCTGATATATGCAAAGGGAATGCTCGAATTAGAATGTCACCCTTTTGTGGCCACTCATGAAATAATGGATCTCGGCGATGATCACCAGCGGCCACTGACATCCTAAGGTGAAATGGAAATATGTGATGGAAGGTCAGGCTGACAAGCATCTTGAATCCACAATAATAGCAGTGGTGGAAGAGTTACCTAAGGTAGTATAATCCAAAGATCTCCAGGGACTTATTTTTTTCTTGACTCATTCCTTGGAATTTTTGCCTTATTCCTGTATATTTCCTGTTCAAAGGCTCAGGCTTCAGATTCTTAGTGTATCTCATTGAGAGCTTGGATCATTAACTAGAATTTCTCAGGCAGTGCCTGGGCAAGTTACCTTATCTTCATCTGTGAAATGGGGATCATAGGGAATTCTACCAGAGTATGAGAGACAGGCTTAAATGCAGAGTGTGTGTAACATCCAGTGGTATGTTACATCCAGTGTGTATCACATCCAGTGATAGTCAGTGCGTATTAATTAGATTATTCTTATTAAGATTATTATTTCACCCATTGCTTGCCTGGCTAGGTTTCATCATGGGGATATTTGTCTATATGTGTGTGTGTGTGTGTGTGTGTGTGTGTGTGTGTGTGTGTGTGTGTGTGTGTGTATTTATTTTAACCTGGGAAGGATTTGACCAATAACTTTCCCAGAGTGGATCTCTCTAATATGAGAGAAGGATACAGGAATGCAGGCAGCTCTGAAGGAAAATCAGCATAGTCTAGGCAGCTAGATAGATAGATAGATAGATAGATAGATAGTGAAGTCGCTCAGTTGTGTCCGACTCTTTGCGACCCCATGGACAGTAGCCAACCAGACTCCTCCGTCCATGGGATGTTCCAGGCAAGAATAATGGAGTGGGTTGCCATTTCCTTCTCCAGGGGATCTTTCCAACCCAGGGATCAAACCCGGGTCTCCCGCATTGTAGGCAGACGCTTTACCATCTGAGCCACCAGGGAAGTCCAGTCTAGGCAGACCTGTGGGAAATATGGACAGTCTAGGAAATCAGGCTTGTCCTGGTGCTCACCACACACACACAGGACACAGTCTCTGCATTTTATGTGTATACTCTTGTATTTCATGATGCTTGGTGGGTTTCTATATATTGAATATATCATCTCACTTTAGACACAGCTGTTGCTTAACTTCTATGTTGCAGATGAGGAAATTGAAATTCAAAGAGGTTAAGAGTTTGTCAAAAGTCACATCAGAACCCAGGGTTTTTGACTTCCAATTTATTGCTTTTGCTGTTGTTGTTGTTACATCACAGTCCACTAGAAACAGTTTAGTCCAATTCTGGAGGAATGCTGTATAAATTTCACCCACACTGGTGATGCCACCCAGTGAAAATCTTAATAAAATTCTTCTTAGCGGTAACTTTGTGACTGATTAATACCTTTCTGATCATTTTCGGTCCAGAGACTTAAACTCCTCAAAATTTATACCAACGCACTCAGATTTCTCTTTTTGTACATTTGGAAATTTCAATTTGAAATGGCTCTTCTGGGTTATGTATAGAATCATCAAATGAGGTAAACAGCCCACATCAATTTGTAAGAATCCGGTATTTACCATTTCTCATTTAAGAGAAATGTTCCCATATTTCTAACCTCTTTTCCTTTTCATTCAAGAAACCAGGTACAATAAACCATTCCACTAGCTTTCATCAAAAACCTAATTTTTCTCAAAAAATATTTTGATTTAGAACATAAATAAATTAGGTCCACTGGTTTCCCTTTAGTCATATGTTTAGTTTTCTTCCTCTTATTGTTTTAAAATTTTCAAGTGTGGTACATGCTCATGAACAGACAGCATAGGAATACATAATATAGGAAAAATGGAGTTTTCTTTGTAGTCAGTTCTCTCACTTTTCCTTCCTGGAGGAAATCGCTGGCTTAATGACTATCTTTCTGGGCCTTTTGCTATGCATTTACAGACTTATACGTTATTGCCTTTTAATATATTTGCTTATGCACACACATTTTACATAAATGAGAATGCTAATATATATTTACAATGTTTTGCATTTTCATTTAATATATCCTGGACGTATTTACATATCACTGTACATAACTCTACTACATTCCTTTCAAGTGCTGCATATACATTTAATGATGAACAAATTGCTGCCCTTAAAAACAATGAAATAAAATATCTTCAATGAAGTATTTTTTGCTTACATAAGCAAGTATTTTCCTAAGACTCCTAGAAGTAAAATTGCTGAATTAAAAGGCACTTAACATCTTTAGGGTGGACATATTCTGCCAGGCTGCCCTTGAAAAAGGCTGCCCAATCTTAGCAACGAACAACTCTTTCCTCGGGCTTTTTATACACTGGATGGTACCAGTCTCTTCATTTTCCCCACATGATAAAGAATGTGTCTCTTTATTGTTTTAACTCACATCTCTTCATGTGTTTGTGGCCATTTGTAGCTCTTCTGTGAATCATCTGTTCTTCATTTCTCTGTTGGATTTCTTGTTTTTAACTAATTTAAAGAAAACACTTTATAATGTATGGATTTTAATTCCTTCTTACATATATGGCAAATATGCCATTTGTTTCTTAACTATGCTTATTTTGTATTTTGCCATGCAAAAGTATTTAATTTTTACCAGGGGTGTCTCTGGATTCTGTCCTTTATGGCTTCTTGACCATTTGTCTTATTTAGGAAGGCCTTTCTCTCCTGAGGTTATACAAATAGTTTTCTAAGTTTTCTTCTAATATGATTATTGTTTTGTTTTTTATGTTTAGCTCTTTAATCCATCTGGAAATGATTTTTGTATATGGTGTGAGGTAGGTATCTAACTGTACTTTTTAAATGAATAGTTCATTGTCCCTATACTGATTACTAACCCATCATTTCATATATTAATTCCAGTATTGATACATGAGTCTGTTTCTGGACTCTACTTTGTTCCATTGATCAAAGAAATTGTCTATTCCTATGCCAATAACCCAGTGTGTTCATTCCTGTAGTTTGATATTGTGTTTTTCTATCTGATTGCGCAAATATCCCTTGTTGTTCTATTTCAAGTATATCTTAGTTTTTTTAATCAAATGCTCCTCTCGATGAATTTTGGTACTGCGTTGTCAGTTTCCATACATTATGCCATTGAGGGTTTTATTTAGATGGTGCTCAATTTTTAGATGAATTTTGGGATGAATGAGAAGTTTATAACTGAGTCTTCTTATCCAAGGAAAAGACACATCTTTCCATGTCTTCAGATCTTCTTTTATGTTTTTTAATAGTTATATTTACATAGACCTCATAAATTTTCTGGTAAGGTTTATACCAAGGAATTTTAAACATTTTTTTGGTTGTTGCTCTTGTTGCTATTGTACAAACAAGTTTAATTTTCATTGAATTTTGAAGTCATTGCTACTGGTGCATGAGAGTAATTTGATTTTTGTATATTCATTTCATGTCTGGGTAGCTTACTAAATCATAAAATGATTCTAATTGCTTTATAGCTAATTGTTTTGAACTGTCATATCATATGCAAACAATGATAGTTTGACTTCCTTTTCAGTATTTTTATCTTGTTTTTATTCTTGCTTTATTGTATTGACTAGGATCACTTACAGAGTTTTGCATCAAATCTGTAATAGAAGATACCATCTATGCTTTCAATGTTTTATCAGTAAATATGATATTTACTGTATTAAATAAAGGAAGTTTACCTTCTGTTACTAATGAATTAGCACTATTAGTCAGGAAAGGATGTTGGTAGTTTTGGGCATCTTTTGAAAGAATAGCTTTTCTTCTCTTATTTTTACTTTAGTTTACCTTGTTTTTTCTCTTGCAATTTCCGACTTCTTTTTAGGGTAATATGTGATTGGTTTTTGTAAACATGTTTTAGGTAATTGGAAATAATATGCAACTTTTTAAGAAGGCTGAAAGATACATACATCACCCATATCTATCAATTAAAACTCATTATTTATATTTTTAAAATGTATCTTTATTTTTGTTGTCTTCTTGCTCTGTCATTTTGCATAATAAGTGTTTTAATTTTCCTTTGTAATTGTAGCTTTGTCAGTTTTCTTTTATTTATAACGTATTTTACTTTTTTATACATTTTTATTGCTGTTAATTTTTAGTTTGTGATTTTTCATAATGGCAAATTTTATCACCTTCAGATATAATATAGATCACTTTGTCTTCACTTAGTTCTTGACTTTCTGAAATATTTTTCATATGTATATTAATTTTTGATATATTCTATATTGATTATATAGCCTATATATAATATACTTTATATATGGATATTTTCATATGTATTACATATATTGAATATATCTATTCAAGTTATATTATCTATCCAATTATATTTGCCCTTTATTTTTATGTATCAATGTATTAAATATTACATACATCATATATTGAGTATTTTTTTTTACTGTTTGTTACGTTTTAAAATTCTTTTAAAATTTTCAATATTTTCTGTTATTTCCTTTTAAACATGTCTTTTCTAGATAACATGCATCTTGGTTTTTTTAACATAGATTTTTTTCTTTACTTAAAAGGTAGTATAGCCTATTAGTTCTCATTGTCTATAGTGATGTAATTTAAAGTTCTTTTTCATTTTGTGCTTGCTATTCACCATTATCCCCATTTTTGTGGTCTTTTTGTATTGGTTAGAGATTTTTGGTTCTATTTTCCTGAAACTGCTTTGGAAACCATATGTACTATTTTTATTCTTTTAGTAGCTACATTAATATTTTAGCAAGCACATTTAAAGTTAAACTGTTACAAAAATTGAAGACTATAAATTCCCTTGCAGAGTCTTTATCAGGCTTTTAATTATTTCCCTATTTACTCTTATATGCACTTATTTTTAATATTATCTAAAAGTTTCATTCCAGAATATTGTTAATAGTAGCAATGACATTACTATTAGCATTATTAATGGTATTATTTACTTTATACCTCTGTCTTACAGAAATCCTTTATTAGTAATTATATTACATTTAACTAACATAGTACTGACCATTATTTTGATTTAGATTGTGTTTCTGTGGCTTATTTGCTTTGCACTGTTTGTTACGTTCCAATTCATTGTATATTTTAGATTCTGTTTTCATTTTCCTGTAGTACATCCTCAATTAATTTTTCTGCTTTATTTCTCTGAAAGGCCATGAGTGGTAAACTCTCTGAGTCTTCACTTATCTGAAAGAAACATCTTCATTTGTCTTTACACTTGATGCAGAACTGTCTTGATTATAAAACCCCAGGTTGAAAACAACTTCTGCAAATCCATATTATCATTTACCTTCTAAAATACTTTGTGGATAATGCAAACATGATCTCTTTTTTTAGTAACAAGATTGCCCATCTTCAGCAACTCATTCTTTCGTATGTGTTTATGATTATAATTCTTACAACTGGCCCATAGAAATGAGAGCTTCAATTCATCATTCCTCATAATAGCTCATTTATAGAGAGCTCTTTTTCGATCAGTGGAAAACAGTTTTCTAACAAGTTTCATGTGTTAGCCAGAAGTTCCAATTTCTGCTGCTCTGTTTATGAATGATGCAGTTAGTTCATGAGTTCTAAAGCATGCTGTGAATTTTCTTCCACTTATGCTAATAATATGTCTAACCTGCTGGGCAGTGAGGATTTCCCTACTGTTTGTTCTCAGGGAAGTAAAGCCTGAAGGGCAGTCTCTTCCTCATATCCTGGACTGTCAGATCAGTAGATCCGCAGCTGGCTAAAGTCCTTGTTATTGTTGTTGTTTGGTCACCAAGTCGTGTCTGACTCTTTTGTGACCTCAGGGACTATAGCCCGCCAGGCTCCTCTGTCCATAGGATTTCCCAGGTGTGAATACTGGAGTGGGTGGCCATTTCATTCTCCAGGCGATCTTCCCAACCCACAGAGCAAACCCACATCTCCTGCGTTGCAGGCGGATTCTTTACCACTGAGCCACTGGGGTAGCCCAATGTCTTCCTTGAGTTACTTTAAAAAAAACACTCTCCTTCCTGGCTTTTGCGATCTTACTAAGAATGGCTGTGAATGCTCTTGTAGTCCACCTGATTTCTTATTAGCATGTGATCTCTCATGCTTTTGAACTTCCCTATCCCCTTCTCTCCAAACCCGAAGTTGCAGTGAGAAATTCAAGATTGTCAGATAAATGCTAAAGCCATAGTTCCACAGACTGGGGGCACATCAACCACATTGTGCTTTAACCTCCTTGCCCAAGGAGTCTAACCTAATGTCTGCAAATCCTCTGAGACTTGTTAGACTCACTCAGTGATTCTGTGACTTCCTTTGGGACTCCTTCTCAAGGTTAGATCTGACTGTATTACCAGATTCTGAAACCCTCTCTCCCACTTCAAATCATCTTGTAATCTTTCTTGAGCTTCCGTGCCAAGGAGCCTACCTTCCCTTAGGTGTGATCTCTAATTGCTACCCTAGCTGCCTCTAGCATCCTAGGGCTTGGAGGTCAGCATCTCCACTGGCCCTTCGACACAAAAGTTGCATCCCATTTGGCCGTCTTAGAACAAGATGCATCAAGAGGGCATCTGCAGATGAAGAGTGCAGGCTGATGCAACTGATTCTGGTCATTGGGTCACTCTGTGTGTGCTTCTGTCTCGGTCCCTTTTAGGTGGGAGGACATACCATGCTCCCCATTCGCTGGATGCCCCCTGAAAGCATCATGTACCGGAAGTTCACTACGGAGAGTGACGTGTGGAGCTTTGGGGTGATTCTCTGGGAGATCTTCACCTACGGAAAGCAGCCATGGTTCCAGCTCTCAAACACAGAAGTATGGAAGGGGGCAGATGCCTGAAGGAGTGATGGGGTGGGGGGAGGGGATAGTTAAGGAGTTTGGAATGGACATGTTGACACTGCTCAATTTTAAATGGATAACCAACAAGGACCTACTGTGCAGTACAAGGAATTCTGCTCAGTGTTATGGGGCAGCCTGGATGGAGGGGACTGGGGGAGAGTGGATACATGTATACGTATGATTGAGTTGCCTGAGTTTACCTGAAACTGTCACAACACTGTTAATTGTCTATACCCCAATATAAAACAAAAAGTTTAAAAAAAGGAAAGAAAGGGGCAGGTGGGAACCTTGACCTGTGGGAGGCTGATAAAAGATATCTGAAGCCAGCTCCTAGACAAGAGTGTGCAAAACACTGGGTGGGTTTTGAAGCTAGCAGAGCAAATGTCGGCAGAAGCAGGAAAAGAGTGACCTTCTTGATAGGAAAAAGAAAAAAAGCATAACTGTAGGAAATGTGCTGTGATTGTCAGGAGAGCATGAAGTCAGATGGCGAAATTGAGATGCAAGGCACAGCTCTGTTTGCTCTGCTACACTTTAAAAAATCACAAAAGTTTCACTAAGACAGAAAGTGAAAACAAAAAAACAACTATGAGGTTTTTCAACTGTGCCGTCTTGTGGAAACACCTACTACTAAGTCCACCAGATCATCTGGGTCCCCAGAGGCGTTAGGCAGGCCAAGCCCAGAGATGTGCTGGAAGGTGGATGGGGAAGACAAATTTCATGCACCTGATAGAGCTGTGTGTGGACTTCTGGAAGTAAGATGAATCATAGTATTAAATGTAGTGATATACACGTTATGCCTTTTTATACTTTTGATGTACAGTATTAATAAAAAGTGCTAGCCATCAAATTGAATAACAGCTCACATTTAAAGCCAGGCATTTTCCGAAGCACATTAGCCTGTATTAACTCAGGACTTTTCACACAAATGCTTGTTGAAATTCAAGACAAAGGAAGGGGTACTGCTTGGGGTTCTGGAGTGGATTGGCCTGGTCTCAGAGGTGAAAGCTTCTGCCTGGAGAAGGCCTGGGCTGTGGTGCAGAACAAGATGCTTCTGAGTGACTGTGTTGCCCCAGGGAACTCAGTCCAGTTTGTAGGCAGTAAAGGGCTGGGTCTCCCAACCCAGCAGAACTATAAAAGATTGCAGTCTATGGTCTGTTTTCTGGGAAAACATGAACACGAGGACCTTTTAATATTAGAATACTATCTAAATATTCCAGAAAGTGTCTTTCTTTTTGGAAGCTATGTTCATGTTGGCTTTCCTGTACCCTGACCATTTAATTAAGTAAATATCAAAGGCTGAAAAGAAGGCATTTCTTTAAACTTATAATATGTTATCATTTGGAAATGGAATGGGTCCTGACGACATTTCCCAAAGCAGGAAAATATATTTTAATAACTTTTCTTAGAAAAATGAAAGTGTGTATATCAAAACTCATTTGTTATGGTGCTTCATGGGCTTCCCTGGTAGCTCACATGGTAAAAAATCTGCCTGCAATTTAGGAGACCTGGGTTCCATCCCTGGGTTGGGAAAATCCCCTGGAGAAGGGCATGGCAACCCACTCTAGTATTCTTGCCTGGAGAATTCCATGGACAGAGGAGCCTGGTGGGCTACAGTCTATGGGACTGCAAAGAGTTGGACATGACTGACAGGCTAACACAGACACATACAAAACTATTGTTTTCCTGGGTAGGGGGTGGTGGTAAACACACACACACACATACACACACACACACACACGAATGCATATACACATATCCGTGTGTACACATCCTGGCACATTTGCATGCATTCAGGCACACGAAGCATCCTGATCACAGCCCCCATGTAGTTTCCCGTCTCTAGTGGAAAGGGGGACTCTAGGCTGAGGGCTCTATTGGTCTCAACAGACAATCTGTCCTGGATGTCTAAACTGCCTCAGCTTCGGAAACAAGGTCATTTCTGACACTCCTTAGTTAGGCATTGGCCTTGAAGGTGGGCTTCCTACCTCCCCGCCCCCTCCCCCTGCCCCCAGTTTCCTTGTCCACTCCACCCACCCCAGCAGTCAAGTCCTAGAAGTCACCGATGATGAATTTCTCTATCAAATTGGCAATCTGGAGAGGAGGAGACATCCCAGTGCTTTTAATATTAGCCCTAGCAGCCGCTCCTTCAGTTTCCACTAGACCTCTTTTCATGGAGGTGAAGGTAATAGAGGATGGAGACAAGGCTCAAATAAAAGCAGGGAACATGAGCAGCGGGAGAGCTATCAGACTGGCCAAGAACAGAGCCTAGTGGGCCTTTGCAGACTGGGAAGACCAAGAGAGTGCGGACACAGGGATTGTTTGACAAGCTGCCCCAGAGAGACATGGGCTACGCTGCAGACAAGGTGCTGGTGGGGGCAGCCTAGGGAGGTAAAAGCTACACATACAGGGGCTTCCCTGCTGGCCCAGTGGTTAAGAGTCCATCTACCAGTGCAGGGGGTGTGGGTTCCATCCCTGGTCAGGGAACTAGGTCCCACATCCCATGCGGCACATTCAAAAAGTAAAAATAAATAAATAAGTAAAAAAGACTACAGATAGACTAATGGGGACCAAAGGGGGAAATGTGAAGCTGGCCAAGAAGTTTAATCATATTTTTCCATTGCATCCTAAGGAAAAACCCAAACAAACTTTCTGGCCAACCCAATAATACTTTTCACGTTCTCTACTAGAAATGCACGCATGTTGTCACTTCAGTTGTGTCCGACTCTGCAATGCCAGGCTCCTCCGTCCAAGGGATTCTCCAGGCAAGAATACTGGAGTGGGTTGCCATGCATTCCTCCAGCGGATCTTCCCAACCCAGGGATCAAACCCAAGTCTCTAGCATCTCCTGGATTGGCATGCAGGTTCTTTACCACTGAACCACCAGGAAAGCACTTGCCTAGAGACGATTCTGTGTGTTTTTATCATCACAATTTTTCTTCAAATGAGGAAACTGTAGTTTGGAGTCAGTAAGCTGCCCAAGGTTACATAGCGAGAGTTAGGAAGAAGTTCAAATAATCTGAGAACTGGAAGATGGAATCTTAAAAATTCACAGTGGCAGCAAATGAGTCACTCTGAGGAGTTGGACTTCAACCACAAATTACAGGCATGGTCCTGAGTTTCCAGTTGGGGATGGTCCAACTATACGTTACCTGCTTTCTTCCTGCTCCTCCTTGTGGCCTCCCCTTTGGTACACTGAGTCAGACAACCCTTTTTCCTCCTCATTTGGTCCTTAAAGGAGTTGGTCAAGGGATGGTACCCATCTTACAGGTAAGGATGCTGAGATCCTATGAGGCCAGTTGACTTTCTCTGGCCACCCAGCTCAGCAATGGTGAATCAGGCAGTTGGTCCCAGTGTTAAGGACTTTTAAAGAAATAGAGAAAGTAGAATTGATACATATGTTGTCATCAGTTCAGTTCAATATCAAGTATAAAATAGATAGTTAGTGGGATGTTGCTATATAACACAGGGCACCCAGACTGGTGCTCTGTGATGACCTCCTAGAGGGGCAGGATGGGGATGTTAGGAAAGAGTCTGAAGGGGGAGAGGATATATATATATATGTATACACACACACCCTGGGTTCAGTCCCTAAGTTGGGAAGATCCCCTGGAAAAGGGAATGGCAACCCACTCCAGTGTTCTTGCCTGGCAAATTCCTTCGACAGGGGAACTTGGTGGGCTGCAGCCCTTGTGTGTGTGTGTGTGTGTATGTATATATGACTGATTCACGTTGTTATATGGCAGAAACAAGCACAACATTGTAAAGCAATTATCCTCCAATTTAAATAGGCAGAGATGGAGTGCAAAGGGCAGCAGGGGCCTGGACCAGCCAATGCTGGGTCCTAGCACTTGGAACTCATGCCCAGGACAGACGAGCAACTCTGCTCTCCAGCCCAGTCTTTACTGAAGAGCATCACTGAAGTCGCAGCCTTCTGCTGAGTTTGAGCCGCTGGGCCACAGCTGAGCGTTGGCGATGACTTCCTTGTTCTCTCCCCTTTTCCAGGTCATCGAGTGCATCACCCAAGGCCGTGTTTTGGAGCGGCCCCGAGTCTGCCCCAAAGAGGTGTATGACGTCATGCTGGGGTGCTGGCAGAGGGAACCACAGCAGCGGCTGAACATCAAGGAAATCTACAAGATCCTCCATGCTTTGGGGAAAGCCACCCCCATCTACCTGGACATCCTCGGCTAGCAGTGGCCAGTGGTCACAAATCCATATTCTGTTGCCTCTTCTCTCCTGGCCTCACCCCATCCCTCTTTTCCACCTCACAGACTATTTTCTTCCATCCTTGACTGAAGCAAACATCTTCATATAAACTCAAGTGCCTGCTACACATACAACACTGAAAAAGAAAGAGAAAAACCCTGTAAGGCAGTTTGGCATATATATATATATATATTTATATATCTAACTATCTATCTATCTATATCTACAGAGAGATACCCTCTTCTCTAATGCACAGAGAAGCTGCTGATACAGAAACCACAAGACTGTAATGACAACCCAGAAAATCTTACCTATTATGAACGCAATTGGAAATTTGCGTAGGTGTAGGCTGTGGCCTGTATTTCTTCAGCTCCGTCTTTTGAGAGCGGAAGATCTTAAAGATGCAGAGAGACAATCTTTGTGTTGGGATGGGAGGAGCTGGGGAGGAGTGCCAACCACTTCTGCACAGGTGTGATCACCTGCACAGGTGTGTTAGCCTCAAGCTCTACAGGGCAGACCATGTCATCAGGGTCAGCAAAGAAAGAACACCAGACCAGGGGCCGCTGGAACACCTCACACCTCCCCTGACCATCGTCTCCACCGCCTTCCTCCTCTCCACCACTTCCAGACTATTTTCTAACTTGTCCTTTCTGGAAAGTACAGTCCTCATGCTTTGGGGAGTCAACAACGGCACCTACAGGTAAACACTGAACAAACAACAGCAAAACAGGAAGCCACGGCGACAGTGGCCTACATCCATCTGGGTGTAAACTGCGCCTTCCTTTCTAAATCTGAAAGAGCTGTGTCATCTGTCCTCTGAACGTCAAAGACTGGACTTTCTGGATTTAACGAGCCACAGAATTAAAAGCCGAAATCTGAACCCTGTCATGGCACTGCCTTCTGTCTTTCCATCAGGCAAAGACTCCTTGGCCTTGCCTCCCACATTCAGGCTACTGGGGAGATAAGGGGGGTTTTGGACATCCCCCGTGTTGTCTGTAAAAGTGGCTATAGCAGGGTTCCAACAGCAGGAGAGTTCATGCCTTGCAGGTGTTTGAAGGTGTGCCCCTCTGGGGCCTCTGTGTCTCATCCTGTCTTCTCTAGATTCTAGCTCCCACTTCTCGGGAGCTCTGTTAAGCCCCAGGTAAACCCTGCTGCTGGAAAAGGGGGCCAGGTCCAGCCAGAGGCACTGGCAGTGCTTGTTTCAGAGAGTCAGGTGATGGTGTGGGCAGGAGCCAGCAGGGGATAATCTGTTTGGCACCTGCACCTGGCCCCTCGGCATTCCCCTCACGTTTCCAGCCCCTGGAAGGATTGATGCATCTGCCTTTGAGCTGCTGTGAAAATGCAGGGGCTGAGGAATCGCTTTTGTGGGCTGGGGGCGGGGGAGGGGCCGAGGCTGCTTTGGGAGGCATCCAATGGCCACCACCGCAGGCTGGGCATCTTAATGAGGACGGAGCCCTGACCAGGGAGAGAGAACGAAGAAGCATCTGGGCTGGGGCCAGCTGCCTCTGCCCCGGCACCAGGGAGATCACTGCCTTCTCAGTGCCTGCTGTCAAGGACCGTGAGGGGGTGGGTCTCTGGGCCCCCTGACCCATGACCACAAGAGGCCCGTGGAAACCGACAGCCTGGCCCCAGGGAGCCCTCCCGTGGGGGAGGAGAGGCTGTGCTTCTCCCAGGCCACCGGCCCTTCCACCTCGTCCCAGGCACAGAGCTACCGAATGGACTGGCCTTTTGCCCAACTGGCATCTCCAGGTCCCCTGACCTGCCCCCCTCTCTGCCAGCTTAAGGGACAATTGGCAGCCTGGACATTCTGGTCAGCTGCTGGACAGTCATCCTGCATGGGGTTCAGGAGACTGAATTCTGTGTTTGTGGCTTTGCTTCTCTTTTTAAGACCCACAAATATTTTTATTCAGATAGAAAAGAGCAGCGCTCAGGCGGTGGGGCATGGGTGGGCTTTGGGGATGGGTGAGGCTGCTGAGTGGGCTGCAAGGGGTGGGGGGGGGAGTCGGAGTTGGGTGTGGGTTTTCTCGCTGTGCTATGCTCCCTGCCCCGAGGACTTTTGAGAAGAGCTCTTGGGATGGACCATCTCAAAGGAATCCTGTGCTGTCCTATGGCAGTGACCCCTTGGGCCACTCTAGGGCTGCTGATGCTGGGTTGAACGCTGCGGTCTGGCTCAGTCCTAGCTAAATGAAAGACAGGTGATCCAGGAGGGAATGGTCAGGAGGTCCTGGGAGGAGTTTTCTCTTAGTGAGAGATGAGTCCCCAAGGTTCCTGTTGCTGCCTTATCCCCAACCCCCCAACACATACACTGTGTGGCTTCCATCTTCCTGTCTGTGTGTTTCTAGAACCTACGTTCCTAGAACCTCAGAGTCTCTGGTGGTCTCGAAGATGGGGAGGTGAGAAGGGATCAGTGGGCAACTGGGAATTCAGAATGTAGCAAGGTTTCAATACAGGGTGCTGAGTCCTCCTGGTCTGATGAAAGAAGGCAGTTCCTTTGCCAGCACGGAGGCTGGTGTTGTCAGATTTCCCTCATCCTAGTCCCGCGGGCCTCTGTGTTGGCCTGGGGGTCATGCCCTCGTTATATCCATTGTCAGCAGCTGCCTCCTGTAAGAGTCCGAGATGAAGGATTCAGAGTCGGAGGGCTTGCTTTCTCGCTGCCCTTGCTGTGCGCTCTGTGTAGAGTCTGCACGTTGACTTATTAACCTCGGCGGGCAGCAAACATCAAGAGTCTTTTTGGAAAGTGAAGGAGGCAGAGGATGGGGCTGCAGCAATGGAAAGGGTCCTCGGGGCTCTGGGGTGAGTCAAGTAGGTGTTTCCTTCTGTAGAGGGGCGGGACTGAGAAGGCGCGCCTGGGTCTCCATGTCTCCATCTGCGACAGGCAAGATGTTCTTGCTCAACTCTGGCCCCTTCTTTGTTCTGAGATTCTTAGAATCAGCCCTAAATCTCTGTGCCCGTTTCCTTAGGGCCACTCTGGACTGCCAGGGGGTGCCCTCTGTAGACTCTGAGTGGGTGGGGGCAGTTGCCTCAGAGGGCTCATCCTTCTGAACGTGGGTGGCTTCCGAGAAGACTCTCCTACCCTCCTTGCCAGTCACAACGCTGCAGGGCTGAAGTGCCCGAGGTCACTTTAGGTCTCCTTCACCCTCCTAGCCTCCCTGCACACTCAAAAAGCCCTGGTAAAGGGTTATTTATTTGCTTATTCATTTTTAAAGAGCTGGAGGTGGTTAGATGGGTTTTGAAATGACACCCCACCAGCCAATATGGCCACCCCCATCTAGTTCAATCTCATGGCCCGCTACCAAACTCCACAGTTTAGAAGTCCATGCCGGAGTGACTGGGAGGGGTGTAGCATCACGCAAGCTCCTTTGTAGCTGTGGTGGATGCGTGAGTTCCCCCAGGCTTGTCTCCCTGCCACACCCTCCTCACCTGGTCCCCCCCAGACTGAGTGTGAGTGAGTTGCTGTTAGATGCCCCCCTGGGAATAGGGTGCCATGGCCAGGGGTCTTTCCAGTTCTTCTTGACTTTGGCAGTGAACCCAATGCTGTCCTCTAATTACACCCTTAACCTCTGAGTGGATCTTGAGGGTCACTAAGCCTCGTTCAGTTAACAGACAAAAATTTTGATATTTCCCCCACTCAGAAGATGCTGCGCAAATCATCCCTGGAAAGAGACCTCCTACGGGAGGCAAAGGCTCCTTGGTCCTTCTGGGTTCAGGTTGACCATGACTCTCTTTCTCCTCTGATGCTTACTTTGCGGACTACACTAGTGCAACTATTTTTGGTGCTAAATACTACAGAAACCAACACCAACGGTAGAACAGCCAGCCAGCCCATTTTTAGTGCTGTTTGAGACTCAACTCAGAAGCAAAAGCAGGTCAGTCTTGCCTGGAAAGCACAGGATACAAAGGAATTTAGATGATGACATGGAGTGGTGGAAAGACCTCTGAGACTCCTGCCTTTGCTCTAGTTTCTCAGGGGATGTTGGCCAAGTCAGCTAGTCTCACAGATTGTCCTGTTTCTCATCTGAGGCATTTAGAAAGTTGGAATGGTTACCCTTAAGGTCTCTTTCAGTTAAAAAATGTTGTGTTGTGTTCACACTTTTTTTTTTAAGACTTGCTTGTTAGAAATAAGAAGGAAAATAAAAGATAGGTAAGGAGGAGAAGGAGGGAGCATTATCAGTGGTTAAGATATTGATTATAGAAGCCAAATCAGACAGGCTCAGTGATGATTAGGTCTGGGGGTTGTTGGTGGAGGGAAGTCAAGCAGATAAGCCCAGGACCCAATTTTCATACTTTTAAGGAAGACTGCCAACTGGCCCCTTGGGTGATCTTACCAACCTGTCCCCCTCAACTGGTCAAGCTACTCCATTCAACACCAACATACCCAAAGTTGGCAGAAACTGTTCCAAGACTTGGAGACAGTGTGCCTGCTTACTCCTCATACAGGCTGCTGGCAACCTGAGTCAAAATTAAAGAGATCTTTTATTTCACCTGCTATTGTGAGGACCTAGGGTGTTGACAAGACATCAGTGTTTTAAGTGGCAGACTGTTCATCAAAGTTTTGCTCCACCCAGGCATGATGAGAGATTTCCTTGCCATGTTTCCAAACCAAACAGCAGCAGTATTGTTTTCACTCAAGGTGTGGTTGTTACTATGGATGGTCTTGAGGTCTGGGGCCTTGGTTGTGCTTTGCTCAGTGTCTGGAGCAGAGAAATATCTATAGATGTTTGTCGCATGAGCCCATGCGCTGCCAGTCTACAGAGCTGCCCTCAAATGCCCCTGGACTGTCTATTGTTAGCTTTGGCTGGGAGCCAGCCTGCTATTGAGCCCATAGCAGTTGCCTTAGAGTGAAAAATGATTCTGTAACCAATAAGGTTTTGGTTCCTGGAGCACCAGTATCTTCTTTGATATCCATCTTTTTTTTTTTTTTTGCCATACTTAATAAGTTTCAAAGGAAGATTCCAAGTCTTGTACCATCATTAAGATATCAGTATAGGCTTT
Organism: Budorcas taxicolor; assembly: GCF_023091745.1. Classification (NCBI taxonomy): domain Eukaryota; kingdom Metazoa; phylum Chordata; class Mammalia; order Artiodactyla; family Bovidae; genus Budorcas; species Budorcas taxicolor. The sequence continues at coordinate 21,237,865 of NC_068930.1, read as the reverse complement.
AGAACATGTTTTGGGATTGCTTAACATCACTGGGAATCATCTTAAGTCATCTTAAGGGGAGTGAGTGAAGGAAGGTCACTCAGTCCTGTCTGGCTCTTTGTGACCCCATGGACTGTAGCCTGCCAGGTCCTCTGTCCATGGAATTCTCCAGGCAAGAATACTGGAATGGGTTGCCATTTCCTTTTCTACTTACGGAGAGAATAGGCCTATATACCTTATATGCTTATATCCACAGATTTCACTGGAAAGACTTCAGTGGAGGTCCCTTTGGAGTAAGGAAGTTGATTCTATCAAGCTTCATCAATTTGAGCCTTACATGTCTCAGGGATGAGAAATCCAGAAATGGACTGGCCTAAGAGATGTTCAGAAAGGTCCTGATGGGAAATCTGTTCTTTTGTAAAGTTCAATCACTGGGGGCTCCCTGAATTAAATTCTGCTAATGATGACATCCTGAGCATCTGAAAATGGCTCTTCCTGGTTCATGGATCACATGAGAACTCACCGTTTCTACACATCCTGTCCTGTTTCTGGGCTGGTATTGAATTCACCAGCACTGCAGGTGAAACAAGTCTGTGGGAGGGATGGGACGAGAGAATGTGAGATGTTGATCACTGATGGCTCTTTCTGAAAGGCACTGCTGACTGTGGTGGGTGTGGTGAATATCTGTGAATCCCTGCATGGGGTATGAGGACTTTTGCTGTGAGAATAATCAGTTTCACCCAGAGAATCTGGTATCCTGTCTTCTGACATAGTCTCTGCCTCCCTGGTATGTTCCTCCAAATCAGAGTTCCCTGGACTGTCTAAACAAATTCTTTGCAAACAAGAGATCCTCCCAACCAAGTCTTGGTATGCCAACATAGACACTATTCTATTTCACAAGGAGATCCAAGGAAATTTGGGATGCTCTCTCAAAGTACTTGAAATTCTTGGTCCAAGTAAGAAAAATGCAGATTCCACTTCCTCTTTAAATTCCAAATTTAAAACAAGACCTGATCTGATATTTGCAGTAGAGAGCTATATCTTAAGCCAGTGTGCCAGGCTGTCTCCCATCCTATAGAGGCAAGAGAGTGAGCTCTATTCATTTTTCCCAATCACCAAGGTAAATGGTATTTTATGTGCAGTGCCATGACCCAAGCTTGGAGCTTGCAAGAGATACTTATGCCCAACAAGCTAGAAGTTTATAATAGAAGGCATATCAACATAGTATAGATGAAGAAAGCTTGTTGGAGTCTCCTTCTGAGAAATGCCTGTCACTCAGATCTTGCTTTTCAGCTTTACATCTCATGAGAGAAGTTGGTTTCTTCTCAGTTTAGGTGATGACAAATTTAGATTTCCTTCCTGAATGTCTGAAGGTAGATTGAGCACCTGGATATCCACAGTCTACCCTGACACTTCTCTGGGTGCAGCATCTCTAAAGCCCATGAGAAATATGAGTAGCTAAGCTAAGTGTGGCAGCTATTCCTTCATTTAAGAAGAGTTCGCAGGCATCATAAAAGCAAATTTTGTAATATGTTAACAGGTAGCACATACTCAAGTGAATATCTTCCTGACATCTTTTGTTTTCTCTTGGAGAAGTGTTTATGTTCCATCTTTATTCCACAGCTTCCTGACATTAGCTGATTCCTCTAAGCTCACCTCTGGAGTGAATAAATAAACCTGGTCCAAGTGATTTGATGCCTGCTTTCTGCAGTAGAGAAGTAAATCTTAGTAAAGAAGAACGTCTTTCATTGTTGTCTTCTTCTTCTTCTTCTTTTTAACTTTTTCTTTTTTTTTTTTTCCTTCTGGCTCTTATCCTCCTGCTTCCATAGGACTGACAATCCAGTTTCTCAGACTCCATGAAGGTCTTAATATAAGGTGAATCTCAGGACCACAAACAGTTTGGACTTCAAACAGTGAGAAAATTGGCGCTGAATGATTCGGCACACAAAGCAGAAAACTTTCATTTCCTGCAGGCAGGATGGAATTGACTGTTATATTAAGACTTCTGAAGGAGCCCTGCCCTGGAGTAATTTCAGCACTGTCAGACAATGTTGACATCTAGATTAACCTCTGTGCAGTGAAGTTTACTGCAGAGCTCATTGAGAAGCATGCAGTGGATCTCTGCAAATCCCATCTAGAACCATTGGTGGGCCACCCTCCACACCACATCCCTCCACTCCCCACCCACTCCTCTCCCCATGTGTGGACTTTTTAACCTCCAGGAACCATGACTGGAATCTGATCCCAGGAGATGGAATTTGGCCCCCTTCTCTGTCTCTCTCTGTCCGTGGTGCTGAACCAGGCTTTGCGCTCAGCTGGAGTGACAGTGGTTGTCATTGTATTGGTTTTCCCCTCAAGGGACTACAAATCAAGGCATGAAAGCCACTCTGCTGATGACAAACAATTTTGTGGCATATCTTTATGCTGCACAAAGAGCAATGGTTTATAAGGAATTAGTGTGCCCCACATCTATAAGACTTTCTCTGAGCTCTCCAGTTCTCTAGCATTTCCAGGTTCAGACATCACAGGTCCTGACTACAGCTTGGTGGTCAGGTGGGGGTGATGGATTCTGATGGACAAGGGTATGGCCCTATGTCTGGGTAGGTGTTTCCTATGGTTCTAACAAAAGAGGTAGCATAGCTCCTTTTTCTCCTGGTTGGGACAAAGTATCCAGCTGTCCACTACGATCTTTTTTGCCCACTCTCTCCTGATGGGGTGGTGGGCTCCAGAGTGGCCCATACCCTTCCTAATTCACTATGTGAAACCACACAGGGGTGCAGCAGCCAGAAGAAACCTCAAAGTGAAAAATCACAACTTCTCTACAACCGGGGGCCACTCATCACACCAAAAGTGTTGAGAAATGTCCTTTAGAGTAAATTCATTGACCACAAATTTCCCTAGTGTCTTACTGATTTCTGTTTCTCCCTGAAATTGTTTTTCCCACTTTGCCTCCTATATTTAATGAGTAGCAGGAATCTTTTTGTATTCCCTTAGACATTCTTTAGGAGAAATGAAAGTTGCCAGTCAAGGACACTGTGTTTATTGACTGGGAAAATAGATTTCTGGGCCAAGTAATGTCACAGCCATATAAAGAGGCAGACCTGATGACTTTATTTAAAAGCAATTATCAGTGTTTTATTTTGCCTGGGTGCTCAAGCTTATATAGGGCAAACTGCATTCATCTTTCTATTTAATTACTTAAACTTGTTCACATGCACACATGCACACACACACAAATACCTTTACACTCCTGTTGGTCCTAAAAGGTCCAACAAGCAGTGTGCCCCATTTGTCTTTCTCCCAACAATATCCATGCACATGTATGTGCAAATAAGTGTACACCAAGCCTGAAGTTTCTTAAACTTATGATATCTCACCTTTTATTTTATTATCTACACAATCTTCAGCTTTCTGACTTTTTTCACTATGGATCATCTATGAAATTAAGGCCTTTTCAAGGAAGACTATATCTTGAATTTTCAGAACCTTCATATTTAGTGGTTGGATTCATTTTCTCAGAGAAACAGAAAACCAGACTGAACCTTGATGCAGATTTTATTTAATTTTGGGGGATGGAAGAGAAGCCCTGGATTGGAGCCTGAATAGTACATACTGTACTATGTATAAGTATAAATGTCAGTTAGTTCAAGCAGATTAACGAACCTATCTTGGGACTGAAACCATGAGATATCAAACATTCAAATGGAATGGGAGCATGAAGGGGAAGTGGTAGACTTTACTGGAAGATTTCAGTGTTCCACGGGGACAAGGACAGAGCACTGGGCTAAAAGTCAGCTGGGTATAGTTTGTCTGGGTGACTGTTTCCAAGTTACTTCAGTTCTTTGGGCTGATGTGTAAGCGTCCTTAGTCTACAGTGGACAGCTGGTAGACCTGAGCCTCTTCTTGAACGGCAGTGCTAACATAGGTCAATCTCCAACTCGTCTGTTGCTTGGATCACTTGACTGAAAGATATCTTCTCCAGGTCTCCCCTAGAACAAGACTGCAAATGTCCCTGTCCTGAAGATTCAGCCTCACTTTAGTCTTGTGTTCATTTCATCTCTTGCAGCTCTTCTTTGTATGTTCTTGAACGTTCACACTTGTACCAGCCACCACTACCCCCTATTGCATCCCTCTATCTCTGCCAAGTCAGGAAAAGCCCCACTGGCCCCTCTCCCTCCTTCCTAGTTTGGGCATCAACCACACTTGTGATTTAGCCAAAGTTTCTGGAGAGGAAACCAGTGTGCTCTCAGCCATCAGTCTTTCCAGCTCATTTGACCAAATGATTAGCTCCTTATTATCATCTCATCAGTCCCTCTTGCACAAGAGATGTTGGGACAACAAACCCATGATAATGTCCTGTTCTGTCTTTTTGAGGATTATTATTTTTCCTTCTGTCTTGGTTTAGAGAGGTTTGCCTTGCCACAAACAGGTTTTCCTTCAAATTTCTTGAGTCATTTTTCTGGCTGTTAACTAGACTGATAAAGGGTAAACCATGGTTTCCTTCTTTTTTTTTTTCTGCTTAGGCTCCTATCAGCACGGGTGTACTATATCCCTACAGAATAAGAGTGTCACATGTCAGCAAGATGTTTATTTATTTAGTGGAAAGGCTAAAATATGGAAACACAGATTTGCAGCAGCATCCAAATCTTGAAGGGGATAAAAGAGTCTTTTTCAATCAAATGAGATCTTTACTGTAATGGCACCAGGAAGGCTTATACCTTAAGAACTAAATTGAACCTGATAACATGGTCTCTTTTTAGGGAACAATGAGGTGGAAGAAATTACCCTAGGACCTGGGAGACTAGATCCTCCACTCCACAAATCATGCTGTATCAGTAGATATTTCAACTCTTTCTCTCAAATGGCTCTGAGAACCAACAGTGACCTAAGATCAAATATCCACGTTAACTACTAAAAGCAAATTCATCACATTTAAACACATTCCTAGTTGCTTAATATAGTTTTTCCCCTGGTACTTCTGGGGATAGTTTAATATTGTTTCTTTTCTTGATCCCTGTTAATATTTCCAATAAGATTTCTAAATTCTTTGATGTTCATTTCCTTAGGAAAAACATGGAGTCAATTCAGAATTTTGTGTATGATAAAATGACTAAACAGACTGAAAATAGTGTAGGGTAGGGGACAACCATAGGACTGGGGAGGAGGTAGAGGACATCTAAGCTCCTATTTTTGCTGAGTGATCTTGGAAACATCATTAGCCCTTCTGTGCCTCTGGTTCTTCATCTACAAAAGAAAGCTGCTAACAGCCCCCTGTCTGCACCCAATGAGATCATAGTTGTCCAATCACCCTGTGGGCTTCACGGACACCTCAAGCAGTAGAGCCCAGTCTCTGGGCAGTGAGTTTTGCCAAGAGCTTTCCTGGGTGTTGAGGCTGTGAGTTCCTTTGGAGATGTGCTGTTTTGAAGAGCATCTTTCTTAAATCCCTCCTGTGATTTGGCTTCTAGAGTTTTGTCATAGGTATTTTCTTCTTGGAATCATCATCAAGCTTGGAAGGCCAGAGAACGCCTTCCCAAAAATACAAGCAGAAAAAGGACGCTTTAATCATATGGCTTTGTCACTGAAAAAGCTTTGATGGTAGACCTTGTTTTCAGGTCTGCAGTCCTGAATGTTTTATAGCAAAATGGCATCTCCTGCTGTGTTTAACTCTGTATTATCTGTTATTGCTTTTGTGAGGTTCTGTAGATTTCAATGTAATTTTTTTTTTTAAAGTAGGACTCTATTATGTTTCCTTGATAAATTGGGTAGTGAAGCCAGTCTTGAAGAACAGCACCCAAAGTGATAATGATCCTGAAACAGTATTGTGTTCATTCTGGGGCTAGCATTTTTTGTATAGGAAAATAACCTTAAGATGGAAAAAAAAATGTTGGAGTGAAGATCAAATGCCAGACCACCTTTCTAACATCCTTGAGCACTCCCAAATAGGTATGATTGGGATTCCCACTGAGAAACACATCTGATTGGAAATGAAACCCCTGACAATACATAGTGAAGCCAGATTACCAAGGTTACAACAGTGATGTCATTTACAGCCCCTTAAGAAAAAGGTCTCAGGTGTTTGTAACACCAACCACTGTTTGTAAGGGTGATTACTTGGTATGTTAAAATTTTCAAATGTAATTTCCTTTAGATCTCCAAGCTATGATCAGGCGCAATGCAACTGACTAAATGCTGTGCATGCCTTTTCTTCTTTTTAAAGAATTTCTCACTCCAGAGAGAAATCACAATAATCCTGAGGACCTGAAATCCTAAGAAATTCACAAATCTTTTGCTCAAGTTCAGACCATTTCAGCTTCCCACTTCTCTTTCTACCTGAGGGTCAGTTTTTGCCTGTCTTAGATAGGAAAGCAGCATCTTTGTTCTGAACCTCTGTCCCTGTGACTTTTTCCCTGCAGCTGTACAGCAGACAGAAAGCATTTTAGCTTACTTTGAAATGAGAGTCCAAATTGGGTTATGACTAGGATTTTAAATTATGATGTGAAATTGGAGAAGGCAAGCTGATTCAGGGTGATGTTCCATAATTCATTCTGCTAATCCCATGGAGCTGACCTTCTTCACAGCCTGCCTTGAACAAGCCATCTCCCTGTGTAGCTTCCTAGTGACAAGGTTTGATTACTTAAGGATTTCAGAGATATCATTTGAGAAATAACTCACTGGGTATGGAAAATTTGATTTAATATGTTAACAGGAACAACAAGAACCTATTTTAATGTTTTTTTCTTTCCTATCTCTGAGATTTTAGTCTTTCTTGAGGCCATTGGGCTGTTTCCTTTTCAAGGCTGGAAAAAATTGATTATAATTCATGTCTATAGAAAGGCTCCCCCAAGCCCATTGCAGCTGGGGGCAACCCCAAATGACCCATGTTAATCTTTTGTTACCCAAGAGAATCAAGGACCCTTATTGGTTGTGTGTGTGGGCCATGGCAAGTAAGCTCAAGGGTATTGTCAAAATAAAATGAAAAGAAGGCAAGTTGGGACAAGAAAACTCTCAGTTTGAATTTGAGAGAAAGTAGCAGTCTTGCTCTCTCTGGCAAAGATTTGTGTAATGTGAAGGGAATAGTCATGTTCTTTCTCAACTAGGTTTTACTTTCTGAGTGTGTGTGTGTGTGTGTGTGTGTGTGTGTGTGTGTGTGTGTGTGTGTGTGTTGGGTGGCAGAGGAGCTGGGAACATTAGGAAGTAGTTGTTTATGAGTTTAGACTTCCTCTTGAGCATAGTAAAAGCTCTGCTCAGTTTCTCAGAATGTGACAATAAAATTAGGGGTGGAGAGGAATTCAGAGGCCTGTGTTTCAGTATATGACAAATTTTTACCCAAATGCTTCAGCCACGCATATGTCTAAAGTGAAAGAAAGTGGAAAGTGAAAGTCACTCCATCGTGTCCAGCTCTTTGCGACTGCATGGACTATATAGTCCATGGATTCTCCAGGCCAGAATACTGGAGTGGGTAGCCTTTCCCTTCTCCAGGGGATCTTCCCAACCCAGAGATTGAACCCAGGTCTCCCACATTGCAGGCGGGTTCTTTACCACCTGAGCCACCTTAAGGTATCAGGAAAAGGAGTCAGTCAGTAGGCAGTTTCTGCAGACCCCAATGCTTCATCCAATTGATAAGTTCCTTTTCAAAGAGTTAAGTATCTTTGACTCACCTGAGAAAATATACAAATAGGCCCTGAATGGGGAGTGGTTTGGGGTGAGCTACCCTATCAGTATTAGGAGGTATTATGACAGTGTGTTAACTCTGTCCAACAGGAAAACTAGGGATGCTTTAGGGCTGTTTTCATTTGGAATGGTGTAAAAAAAGAGGCTATTAAAACACGTTTTGAGGACTGTCCCCCCAAATCAGCCTCTGTTGTGAGAGTTTTCAGTTTCTTAGGCAGAATTTCTCTCTTCTCCCATCTGTCAATAATTTGGGGTGGAGTGGGGTGGGTATTTGTTTTCAGCACCAAGGACAGCAACATCTCCCTCAATTGAACCAATGCCTGCTATTGTGATTTACCTGCCAGTCAAAGAAGGGTGGAATTTTTCTTTTAATTCCATCCTTTGGGACCTAAAGCTGGAAGACATTATTCTTAAGATCAGGTACTCACATCTTTTATTTATTTCCGAGGCTTTTTCTGTCACATTCTTAATCTGTGAACAAATAATAGGTGTTGGACTGACATGCCCAAATCTCTTGGCTCAAAGGAGTGGAAAGACACTTAGGCATCAGTGGAGGACATATTTTGGCATGGCTACCCACTGCAAAAGTCTTCACACGGCGCCAATGACTTGTAAACTCCCAGATGGAGGATTGCTCATTGGTAATCACTTAGAAAAAAAATTCTGCCTATTTCTCCACGAACTGCAAATCTATGTTTTACTCCATATATATGTGGAGGCAATATGTCACAAGAGTTGAGCAGAAGCTATGAGCTTTGGAGACAAAAAAGGGCCCAGTGATGCTGTTGTTAAGCATTTTGAACACTTGGTGGGGCATGGCTTTGAATACCAGCAGCCACCTTTAAATCCTGAATGCTGTTCAGCAGCTAACTTTGCCTTAAACAATCATAGTAAAAATGCAAATGGCTCCTTAAGCCTTCTGTCAGGTTAGACTGAAGGCTTACCCTGAGAAGGTGCATAGCAGAAGCACATTTTGTCACCTTGCTTTGTGGTGGGACAGTTGTCACAGAGCACAATCATACATAGTTGCCATCTTAGAGGCAGCATTGCATTCTTAACTAATTGTCAGCATTCTACACATGTCAGGGTGGACACTCCATTGGGAAGACAAGAGAGTCACTGAGAATTTCACTTTAAATACAGTCTTCTATTTCACAGAGGTTAGATATATTCCCTTTCAATTTCTTCTGAACCGTCTTGTCTGAGTCTTTGAATTCCCCGTTATACCCTCTCCTTCATTTTCTCCTCCTCTCTTCAGTGTTGCTTAGCATAATCCATAATATTTATTGTTGCAAGACCACAAGGGGTCCTTTTTAAGGATAAATGAGGTGGTAGAACTAGACCAGAATCAGATCTCAAAGGAGCCAAGTCAGTGGAGTTGATTTTGAACATTTGAATGGGTCTGAGGAAAACCCATCCTTCCCCTACATTCCTTGTCTTCTTGAGGCCATCCCATTCCAGTGCTTCCATGCAAAAAAGGTCATGGAAAGAGTTTTTCTAGATTATTTATGTGAGGAGGGTGGGAGAGCTGGGTCAAAAATCCTTTGTTGGAGTCCTTCAGAATAGAGGAACTTTATTTTACAATTGAAATCAAGGGACAATCCTGTTTAGAAAGAATATGCACACGAATGACCAACAGCTTCCACAGAGTTTAATATGACCAATGCCTTTTTCTCAGAACAGAGCGGAAGGATTTGTAGGTTGATTGATAGGAAACAAATGATCCATTGGTCAGTGGGGCAAATGATCTGAGACAGAGATACAGAAGCAATGGAGATGATGGCCAGGGAAGACTCAGGAGAGAATGGGCCAGAGAATAAAAGACTACAAAGATTCTCATTACTTTTTCTGCAAAATTCCTAAAGTTTCCAAGGGCGTGTCTAACCCTCTGCCTCTCTAGAGGCAAGCTCAGCATTTCTACTGAGTTATGAAGGCATATGCCCTACAAACACCAAAGTCTTGTATTTTCCACTCCCAGCAACACTGGCTGTCCAGAGTGGGATTTGTGCCCCTTCCCTATATCAGAGGGACTTGTTTTCAGGAGAAGTGTCCTTTAAATATCCAGCGAAAACTGGAGGTAATTTTTTGCATGAATGGCTTTTTACAGCTAGGTCTAAAGCAGAACAAAACTTGTATTAAACTAAGTGCTACTTTACATATCTTATTTCAAGAGAAATGAAGGATTTATTGCTGTGTAAATGATGTACACTGATTTGTTTCCTAATGGACATTACATGTCCCTTTATCTTTAGGCTGATGTTGGGCAGCAAACTTTCAATATCTGGAAAATCAGCTGGTACCTACTTCAGTGCACTCGTTGGAAATTACGTTCTCAGAGAGGAATTTTGCAAATGAAGTTTAGGTGCTCATGTAACTGATTTCCACCCCCTCCCTAAGCTTTCTGTACTAAATATATGTAAAGTGATTATATCTTGTCTCATCCCATGTGTTTGTGTGTGTTTCCCAATGTTTGTGTAAATATATTAGCCATCTGAAGGGTTCCTCAGAACATGGCAACAGCTGAGCAACGGTGTCTATGACATGTGGATATATGATCCATTACACACTTGTTCTGAGGCCAAGCTAATCTTACAGAGTATAGGAAGAGAAACAATATGGTGTAGCTTGGGAAAAGTTTAATGAGGGATACAGGATTGCCAAGCCACCACTTACTGGTGGAGACCTTGGCAACAGCCGAGTTGGGGTGTGCTCAACTGGATTTGACGTCATCATTTTAATCTCGATTGATTGTTCCTCATGTCTGTTGTATGACTTAGAAATATTCCTCCATGATTCTTGTTTCTTTTTTTCTCCCCAGACTACTGGAAATTGCCCATCTTTCTTGCTTCCTATTATTCAGATACCGAAGTTGTTGACTTAAAAATGGGTGCCTAAGGTTTCAGTAAAACTGGGTTTTCCTAATAAGTAGTGCCACTCCCTTGAGGTACTATTTCTCCGCTTCTTTTCCTTTCTAACAAATACATCCCTTGGAGAAAGAAAATGGCAACCCGCTCCAGTGTTTTTGCCTGGAGAATCCCAGGGACGGGGGAGCCTGGTGGGCTGCCGTCTATGGGGTCACACAGAGTCGGACACGACTGAAGTGACTTAGCAGCAGTAGCAGCAGCAAGGGATGTATTTGTTAGAAAGGAAAAGAAGGGGAGAAATAGTACCTCAAGGAAGTGGCACTTTTACTTGCATCCTGGCAAGTCTTAGCGAGTCAGTTCTGTTAAAGCAATGATTGTTATTTGCATTTGGAGAAGAGGCTCATGATCTGAGTAAAATTCTTATGTAAAGGTGTGTTTTATGTAAAAAAAAGAAAAAACAACCCACCCCCCCCAAAAGAAACCCCATATTCTAATTTGGTAAGATGGCTCCAGGGTAAGGGAGACGTGTTCTCAGTTAATATTAAAAGATGCATTGAAAAGGCAAGTGCCCTCCATTTCTCTCTTCCCCAGCCCACCCTTCCTTACTCCCCAACCTCAAAAAAAAAAAAAAAAAAAAAAAACAGAAAATTATTTTTTTAAATTGTATTAATAATTTATGTTTAATACAAAAGGATGATTTAACGGTATCACCAAAGGTCATTTCTCCCATTGTGCATGTCCTTCACTCTCGGCCCCGAATCCATCACCCCATTCTTCACCCTCATGCTTCCATCCCAAGGCAAACGTGTCTTCATTGGAATCTATCCGTGTTGGAGTTCAATGTGGGGGCAGAGATTTAACACCATGGCTCTGATGAAACCAACCATTCTCCACCTTCAAATGGTTAATTACTACAAGAAGGCAAACTCTTTTCTTGGATTTTGCTTAAAAACATTTTATACATATATATGTATATATGTGTGTGTATGTATGGACATATATATGTATATGCACATGTACATGTATATATGTATATATCCATCTCCAGTATAAATATGTCATATGTGAGAGTTGTAAATACTCCTTGGTCATACATCTGTCTTCCTCATGGTATCATATCTTCAGTGTTATGTTAACAGCTCCATTTACTGACTGATGAAATTGTGTGTAGACCTGTATTCTCCTGACATAGTTTATGTAGGGTCTCTTCTCAAATAAAGTATAAAACATTATCAATGCCCTTGTTTTATTTGGACTTATTATTTAGTAGGGAAGTGTGTTGAATTTAAAGAAAGGTTGAAGTTTGGGAAAGTCCAACTGTGTGCAAAGATTGTGGAATTCACAACCATCTTGAGAGCTGGGACCCTGATTTGGTGAAGGTGAGATCGCTTGCACGATGCTTCAGGTGATCCTTGAACTGGATATTGGGTTGAGATGAATGTTTCAAGAAGAACATATATATATTTATAATTTGAGTCAGGGCCCAAGGAACGGACTGACTGTCTCCAGGTCTATGCCATGGTGTCCGGTCATTCCACAGACATCAGCTTCCTAGTTACAATAATTTCAGTTTCTAACATGAGGAAATATATTCCTTGGATTTTGTTTTTTACACCAAAGATTTTAGGATTCTTTGGCATAATTACATTAAAACTCCTTCCTCCTATTTCCACCTTTTCCCCTCTGCCCACCCCCCATTTGCTTTTCAATTTCCCTTCCTTTGTCTACAGTTTTCTTTACAGCATATATTATGTTTCCTTTAATGAGGAAGACTTATTTCCATTTATTTATTTCAAAAGCATTGCTGGATTATGGGGGAGAGACAGGGAGATTGTGATGTCATTCATGGGAGCTCACCAGAGGTGCAGAAGGCAGAATCCCCCACTTCCATCACTATTGACATTTTGCTCCAGAGATTTCTTGGTTGTGGGGATTGTCATATGCATTGTCTGTTGTTTATCAGCATTTTCATTAGAGCAGTAGGGCTGCTCTCTGTCCCCCTCCCAGGTGTGTCCACCAGAAATGTCTCCAAACATAGTCAAATATCCTATAGGGAAGTGGGGGGAGCAAAATTGCCCTGGTTGAGAACCACTGGTATGAGGGTTCGGCTGTTACCCTGAAGTATCATACAGTATTGAAAGAGGAGTTTCATTCAGTAAAGTCAAGAGCCCCAGGTCATACCCTTACTAGACCGGCGTGTGTGTGTGCGTGTGTGTGTGTGCGTGTGTGTGCATGCGCATGCTCAGTTGCTCAGTCACATCCAACTCTTTGCGACCGCATGGACTGTAACCTGCTGGGCTCCTCTGTCCATTCTCTAAGCGAGAATATTGAGGTGGGTTGCCATTTCCTACTCCGGGGACCTTCCTGACCCAGGGATGGAACCAGTGCCTCCTGCACTGGCATGCGAATTATTTACCACCGAGTCAGGGAAGCCCACATGGTTAACTTGTCTCCTTTCTTCAAGCCTGCTGTTTAGATCAAGTTACAACACTACCTCTGGGGTTCAGACAGCCTCAAAAGTATCTTTCTCATCTCTGTATATCAAACACATTGTTACCCCTAGAATATATATTCATACTACTTTTAAAAATGTATGATTTGTATATCTCGGAGTGGGAAGAAACCCAAATATTCTTTTTGAAAGTTTTACCCCTGTGAAGAAAGTGAGCATACCTAAAGGATGAAAGATTTTTCTTCTTCAATTGCCTCTTGCGATAAATTATATTTTTTACCTGGCTCTTGTCACACGGTGACATAAAGATACAAGTTCATGGAACTTTCCTAGTGGTCCCGTGGTTAAGACTCTGAGCTTGCACTGCACGGGGCATGGGTTTGCTCCCTAGTTGGGGAACTAAGATCCTGTATGCCATGTGGTGTGGCCAAAAGCTTAAAGAATAAAACGGAATACCATTATTAGAGCTGAAAAAATTGCAAGTTCATACTTAGGCCTTTTGTAGGCAAGGGACAAACGTCCTCAGTGTATCAGCTCCTTTTGCTGAGTAAGTGGAGCTTATACTAAGTCCTTCCGGGCAACGGCTATTGAAGAGTGATAAATATATAGTAGTAGGAGTGTTATATATATAACAGGAGTTATATAGGAGTGTTTTATATATATATATATGTATATGAAAATGCAAATGTAAACGACACTGAGGTCATAATGGCCATCTTTCCTACATATATTTAGTAGTTTATTTCCTATATATATAGTAGGAGGAGGAGGAGTATATTCACTCGGTCATGTCCGACTCTTTTTGACCCCATGGACTAGAGCTTGCCAGCCTCCTCTGTCCATGGAGTTCTCCAGGTAAGAATATTGGAGTGGGAAGCCATTCCCTTCTCCAGAGGATCTTCCTCACCCAGGGATTGGAACTGGGTCTCTTGCATTGCAGGCAGATTCTTTACTGTCTGAGCCACCAGGGAAGCCTGATACGTATTAGTATATACTTAATAGATGTTTGTTATGTTGAACTGGACTTTTCATTCTTCAAGGCCCAGACCATTGGTGTTGAATTCATAGAGCTACCACTGTGCCTCGTGAACCTCACATGTGAAAATGCTGAGGATCCAGAATTTGGAACCACCCAACCACATGGAAGCTATGAGTAAATCTTTCTCCTCCCCAGCATGTGGCTGGCTGCCTTTATATCCTGTCTCCCTGGGCTGCCTAAAGGCAAAAGTAATGCTTCTCAAAGCAAGATTTTTAAATGTCCTCAGAAGCCCAGGCCTGGTGGCTTGGCCCCTTTGTTGTCTAGTCTAGTGATAGCAAACAGTGGAAGTGCGGTGAGAGACAGCAGGTTCTGTCCCGGGGAATTGAACCCAACATCATCCTTCTGCCGAGGACTCCTTCCTACTCCACAGAAAGGCTGTGGAGGCCCTGGAATCTTGCACCTGCGCTTCAGAACATCCTTACACCCTCATGACAAATTATTTTACTTTTATTTTGGAATTACAATTTAAGGACTGAATAAGGTTACGGACTTCGAGGTCTGGAAGGTCCTTGATTAATAATCTCATTCACCTACTTGCCTGCAGCCAGGGTTCTCAGGTAAGCAAAAACTGGGTCAATCTCTCTATTGATAGCATCTTCCAATGCCTGAGGGCATGGCTAATACTATTGTCTTATAAAGATAACATGCTTCTGAAAAAATCATCATCTCAGTGGGGCAAAGAAGCAATTGTTTAACAGGGAAACTTCAGAAATAGCAGCTGGTCATCCTTGAAACTGAACCTGGAGGCCACCTATCATCACATTGATCGTAGACATGCCAGAAAGGTATGCATGAGACGCTAGGTAGAGATACAATTTAACAGCCCTGATGTCCTAGGGGAGGTGATAATGTTTTGGCATGCATTGTGGACATATGTGGCAGGGAACTTCCAGGAATTCTATTTGAGCTTCTCAGAATCCAGTCCTCTAGTGTTTCAGGGCATTGAGGGGCACCTTGCCCTTAGCCATGCCCCATTCCTTGATCCTGTTGGGATGCTCAAAGTTACTTAGCTATTAACTAGGGAAATGTTCTATTTTAGCCTCTCTTTTCCCCCCATTACCAAGGTTTGCAGTGTTCTCAATTATTCAAATCGCCAGTGTAGGGCTCAGCAGAGGGTCTAATTACTGCTCGGCTTGCTACTTGCTGATGAGCTGCAAGGACCAGGGAACGACTTTAAATCAGTTAAGTAGGGAAGGGCAGCTTCTGTGGAAGGTTCTCTGGGAGTCTGGGTCTTATTAGGGAAATCTGAATGGAACAGCATGGGAGAGTCCATGAATAAGGCCATCTCCTGACTACAGATCATGGCCAGGGACCCAGGCCTTAGAGGGAAGCACAGTACTTGTAGGAAATCAGCCAGTCTCTATGAGTGTCTTAGCCGTTTATCCTCAGACTTTTAAAATAATATTTATTTATGTATGCATTTATTTATTTTTTATTTAAATTATTTTGGCCATGCTGGGCTTTTGATGCTGCACGAGGGCTTTCTCTAGTACAGGGACCTGGCTTCCCATTGCAGTGGTTTCTCTTAGTGCCAAGCATGGCCTCTAGAACACAGTAATAGTAGTTGTGGCACACGGGCTTAGTCCCCCCGCTGCATGTAGGATCCCCCCAGACCAGGGATCAAACTCATGTCCCCTGCATTTGCAGAAGGATTCTTAACCACTGCACCACCAGGGACACCCTATCCTCAGAGTTTTGAAGACATTCTCAAGTAGTAGTTCAAGTCACTTTAGCAGGCAAATGCTCAGCTCTAAAGGAGAAAGGTCATGGAAGAGAGAAGTTGTCAGACATGGTCACGGGCATTCATATTTAAGCCACATGCCACTATTTTCCCAGAAAGCTGTCTGCAAACACTCTGCATGAGTTAATTCTTTCAATGGGGTCATATATTCATATTCTCATTAGAAAAGACCCTGATGCTGGGAAATATTGAAGGCAAGAGAAGAAGAGGGGGACAGAGGATGAGATGGTTAGTTGGCATCGCCGACTCAATGAACATGAGTTTAAGCAAGCTCCTAGAGATAGTGAAGGACAAGGAAGCCTGGTGTGCTGCAGTCCATGTGGTCACAAAGAGTCAGACACGACTGAGCGACTGAAAAACAACAAATATTCGTATTTCCATTGTATAGATGTACTAATCAAGCTTCAGAAGTTTAGGCAACTTTTCCAAGGCTGCTCAGTTACTTGAGGCAGAAGTAGGGTTTGAAAGTTTGAAACTAGTAGTTGGGTTTCATATGCATGATCTTAATCACCTTCCTGTTTTTTCCATCTCAGGGATTGACTCATCTGTCCGAGACCATAATGAAGGGTTGTAAGCCAAAAAGCAAACGAACAAAGAGGAGCAATGAGGGAAATGAGAGGATATCTCTTTCAGGATGGTTTTTTTTTTTTTAATTCATTTATTGATGTAATAAATTTGAAAGCAATCTTATATTGTTGTTTAATCACTAAGTCATGTCTGACTCTTTGGAACCCTGTGGACTATAGCCCACCAGACTCCTCTGTCCTTGGGATTTCTCAGGCAAGAATACTGGAGTGGGTTGCTATTCCCTTCTCCAAGTCTTATATTAGAGGTACTGTAATATACCAAAGCCTGAAGATGTGAAGTAGATTAAAATCCTCTCTCCCCCTAGACCATGCTCCTCTTTGTCCCATACTCTGGATCTCTCATTAAACAGAAGATCATCTGGGTTGCCAAACTCAAGGCTGTAAGAGGTTCAGAGAGAGTGCAACAGGGGACAGAATTTCAGTTATGACTTGGATAATGACTAAGAGAAGGGATTTTGATAAAGAGACTCCTCTGGCTTCTCTTGAAAGAGAGACAACTTCTCACTCATTTTTGTCCTTGTGTTGTGTATGGAAAGGTTAAGGGCTTTGAGATCCACCTAGCCAGAATTCTGCAGATGCCTTGACCTGCTCCTAGATATTACTCCAGGTGGGAAGCCAGAATTGTCTCCCAAACCCTTACACAGACACTGACCTAGAGAGAGTAGGGTGATGTTCCAATCATAGTCTGACACCCTTGGGTCGCTGCTCCAGGGATGAACTGCCTCTGTTCAATTCTGTTTCTATGACACAACAAGCCACTGGCACCTGCTACGTAGTGGAAAGCCCCACCGGCAGGGTTATGCGCCATGGGGCTGATCATAAATATGATTTACGGGGTTAGTTCATTTACTGCCTCTGATGCCGGCCCCAGCTGCCGGGAGTTTGACTGACAATTTCTGTTTATTTATTTCTCAGTATATAATATCTGACTTCCCATTATAAATTCTTCTGATTGGAATTTCATGACATCTGCTCCGATATTTATTGATGATGTACTCATCAGGGACTCTGTCCTTTTAGGGGATGAGCTGTGCTCTGAGCCCTTGGTTCTGTCTGTCAGGGTGAGGCTAGGAGCCTGACACCCCAGTGTGAGAGGATGTTACTATTACCTCTTGTGCCTGGTGAATGATACGTGTGTATATGTCAGAGATATGGTCATGACGGATGTCTACCACAGATGTCTCTTGTGATTCAAAACTGGCAGAAATAAATGACAAAGAGCAACTCAGAGTCAGAGTGGTGTTTGACCACTTGAAAGAGATCTGATGGGGTAGGATAATACAGACCTTGCGTGGATTATGGATTACTGTGTCTTTTCCTTATCCCTCTTTTCTAGTTCACAAGTAGAACAAAATGACCATTAATCTCCAGCCTTTGGATGGGGCTTCAGTTCATGCAAAGAGAAGAGAGTTGTACTCACTCATTTTGAGTTGATGTTCTTCCCATGGTTAAGTTCCCATCATTCAAGCGTAATCAAGAGTAGAGGTGAGAAAGCATTCTGAGATATCCAAGAAGATTGCCACACTAAATTAAGAGAGGTCAAAGGTTGGGTGAAAGACCCGCAGAGATTTATGATAGTGTTTATTCTCCTTCTATAAATGTAGATTTCCATCCAGAAAGAATGGATCAGCAAATTTCCTTGAGACCACTGGTATTAAAAGAAAAAAAAAAAAGATTATTCTCTTTCATAAGAACTTTATATAATTTTTCCAGAGAAATGAGACCAGTTTCTATCATGTTTTTTGACAGTATATTTTTTTAACATTTTAGCCCTATTTATTTATTTATTTTTATTTTACTTTTGGGCTTCCCTAGCTCCTCAGAGGGTAAAATATCTGCCTGCCATGCAGGAGATGTGTGTTCGATTCCTAGGTCAGGAAAGCCCCTTTAGAAGGGAATGGCTGTCCACTCCAATATTCTTGCCTGGAGAATGCCATGGACAGAGGAGCCTAGTGGGCTACAGTCCATGAGATCTCAAGGAGTCAGACACAAGGGACTGAGCAACCAACACTCTCACTTTTTGGCCTGTGGCTTGTGAGATCTTAGTTCCCCCACCAGGGGCTGCACTCATACCTTCTGAGTGGAAGCTCAGAGTCTTGACTACTGGACCACCACGGAAGTCCTTATGTTTCCCTCCCTGTCCACCACCCCCACCCCCACCCCCAGTGTTATGCTCACAGATGGAACTTCCCCCAATTTTACTCTCAATCAGCCCTGTCTGCCCAACTCCTATAGTCCAGCTGGAGCAGAGCTGATATGGGCTGCAACCCTGAGATCTCCATGCTCTGGCCTCTTGCTCCCTAAGAAGGAAGTAAGTTTCATTAAGACCATAATATGTACCACCAGATAGACATTTTGATAAAGCTTCACTGAGCCGTCATAAATATCCCCTGTGTGTTATATATTTTTATTTTCATATCTAGTTAAGAAAGCTGAGGCTTGGAGAGGCTGAGTCTCAGAAAGATTAATTTCCTTGTCAAATGATGTGATCCAGTATTAGGCAAGGGCAAAATTCAAACTTCTATCTGACTAACTGCCCAGTAAATTTTGCTTCAGTTTGGTACTACCTGTGAGGTTTGTTCCCAAAAAAAATGAGGGAGGAAAAAAAAACCTCTCATTAACCCAATGCCTTTTTCATCCATTAATAAACTGGGGACCTTGGTCAAGTCATTTAACATTTTTGGATCTCAGTTTTCTCATATGTAAAAGACATATAGTCATACTAAGCTCTGCTCTTATAGTATGGAGTCATGTGAGGACATGAATGAAGTGTTTGGTGCTTGGTCTTGCACTTAGTAAGCCTTAAACAAATGGTAGAATCATTATCATAATCATCACATCACCATTATCATCGTTACTATCACCATTGTCATCCCCACCATCACTATCACCATCATTATCGCTATTACCGTTGTCATCAGCACAAACACCACCATCACTATTGTTGTTACCATCATTATCACTATCATTAACACCATTGTGCCACTACTGTAACTGCCATCATTATTATTATCACCATTGTCATCCGCACCATCACTATCATCACCATCAACACCGCCACCATTATCATTATTACATTGTCATCACCACCACCACCATCATCACCACCATCATTTTTATTATCATTGCCATGCCCACCATCACTATCAAAACCATCACCATCATCACCAACTTCCTCATCTTCTTGAGAGTGCTCTCCATCTCCCCCTCCTCTAAGCACTAAATGCCTTCTGACTACTGTTAGATGCACTTTGGGGGGTTTTCTCTCTATTGAGGTAGACAGGAAAGACCCTGACAGTATTGAATTACATTATTGATTTGTGCCTCCCAAGGCCAAACCCTCTTGAGATTCGTTAAATCAAACCATAAAAGAAAACCCCAGGAGTGAAGACATTTTTCCAACCATTGCCCAGATTCAGCCCCTCTCTCCTCAGCTTCCCCAGCGTGGTCATGGCGGTTTGTGTCTGACTGTCACACAATGAGAAGGTCACTGGAGCCAAACAGGACAAGGAAAGGAAGAAGCTGTCATCTAAGATTCATCTGTTGATTGCTTGAAAGTGAAAGTGAAAGTCGTTCAGTCATGTCTGACTCTGCGACTCCATGGACTATAGTCTACCACACTCCTCCATCCATGGGATTTTCCAGGCAAGGGTACTGGAGTGGGTTGCCATTTCCTTCTCCAGAGCATCTTCCCAATGCATGGATCGAACCCAGGTCTCCCACATCATAGGAAGACACTTTACCATCTGAGCCACCAGGAAAGTCCTGTTGATTGCTTAGGTGGACCTTATTCTCCCACTTTCCAAATGAGAAAACTGAATTTCAGAGAGGTTAATTGCCTTGTCCAATGTCACCCAGCTGGTAAATGACAGAGGAGAGTTTGAACATAGGTTTATCTGACTCTGAAAGTCATTAGTTCTACAATGTTCTGCTACTTTTATAAACTCACAAGGACTTGTAGACACAAATACACCTGCACCCGATTGAGGATACATTGCAGTTTTCTCCAAAAGCTCCTCTGGGCTGGCAGTTCTGAGCTGATTAGATGAACTTGCAGAACCAAGGAGTCCAAGGCCACAACCATCACTCCCATTTCAAGTGTAATCTTTATGGGCCAAGAGTAGAAGATCTTTCTAAGCCCTGAGTCAAGGCTATATTGCTTCAAGACCTTGAGAAGAAGGAATAAAAATCTGGAAAATGTGGCTGCCTCAGGGTTAGATCATCTTATTCCTGGGCATGTATCTTACACCATCTATTAATACTTTACTGGTCTTAGGAGCATGGCGAAATGATATTCTGTATTATTAAACTAAATGTACAACAGAAAATCAACATGGAGCCATAAACCATGGCTACTTTCTACCAATATGTGTGCATGCATGCTAAGTTGCTTCAGTCATGTCTGACTCTTTGTGACCCTACCAGGCTCCTCTGTCCATGGGACTCTTCAGGCAAGAATACTAGAGTGGGTTGCCATACCCTCCTGCAGGGGACCTTCTCGACCCGACCCGGGGCTCAAACCCACGTCTCTTAGCTCTACCTGTATTGGCAGGTGAGTTCTTTACTACTAGCGCCACCAAAACATTCTGACTTTCATTTCACAGCATCAGAGTCAGAATTACTACTAGGGCTCCTCTGAGGCAGTGCCTAAGTCAATTCCCTGGCCATGGAGTTGAAAGCTGTCCTTGTCTGACACTTTTAACCAGACCCTGGAGTCTCTGTGAGCTGAGACTCAGTTCTCCTATCTGGAAAAACCAAGAATCAGGTGATCTCTAAAAATAATTCTATTTCTAACATCCATTGGCTGTCTACTGCTGTATCAGTTCACCTCAATCACTCAGTCATGCCCGACTCTTGTGACTGCATGGACTGCAGCACGCCAGGCTTCCCTGTCCATCACCAACTCCCAGAGCTTGCTCAAACTCATGTCCATTGAGTCAGTGATACCATATAACCATCTTTTTCTCTGTCGTCCCTTTCTCCTCCTGCCTTCAGTCTTTCCCAACATCAGGGTCTTTTCCAGTGAGTCAGCTCTTTGCATCATGTGGCCAAAGTATTGGAGCTTCAGCTTCAGCATCACCATCAGTCCTTCTAATGAAAATCCAGGACTAATTTCCATTAGGATGGACTGGCTTGATCTCCTTGTAGTCCAAGGGACTCTCAAGAGTCTTCCAACACCACAGTTCAAAAGCTTTGGTGCTCAGCCTTCTTTAAGGTCCAACTGTCACATCCATACATGACTACTGGAAAAACCATACCTTTGACTATATAGACCTTTGTCAGTAAAGTAATGTCTCTGTTTTTTAATATGCTATCTAGGTTGCTCTATAGATATAGCTAAATGAATATGGAGGAGGTGTGTAATATGAGGCATTTATATAAAAAGAAGCAAGCAAAACATATACTTGCAAATTAAACAAGAAAAAGCAAGAGGAAGCTGTTTTCCCATAAAGGATCAAGGAGTCTTTAGAAAAAAAAAAAAAAGATAAATAGTACAAGTTAAAACAACAACCAAACAAAAAAAGTTGAAATAGTAGGCGTTAGTGGAAGACAGTTCCACCCCCAAAGTGGATTCAGCTCTGTCTACAATAATTAAAGGTCAGAATAGGTGAAGCAATTGCTTGCATTTATACAGCTGTTCAAAAAATGGCAATTTTACTACTACTACTACTACTAATGCTGATGATAATAATGAAGAGTATTATTACATTATTATCATGATCATTAAAATATGCCACATAATGACAGTCTTGGACAGGTGTTATTATGTTCATTTTAAAAACAAGTTAATCAAGTTCAAGGAGGTTAAGAAAATTGTTCCATTGTTCTCAGCTACTAAAGCAGGGTTTCTCTACCTCTGTACTGTTAACAGTTTGGGCCAGATAATTCTTTGTTGTGGGTGGCTTTCCCATGAGTATGTGAGCTGGAGCCAGATTATGCCACTGAAGGTTGTTCAGTAGCATTTTTGACCTAGATGGCCCCAGTCATGATAATCAAAATTCACAGACATTGTCAAATGTCCCCTGTGGGGGCAAATTTGACTCTGGTTGAGAACTACTGTTTTAAAGGATGGAGCTCTGTTTCATGCCAATGTCTGCTGACCTTCTAAACTCAGTGCCATCATGCTGCTTAAAGGAATCATAAACTAAGAGGAGAGACAGCGGAAAGACAGAGGAGTTAAGCCCAGGAACAGAACCTCTCTCTCCCAATCATTAAAAAGGATCAGAGAAAGAACCTGAAAACAATTTTCTAGATAGGAAGCAAGTAGGGACTGGGGTCTAACCTCATGCCATAAACTTCAAAGAGTGGTTATAGCAATAAACACTCCAGTGGGCTTGGTGTGGTTCCTCTTCCTCCCCTAACCCCAGGAAGTGATGCTAGAGTAAGAATGTGAGTTGAAAAAAAATGCTGATCTTTGTAGATAAGTGGCTGAGTAGAGTATAGGGAAGTCAAGGGCAAACCCTTGGGTGTAGAAGCCCCACTGCTTGTAAACATTATCATCAGGGGCAGGAAAGTTGATCAGTGCTCCCCAAGGCTCCGAGCTCCACTTTGTCTGGGGAGAGATCCAACATCACCAGGGTGTCCAGCCATGTCTGAGATATCGGTCAGATATTCCATCAAAGTACATTTACTGAGTCCTTCACAACTTTGGTCCCTGCTGGGCAGTCGTTCTTTCCTCCCGGATTTTCTCCAACTACAGAAAAACTGATGACACACAACTCTCAAACTCCTGATGGTAGATAAACGTTTCAGTTCAAGTGGGAGGAGTGTCAAAGAGAATTCACCCACTCTAGATCAGAATAGATAGAGGGTCTGAACATAGTTGCCCAGATTGAGAAAGACCTAGCAAAAATGCAATACATTTATATATTACAAATATTGCAGTATGTTGTAAATGTATATATATAATTATATAATGTAATTAGCAATATAAAACATAGTGTAACTAACAATATAAAATATAATTTAACAAAACATAAGGTAATATAAAACATAATATAAATTATAAAACATAATGTAAATTAACAAAAGCTGGTGGAAATCAGTGTAAGTATTCCTCCATTTCTCCTAGTGGGGTATTAATCAATATGATAAAAAGTGAAACAAGTAATTTAAAAATGACTCCAATATTTTAATGTTTTTTATGTTTGTGTATCAACCATAGATTAAGTTTTTAGTAATTACTGTTTCTTATGATGAGTAACCACTAATGAGGAAAGTTGATTACTCAGTTCTATAATTTTATCTGAGAGAGAAAGTATACTGGGCTTTCCTGGTAGCTCAGCTGGTAAAGAATCTGCCTGCAATGCAGGAGACTCCAGTTCAATTCCTGGGTCAGGAAGTTCCCCTGGAGAAGGGATAGGCTACCCACTCCAGTATTCTGGGGCTTCCCTGGTGACTCAGACAGTAAAGAATCTGCCTGCAATGCGGGAGACCTGGGTTCAGTCCCTGAGCTGGAAAGATCCCCTGGAGGAGGGTGGCAACCCACTCCAGTATTCTTGCCTGGAGAATCCCCATGGACAGAAGAGCCTGGCGGGCCCCAGTCCATGGAGTCACAAAGAGTCGGACACAACTAAGTGGCTAAGCACAGCACAGCACAGAAAGTATACTAGAGTACAGCGAAAGTGTTATTTCCTTATTGAACATGTATAGATAAAGGCTTGCAATAATGTTCATTTATTTGGAGTATTCTTTCTAGGTGGTGAGATATTTGGTGAATTTTTTCATCCTTTGATTTTTTCTATATTGTTTAAATTTTTACACTTATATGTTATATTGACAAGAATAAAATTGTTCAAGAAAGTATAGAATCAAGGCAGAGAAAGATGGAGGGAAGAACAGAGGAAGAAAAGAGAAAGGAAGGAAGGAGCAAAGGAAGGAAGGAAAAAAGTGAGAGAATGTGAGAGAAAGGGAGATAAAAGGAGAGGAGACAGTGGGGCTTCTTTTGAGGGGAGAGGTAGGAAGGCTCTGACTCATTTATTCTCACTGGGGGAGCTGGTAGAATATAGTTGAAAGTGTGAAATACGTAAGGACTTTGGAGTTTTAGAGGTCTGGGTACATTTTGCATCTATCACTTAATGAAAGGATCTCTAGACAAGTTTGTTAAACTTAAGTCTGAAGTTTCCTCATCTATAAAAGGAACACACCACACTTGCTTTTTATAAAGGTTGTTTCAAGTTTGTAACAGATGTATGCCCACACAGTACATCTGCTACATTGCATCGGAAGAAAGTGAAAGTGTTAGTCACTCAGTCTTGTTTGACTCATTGTGACCCCGTGGACTGTTGCCCACCAGACTCCTCCGTCCATGGGATTTTCCAGGCAAGAATCCTGGAGTGGGTTTCTTCCCGACCCGGGGACTGAACCCAGGTCTCCAGCATTGCAGACAGACACTTTACCAATGGAGCCACCAGGGAAACCTTCATAGTGTTAGTCACTCGTCGCGTCTGACTCCTTAAGACCCCCTGGACTGTAGCCCACGGGGATCCTCTGTCCATGGAAGTTCCCAGGCAAGAATACTGCAGTGGGTTGCCATTTCCTTTTCCAGGGCATCTTCCCAATCCAGGATTTGAACCTGCATCTCCAGCATTTCAGGCAGATTCTTTACTGTCTGAGCCACAAGGGAAGTCCAGATCATCCCTTAAATGATGCCAGTTTCATTTCAAATTGCATCTGGTAATTCTTTTCCAATCTATCCCTCTACCCATTCAACCATTTATCATCCATTCATCCATCCATCCATCCATCCAATTATCTATTCAATTATCCATCCATCCACCCATCATCCATGCATCCATCCACCTATTCATCTATCCATCCAACCATCCATCAAGAAACTTTTTTGGGAAAAGTGTTTACTAACTGCTAGTAAACTTCAATATGAAAAGATTCAATCCTTGCCCTTGGCAGAGCCAGCAGGTCAGACAGGATGAAAAAAGGGAGACCTCAGATCTTCAGGGTCAGAAGATGCAGGGGCTTCTGCAGAGACGCCCTGGCAACCATTCATTGACCATTCCCTTCAGAGGAGGTCTCCTGTATCTCTGCTTGGCACATCAGAGTGGCATTGTTCTGGGACTCAGGAGACAGTTGGTGACTGCGTCATTTTCATTTTGCTCCCACCACCTCTTCTGCCTCTGTTCTGACTCCCACCAATAAGTGCTCTGGCTCTTTATCATGGGTATGAAATTGAGAAAGACACTTTGGAATTCAATTAGCCACACTGTTGCCACAGCAACGAAAACATATAAGCTTAAATGATTTATACACACAGACAACACTTCAGAAAGGAATAAATTTAATCCCGCAGCTGGGAATGAAATGGATTGTACAATATGAAAATTGTATTCCTCTCTCCCGCATGAGAAGCTTCCAGGTCTTAATGTGATCTCAGCGAGCACGGAGGCTGAGGGAAGGAGACAGCCCGTGAGCAGCTCACGCCCGTGGCTAAGGTCAGGGTTCACATGGATCCTGGCTCTGCAACTGCTGGGGCATCGGGGACCAGCAGAGCCAGGCATGAGTGTGTGTATTTGTCCATGGGTCAGAAGCATGTCTCCTGTAAGTGAAACTGATTGGTGTCATTTCAAGGGGGCTCTGAAGAGCTCCGGTAACATAGTCCTTTATGTCTCACTGCAGAGAAGAATTCACCGAGAGCAAAGTGGTAGATAAGAAGTGATTTATTAGAATAGGAAGCTTGTGACAAGAAATGCCACGCCTGGAGAACTTACTGGGCTACAGTTTTGTAATCAAAGGAAACGTGGGGAGGGGGAGAAGCCCTTCTTTGTCTGTCTTGTGTAGATGCCATGTTTGCCTCATCAATTCCTCCCCCAGGTAGGGCAGGGAAGTTTATTTGTCCCTCCCTGTTTGATCAGTCCAGGAGTCATAGCACTTTGGAAAAAATATTTTCAGGTCTCAGTGCAATGAGGGTCCTTCACAATGAAGTTCCTTTCCCATAATAATTTCTTGTGTGCACAGAGCCTGTTTTGCGGGTCATTATGTGGTGTCAAGTGCAGATGACACCACTGGGCAGGTGGTAGGCCTTATTTTCTACTGTTCTTTTATTGTCTGGGGGGCGTGGTGCAAAGAGCTTGTCTTAGGAGCCGAAAGACATGCTTTGGGGGTTACTGACAGGGTTCACTAACTCACTGAGCTCACTGGGAGGGATGTGGGGCTCCTGCCACCGTTGTTTTACTGTTTGGGGGCTTCTCCCGTGCTTCTGTTGCATGGTTTTGCTGCTAAGTGAGCCTGCTTGATTTTGTGGTTAAGCAAACCTGCTTTCTCGAGTAATCATTAACTTACAGGGGTCTCTCATATTTCTCTACTTACAGTCCCCTAGTGGGATTAACAATTTAATCTTCCTCTCCTACGGATGCTGTACATAGGTTTGTACACACCCATAAATCCTGAGATTGGCTTCATGTTAAAGCGAGGTCCTGCACAGAGCCACAGAATCTAAGAAGATGGACTAGAAAAAAACGCAGAAAACCCTTGCCTATCAGGTATTTTGCAACAATTCCTGCTTTACTCCTAAACTGCTCTCTGCTTACAGGTTGCAGGACTCATGGGTATTACTGGGCACTGAGCACCTTTTAAGGTGGATTAAAATCTTCCCAGACTGTGTCAGGAGTTATATATTTTACTTCTGCTTAACATTAAATGAGAATGTTTAGTCTTCATCAGCCATATGTGTGAAAACACATGAAAACAGACAGTATCTTGAAATATTTATCTTTTATTTTTCATTTCTTTTCCTCACTTTATATATATATATTAACCCTTAGAACAATTTATGAATTTTCTTTCATTGCACACTCCTATTAGTTGAACAAATATATATGTTTTTATTTATAAAATATGCACATGTAGTATGACTGATCCATATGTGTTCAGAGCTAATAAAGTGTATTTTAAAATTTAGTTTGAAACAATATACTGAGGTTTTAATATTTTCTCTCATACCTAAATGAATCAACCTCAGCCCACTTTACAGACCACTGAGCGAGGGACATGCACATTGCTTTAAGAATTAGGGTGCTTAAGATGGGAGTCACAGAGGCAAAAATAACTCCACTTAAACTTCTAGTGTAAGATCTGGAGAATCAAGATGGAAGATCACGAGGCGACTGGGCACCCCGTGCCTCACGAAGAATAGAAGCTGGATGTGGTCAATACTAACCTTAATGTCCTCTGCCCTCTCAGAGGACTGGAGGGGCGGGGGCGCGATGAGCTTATGGAAAGGGCCCTGAGCTATTATACTTGGCATTAGGGAGCCGCTTAGGCATAGAGCCAATCTCTCCTTTACTCCCCAACGATTGGACGGTCAACTTGGCACCTCAGCTGACAAGCTGTCTTTCAAGCAGGTCCTTGTTCCTTGAGGGCTCTCCATCAACAGACTTTACAGGGGACCACTAAGTGGTCCAGCTGACAGAGACTGCTGTGGAATCTGGAATCGCAAAACACCCTTCAGAGGATACCCCAAGACAGCGGAGTACAGTTTATTATGCCAGCGGGTCCAAGGGGAATCAGTTCCCAACACGGACCCTGGTGTGTCTGAGAGGCCCAGTTTTATACTCCCCGCTACGTGACTGATGACATGTTAGCAACCTCTTTGTTGCATATGATTGAGTTTCATGACAAGTAGGTGCTAGGAGAACAAACGATTGAGGTTAAGGGGAGAAACAATGATTATACATCAAGGGGGGATGTCGCCATGGTTAACCTAACAGGGGCAGCCTGACCTCAACTGCTGTCTCCGTTTGCCATCTGTAGGGAGGGAAGTCTCCAGGAGACCTGGTTTTCACTAGCAGCGGTTTCCTCCCTCTTTGGCAGGGTTCAGGCCCAGTTCACATCCTGTCTTTAAAATGATGACAGGCTTCATGATGGAGTCTCTCCTGCTTTGCTCACTGGCCCCAACGAGACCACTTGTTCTTGCTGCTCCCGACTTTGCTGTTGCTATTGTTGCTTAGTCGCTCAGTTGTGCCCGACTCTTTTGCAACCCCATGGGCAGCAGCCCACCAGAATCCTGTCCGTGGGCTTTCCCGGGCCAGAATACTGGAGTGAGTAGCCATTCCCTTCTCCAGGGGAACTTCCCAATCCAGGGGTTAAACGCCGGTCTCCTGCACTGTGGGCTCTCCCAGTGGCTCAGCGGTACAGAATCCGCCTGCAATGCGGGAGCCATTGGAGACATGGGTTCCATCTCTGGGTCCCGAAGATCCCCTGGAGGAGGGTGTGGAAAGCCACTCCAGTACTCTCACCTGGAGAATCTCATAGACAGAGGACTCTGGCAGGCGTCAGTCCATAGGGTCGCAAAGAGGCTAAAGCGACATAGCACGCATACACACAGGCTCCTGCATCGCAGGCAGATTCTTTACAATCAAGCCACCCAAGGGAAGCCCTAGGCTGGGCTGAGTCCATCCAAATCGCACCATCTGAAAAACTTCATCTTCAAATGCCCACGATTAGTGCCCTGTGGAAAATGTTACAGAGGGATCCCCAACACTCATAGGAGGATGGTGCCTGTGTACAGGGCTAAGCCAGGCCGAGTGCACAGGTGGTGCGGGGCCAACGGTCAGCCAGGGATGGTGAGTGGGTCCAGTGCAAAGTCCGTCGGCCCCAGCAGCAGTGCTGAGAGGGGTGTGGGGACTGAGAGTGAGAGAACTGATCACTAAGACCCGCCCTTCCATGCTGGGCTAAAGACTCAAGTGGGTTTTTCTTTGCACATATTTTCCTTTCTAGCAGTGTACATGTATGCCACAAAGCAGTACTCAGATGCTCAAATTCCAAACAAAACCTTAGCATGCAATTTCTGTGTAATGCTTAACACCTAGGAAAATCAGGAAATTTTCCATATGCCAGTTTTCATCAATATATTTGAGGAAAAAAAAAAACCCACAGTAGTTTATCCATACCATGTAATTCAGGACTTTCCCCATTTCAGACAGTTCTTCTCCTAAGTATGCATAGACTTTGAGAAAAGGGTTTGAATTCTTGCTGTAACTACATAGCAACTGTGTAGTCCCAGGCAAACCACTAAACCTCTGAGAAATAAGTTTCCCAGTCTGTAAAATGGGGATGGCAAAACCACCTTCGTTGAATTGTTATAAAATGTATTCGTCATCAAAAGCATCAGGCTTCCTGCTGAGCGCACAGAGGCCATTCAACTTGTAGCTGCTCCTATCCTGGCAATCAGTGTAAATGAAGAAGGTTTTCCTCTATACCCCATTCATATGTATATGTTCGCATTCATTCATATGTATATATGTATCTCTTTCCTGTGTTCTTAAGTATGTGTTTGCTGGTTTTCAAGTAGGTTAGGACTAACTCTGTGTGAATGGTGGTTAAGTTTTAAAGGGATAGACACCCTTTACCACTGCCCATTCATTGGGACTGGGCGATTCTTCAGTAGAATTCTGAGCAGGGCTAGCTTCCTAGTGGCTCAGACAGTAAAAAAAATCTGCCTGAAATGTGAGAGACCTGGGTTTGATCCCTGGGTCTGGAAGATCCCCTGCAGGAGGGCACGTCAACCCTCTCCAGTGTTCTCAACTGGGGAATTCCATGGACAGAGGAGCCTGGTGGGCTACAGTGCATGGGGTCACACAGAGTCAGACGCAATTGAAGCGACTGAGCATCAACATCACCATCAGCTGTACAGAGGGGCTTCCCTGGTGACTCAGACGGTAAAGAATCTGCCTACAATGCAGGAGACCCAGGTTCAATCCCTGGGTCAGGAAGATCCCCTGGAGAAGGGAATGGCAACCCACTCCAGTATTCTTGCCTGGAGAATTCTATGGACGGAGGAGCCTGGCGGGCTACAGTCTGTGTGGTCAGAAAGAGCGAGACATGATTGAGTGGCTAACACCTTCATTTTTCAGCCATAGAGGGCCAGAGCACTGAGGAGTTTCTGTGAATGTCTGCAACTGCTTCTCTCCCTGCGAGTGGGACAAGACCCGTTGCCAGGCCATCTTGGTAAAAGTGGATTACATTTTTCCATTTTTGTATGTTTTTTGGTTGTGGTAAAATAAATACATATAACATTTGCTGTTTAATCATTTTAAAATATACAATGTCAGATATTAAGTACATTCACAATGTTATGTAAACATCACTGCTATCTAGTTCCATAACTTCTTCATCATTACCCCAAGCAGACGCCCCATACACGCTCAACAGAAATTCTCTATTTCTTCACCCCACCTCCACCCCTTCCTGATTACTACTAATCTTTCTGTCTCCATAGATTTGCCTATTCTCTCTCTTTTTATTTCGTATAAATAAGATCATATGGTATGTGGCCCTTTGTAACTAGCTTCATCCGTTTAGTGTGACATTGTCAAGGTTCATCCGTTTTGTAGCATGTGCCAGCACTTCATTCTTCTCTATGGCTAACAGTATCCTGTATAGTCAAGGCTACGGTCTTTCCAGCAGTCATGTACGGATGACTGTGGTGAGGATTGCACTGTAAAGAAGGGTGAGCGCCATAGAATTAATGTTTTCGAACTGTGGTGCTGGAGAAGACTCTTGAGAGTCCCTTGGACTTCAGGGAGATCAAACCAGTCCATCCTAAAGGAAATCAGTCCTGAATATTCATTGGAAGGACTGATGCTGAACCTGAAGCTCCAATACTTTGGCCACCTGATTCAAAGAGATGACTCATTGGAAAAGAGCCTGATGCTGAGAAGACTGAAGGCAAAAGGAGAAAGGGTTAACAGAGGATGAGATGGTTGGATGGCATTGTTGATTCAATGAGCATGAGTCTGAGCAAATTCCCTAAGATAGTGAAGGACAGGAAAGCCTGGTGTGCTGAAGTCCTTGGGGTCACAAAGAGTCAGACACCACTGATAGACTGAACAGCAACAAATGGCATCCCACTGTGTGGATGTACTGTCTTTTGTTTATCCTTTATTTGTTGTTTAATCCCATCAGCTCACGCCACTTCCTGATGTGGTAGACTTGAGTCACGAAGACCTTGGTTCAGTGACACTGTCTCAGGCACTCACCTGTTCTGGGTATGTTTTGGTAGGTGCCCCACCTGTGAAAATTCAGGTAATGCTGATCCTCAAGGTTATTGGGGCAATTGAATGAGATGAGCTTGTGCGTATGAGCATATCTGGCACATGGGTGATGTCTTAATTCATTGTTTCTTTTCTCCAATTTCTTCAGCTTTGTAAAATTAAATATTCTCGATAAAACAAGCAGCATGGAAACCTAGGCTCCCAGTGAGGTGTACAGTAGGCTCAGCCATGGCCCTGGACCTCACTCTGACCCCCGGGGCAGGGCTGGGTCCCCTGCCAGGTCCCTGGACGCTGCCCACTTCTCCATTGTCTAAGTCATTCTTGTTCTTCCTCTCTATCCTGCCTCTGGAAGCTTCCTGAATCTCTCATCAAACATCAAGTAGCAACACCTGTAGGCTGATATGGGGGGAGGTGAGCCAACTGGGTCATGGGCCACCCCTGCTGCTCTGACACTCACCTCTCAGGACTAATCCCTGGAGGCCTGCCCAGAGGCAGCTCCCCCGCATGCATGATGATTCAGCACACAGGTGGCCTCCATCACTTCCCTCCCTACAGTCATTAGAATTCTTCTTTGCCAGGGTCACATTGGAGATCTGGGGAGAAAGGATGTGTTCAGGGAAGAGCTGCGCTGAACAGCCTTGGCTCAGGGTGGCCTGGCCCTGGCAGATGAAGGCATGGCCCTCTGTTCCACTCTGACCCTGCTTTTTTCTAGCTGCTTACTCTGATGCTGCTTCTTGGACTTCCCTTCTCTGGACTGTTGAGCCATCTTCGGTCACCTGGGCTCTGAGCCACTCTGTAGGCTGCAGTCCTTTCTTGATGATGCTTTCCTCAAAGCTGTGTCAATCACTAGTAACCCTTCAGATGGTGGGCATGGGCCAAGCTGGATGCTGTATCTAGTGATGGCACCAGGCAAGACCAGATCCATAGCCATGGGATATGTGTCTTGGGATGGAATGAGGTCTGGAGCCAGGCTTGGCCACCAAGGGGGGCAGGTACAGCTGCAGGCATTGGGAGAAAGGTCGGTCCACCAGGCTGAATGCACAGAGATGGGACAGAGGTGGTACAGGGTCAAGCGGTCAGCCAGGGGTGGATGAGCGGGTCCAGTGCAAAGTCAATGGGGCCCCAGCAGAAGGGCTGAGGGTAGTGTGGGGAAACCCACTCAACCAATCCACACCAGAATCCAGCAGCCTGACTCTAGACCCTAAATGAGGTTGAGGGGAAAATGCTGGTCCCTGTAGTCAGCTGGTAAGAAAAAACTATATCACGGTCCGGAGGGTATGTCTGCCAGACAGAAGTGAATCATCCATCCCTGGGCTCTAAGACGTGGGTGGGGACTTGTGTCTTAGGAAAGGTGATGCTCGGGCATTGGAATAGGCTGCCTTGGAGCTCTCATGGCCCTTCCTGTCTGAGGTTAAGTTGGTACCAAGGCCAAGGCAGTGTTGAGTGTCATCGAATGGGGTGGACATGTGCTCAGGGCCTGGGCAATGCCATGGTGTAACAGGGTCCACCCGTACTTTCATTCATTCATTCTCTCAAGACACTTTTTCTGTTATAGGTTCCCACTAAGCTCTTGTGTAGATTAATATGGTCATAGGACCTTATAGTACATTGAGGTCATCCTCTTCTGTAGAGGCTGAGGCACTAGCCCTCCCAGCTCCTCTGAATCAAGCTCCCCGAGGGCACACTCAGTGTCTTAATAATAATCGTATTTCTAACAGCCCAGCACACAAGGGCTCATTGTTGTTTTAATCGTTTAGTGGTGTCTGACTCTTTGCAACTCCATGGATCATAGCCCACCAGACTCCTCTGTCCATGGGATTTTCCAGGCAGGAATGCTGGAGTGCGTTGCCAGGCTCTGCTCCAGGGGATCTTCTCCACCCAGGACCTGAACCCATGTCTCCTGCATTGCAGGCAGATTCTTTACCCACTGAGCCACCTGGGAAGCCAAATAAAGGGGTCAGTGATTGTTTATTGAAATAAAAACAGCTTATTTAGTTCAAACTCTTTACACTTCCCTCCTGATCAATCTTAATCCAATTTCCAATCAAAGTGAATACATTCTCCCATCCTGTCCTTAGCCTCATCCAAACCAGGCACACAATATACCACACACAAACACAGACACACACCCTGAAAACTGGGTCACTTGAATAAT
Organism: Budorcas taxicolor; assembly: GCF_023091745.1. NCBI lineage: Eukaryota > Metazoa > Chordata > Mammalia > Artiodactyla > Bovidae > Budorcas > Budorcas taxicolor. The sequence goes on along the minus strand of NC_068930.1, from coordinate 21,204,369 downwards.
TCTGGTTCTGGGTCACATGCATCCAGACTGCTGAGTTTGTAAATGTCAGTGTGATCCTGCATAAGTATTTATCCACCTCTTGTTTCAATTTCATAATAGATACAATTACTTATATTTTACCATATACCAATATGTATATATTATTTATAATATCACATGTAAAATGATCATTGCAGTCCTAACTACCTCATAAGCCTAGAAGGACATTTTATTATTTTCAAATATATTTTTTGAGGTATAATTGATTTCAATATTGTGTTATATTAGTTTCAGGTATGCAGCAAAGTGATTCAATTATAGATACATACATATGTATACATGGTCTTCCCAGGTGGCACTAATGGTAAAATATCTGCCTGTCAATGCAGGAGATGCAAGAGATGAAGATTCTATCCCTGGGTCGGGAAGATCCCCTGGAGAAGGAAATGGCAACTCACTCCAGTACTCTTGCCTGGAAAATCCCATGGACAGAGGAGCCCGGCGGGCTACAGTCCATGGGGTCACAAAGAGTTGGACAGGACTGAGCGCACACGTGTGCACACACACACAGACACACACATAAAGGTATAAACATTATTTTTCAGATCCTCTTCTCCTATAGATTATTATAAGATATTGAGTATAGTTCCCTGTGCTACACAGTAATACACAATAGACTGTATGTATTAATCCCAAACTCCTAATCTATTCCTTCCCACCCTTCTTTCCCCTTTGGTAACCGTTAGTTTGTTTTCTATGTCTGTAAATCTATTTCTGTTTTGTACATAATTTCATTTGGATCATTTTTTACAATTCCACATATAAGTGATAGCATAGGATATTTGCCTTTGGCTTATCCCACTTGTCATAATAAACTCTAGGCCCATCCATGCTGTTGCAAATGATGTTATTTCACTTTTAATGGCTGAGTAATATTCCATTGCTTATACACCATATCCTCTTCATCCATTTATCTGTCGATGGACACTTGGGTTGCTTCCATCTCTTGGCTATCATAACTAGTGCTACTATGAATATTGTGGTACATATATCTTTTCAAATTATGGTTTTCTATGGATATATGCCCAGGAGTAGTATTGCTGGATCATATGATAGTTCTATTTTTCATTTTTTAAAGAACCTCCATACTGTTCTCTATAACTAGCTGGCTTTATCAATTTACATTTATACCAACAGTGTAAGGGGGTTCCCTTTTCTCCAAAGCCTCTCTAGCATTTATTATTTGCAGAGATTTTGATGACAATTCTGACCAGTGTGAGGGGACACCTCATTGCAGTTTTCATTTGCATTTCTCTAATAACTAACAATCCTCATCCCAATTCCCAAGAAGAATGTGCTAACCATCAGACAATTGCACTTATCTCCCATGCTAGTAAGGTCACACTTAAAATCTTTCATGCTAGCCTTCAGCATTATGTGAACCAAGAACTTCCAGATGTCCAAGCTGGGTTTAGAAAAGGAAGGGATCAGAGATCATATTGCCAGCATTCACTGGATCACAGAGAAAGCTAGGTAATTCCAGAGAGACATCTATCTCTGATGCATCAGCTACACCAAAGCCTTTGACTATGTGGATCATGACAAACTGGAAAGCTCTTGAAGAGATGGGAATACCAGACCATCTTACCTGTCTTCTGAGAAACCTGTGTGCAGGTCAAGAAGCAACAGTTAGAACCCTGTATGGAACAACTGATTGTCTCAAGATTGAGAAAGGAGTATGACAGAGCTGTCTGCTGTCACCCTGCTTGTTTAATCTATACTCTGAGAACATCATGAGAAATGCCGGGCTGGATGAGTTACAAGCTGGAATCAGGATAGGCGGGAGAAACATCAACAACCTCAGATACGCGGATAATACCACTCTACTGCCAGAAAGCGAAGAGGAACTAAAGAGCCTCTTGATGAGGGTGAAGGAGCAGAGTTTTAAGTTTTATCTTAAAACTAAAAAAAAAAAAAACTAAAATCAGGGCATCTGGCCCCATTACTTCATGGAAAACAGAGGGGTGAAAGGTAGAAGTAGTGACAGATTTGAGCTGTTCTCGGGCTCCAAAATCACTGCGGATGGTGACTGCAGCCATGAAATCAGAAGACATTTGCTTCTTGGCAGAAAAGCTATGGTAAACCTAGACAGCGTGTTAAAAAGCAGAGACATTGCTTTGCCGACAAAGGTCTATATAGTCAAGGCTATGGTCTTCCCATGGTCAAGTACAGTTGTGAGAGCTGGACCATAAAGAAGACAGAGCACCTAAGAATTGATGCCTTTGAACTGTGGTGCTGGCGAAGACTCCTAAGAGTCCCTTGGACAACAAGGATATCAAACCAGTCAATCTAAGGGAGATCAACCCTGAATACTCATGGGAATGACTGAAGCTGAAGCTGAAACTCCAGTACTGTGGTCATCTGATGTGAACAGCTGACTCATTGGAAAAGTCCCTGGTGCTGATAGAGGTCAGAAGGAGAAGGCGTCAGAAGATGAGATGGCTGGATGGCATCACCAATACAATGGACATAAACTTGGGCAAACTTTGGGAGATGGTGAGGGACAGAGAGGCCTGGCATGCTGCAGTCCATGGGGCCACAAAGAGTTGGGCAAGACTAAGCGACTGAACAACAACAACAGTAATTAGCAACATTCAGTTCAGTTCAGTTCAGTTCAGTCGCTCAGTCGTGTCCGACTCTTTGTGACCCCGTGAATCGCAGCACGCCAGCCCTCCATCCATCACCAACTCCCGGAGTTCACTCAGACTCATGTCCATCGAGTCAGTGATGCCATCCAGCCATCTCATCCTCGGTCGCCCCCTTCTCCTCCTGCCCCCAATCCCTCCCAGCATCAAAATCTTTTCCAATGAGTCAACTCTTCGCATGAGGTGGCCAAAGTACTGAAGTTTCAGCTTTAGCATCATTCCTTCCAAAGAAATCCCAGGGCTGATCTTCTTCAGAATGGACTGGTTAGATCTCCTTGCGGTCCAAGGGACTCTCAAGAGTCTTCTTCAACACCACAGTTGAAAAGCATCAATTATTTGGCGCTCAGCCTTCTTCATAGTCCAACTCTCACATCCATACATGACCACAGGAAAAACCATACCCTTGACTAGATGGACCTTAGTCGGCAAAGTAATGTCTCTGCCTTTGAATATGCTATCTAGGTTGGTCATAACTTTAGGACTTTTTAAATGGGAGAAAATACCTAGAAAATCCTGCCTGTCCACAGAAGGTCACAATTTTGAGTTTGCTCTTCCAGCTCCACAGGTCTTATCTCCATGTAGGGAAGAACTCCTGTTGCCCAAACCCCGACCTGGAATGTCAAATGAGCCCAGGCAGCTCCTGGGAGAGTCATGAGTGTCAGTGTGTTGATGCAGGTGAAGTGCCTCACACTTAGAAAATCCCTGGAAAATTCATTACCTCCCTCTTTCTCTGGTGGCTCAGATGGTAAAGAATCTGCCTGCAATGAGGAAGACCCAGGTTCAATCCCTGGGTCGAGCAGATCCCCTGAGGAGGAAATGGCAACCCAGTCCAGTTTTCTTGCCTGCAGAATTCCATGGACAGAGGAGCCTGTTGGGCTACAGTGCATGTAGTCAGAGTTGAGTGACTAACACTTTCACTTTTCACTTTCCCCTTTCCCTGAAGACAGCACATGCATGTGCTCAGTCTCAGTCATGTCTGACTTCTTGAGACCCCACCAGACTCCCCTGTCTGTGGGATTTTCCAGGCAAGAATCTTGGAGTGGGTTGCCATTTCCTCCTTCACTGAAGGTCTTATTCATCTGTGAGCTCCTCAAAGAGTCTAGACCAGGGCCTCACACAGAGAAGTGCTCATTTAAGGCCTGGGGAATTGAGGTGCCTCTGCAGGTCCCACTGGATCAAGTACCAGTCCCCCAAACCAGATGGATCTCAGTCTTCTGAGATGTGGGCTACAGAGCCAGCCGGGGAAGAGCTCCATGACCCATAAGGTCCTTCCCCTTTAGAAACTGCATGCATGTGTGTGTTCTTAGTCACTCAGTTGTGTCCAACTCTTTGCAGCCCCATGGACTGTAGCCCTCCAGGCTCCTCTGCTCATGGGATTCTCCAGGCAAGAGTACTGGAGTGGATTGCTGTGCTTTCCTCCAGGGGATCTTCCCGGCCCCAGGGATTGAACCTGGGTCTCCTGCATTCCAGGTGGATTCTTTTCCATCTGAGTCATCAGGGAAGCCCTAGAAAATGCAAGCAGGTGAGTAAACCTAATAAAACAATGGCCATGAGGAACTAGGGAGGGTGAGGAAGCTCCAGGAAGGCCCAGTTCCCTTGGCAGGCAGTGCTGAATGAGGTCTTTTGGCACAAGGCATGTGACTCTTGGCCAGTTCCTTGGGGGCTGAATTTGCTGAATCTTGTGAAAAGAGGCATCGCTCTGTGGGGAGGGGGAGGTCAAGGGCTGACGAGAGCACATGGAGGGGCAGTGAGTCATCAGAGCCCTGAGCTCTCCGAGCCAGGCCGCTGCTGCCAGCCGGGGCATTGGCCACGCTCCAAGGCCCTCCGGCTGCTTTCTGTGTGGCCATCACCTTGACGCCCACACGGGCATCCTTGGGGGCTTCCTTGTTTTTGCTTACAGAAGGCCCCCGACAGTGAAGTTGGTATTTCCCTGGCAAATACAGCAGGCTCACAATGCCTTATCTGCAATTCCGCAAGAGCTCAGAAAATGGAAATGTGTTTCGTAACTTAATTAGCAGCAAAACCTGACCTGATCTGAACTCATCTGACTGCAAAAATGTGACCTTATCTGATGGGAGGTTATCTGTGTGGTGTGAATATTCATATGTTGCACCGCAGGGATGTTTATGTATTTGATTACAGGTGCAGCCTTGGGCCCTGCTGAGGCTGTGGGGGACCCTGGTGTATGTGTGGATTCTTTTCCTCAAGTCAGGGAACTTTTGCATCCTGAAATGGAGGCAGCCCTGAGGATTCCAGGAGAGGCCTTGTTGATACATTCTGTACTTTTCTATTTACATACCATCACCGGGGGAACAGCACAGCCATCTTCTAGAGTCTGCTTCACATTTTTTAAAATTTATTTTATTTTTTGGCTGCTCTGGGTCTTTATTGCTGCGCAGGCTTTCCTCTAGCTGCGGTGCACAGGCTTCCCATTGCAGTGGCCTCTCCTCTTGCTTTAGCACAGGCTCTAGAGCACACGGGCTTCAGGAGTTGTGGTGCGAGGTCTCAGTAATTGCAGTTCCCAGGCTCTAGAGTGCAAGCTCAGTAGCTGTGGTCCACCACCTTATCGCTCTGTGGCCTGTGGGATCTTCCCTGACCAGGCATTGAACCCATGTCTCCTGCATTGGCAGGTGGATTCTCTACCACTGAGCCGCCAGGGATGCTCTAGAGTCTGTTTTAGTTGATGCCTTGTGGACGCAAGGACCAGAAACCTCAGAAAAGGGAGGGGGCACAACTATCTGTTTTACTCCGTGGGAACTGGAGGAAAAAAGGAAGGCTTATCATAGACGGAGACAGCTTCAGGTCTCTCTCTTTCCCCCTTTCTCACTCACGGGGCTGGTGCTGCTCCTTCTCTTCCTTCCTACCCCTCCCCTCCCCACATCCTCTTCTTTTCTCTCTGCCTCTTCCCCCACCCTCCTCTTTTCTCCCCCGTCTTTGCTCAGATCTCGGCTCCTCACTGAGCATCTGTTCCTTTCTCTCTCCCTTGCTTCCTCTGCTTCCTTGCTCTTGTTGGAGCCTCACGAGCCTGGCTTGCACAAAGTGCATCCATAATCCCTCTATATTTCCACACTTCGTTCCATCCTGCTTTCTGCATCTTGGTGTGCTCCATCTTTCTGCATGTCCCAAGTGGACAAAGAGGATTCTAATTGTCTCAGCTTATCTTTCCATTTGTGCTAGGCGTAAGGAAGGATCACCCTTGTTATGGACTATGGACCGTGTTAGGGGGAGGTATCATGGGATATGAAATATAGCTGCCTAATCTGACCCTTGAGTGAGTGTAGGAATTAATTTCACTTAGAAAGGACCATGGCTGGGAGGCTCCAAATTTCACTACTTAGTCCAAACTCCAGCATTGCTAGTGGATGCCAAATAGGACCAGAGACTAAACCATATTTCAGAAGTTTTTAGTACCTGCTTCCCTTTTCGTCATCCCTACCCTCATCGAAGTACAAATAGCCTATCGAATTGCCCTACGTTGACGGGTTTCCTCTTTTTCGCTGCTGCAGAGTCACATGCTGCCAAGACTCACCACCACAGCTAGTCCCCATCTCTGGGTCAGTGCTTGTCAATCCTAGCCAACCCTGATGTCCTACTTCCCATGGCGAAAAGCACTGAGACTATGTGAGCAACTCACATAGGGTCTTCAATACGGTAAGTGTCTGATAACTGTTGGTTAAAGTCATTTGGGGGAAGACACCAGGGAGAGCAAAAGAGCCAATGAATAATGATGCCTCTGTGAGTACATCTATTGAGCTTTAGCACAACAAAGTGCAGAGAATGAGTTTTGCTGATGGAGTGGACATCAGTGAAATTCTGTAACTGCACATCCAGTGTGTACGCTAAGTCACTTCAGTCATGTCCTACTCTTGGCTATGCTATAGAGGAGGACATGGCAACCCTCTCCAGTATTCCCTGTCTGAAGAATCCCATGGACAGAGCACATCCAGAGGTGGTTGCTTTTTAAAAATATATCTATTCGTTCTTTTGTTTTGAGGGCTTCCCTGGTGGCTCAAACGGAAAAGAATCTGTCTGCAATGCAGGAGACCAGGGTTCAGTCCCTGGGCTGGGAAGATCCCCTGCGGAAGGGAATGGCAGCCCACTCCAGTATTCTTGCCTGGAGAATTCCATGGACAGAGGAGCCAGCCTGGCGGACTACAGTCCATGGGGTTGCAAAGAGTCGGACATGACTGAGCGACTAACACTTTCACTTTTCCTTTAGATTCCACACGTAAGTGATAACACACAGTATTTGTCTATCTGACTTATTTCACTAAATATACCCTCCACGTTCACTGATGTTGTTGTGGTTTTCATTCTTTGTGATGGCTCTGCAATATTCCATTGTGTGTGTGTGGGGGGGGTGTATATGTGTTATTCACATCTTCTTGAGTCACTCTTCTCTTGATGGTCTCTTAGGCTGTTTCTGTATCTTGGCTATTGTAAAGAAGGTGGCTCCTTTTGCATTAAAGCCAAAGAGACTGGGATTGCTGGCAGCTGGGAGCTACTGGGAGCCCCGGGGAGCTGGGTCCTGCGTCCCAGGCGGCCCCCATCGGCAGCCTGCCCCAGTACTGGCAGACGTGGGAGACCGTGGGCCCGCAGGGCTTGGGACCTGCCGAGGTCAGAGGCCAGGCATCTCGGGAGCCAGCTGGGCAGGGCTGCAAGCTCAGCTGTGCCATGGTCACAAGGGAGAGGATCCTCAGTGCAGGGGAAGGCCCTGCTGTGTTAGCAAGAGCTGTTGAAATAGATTTTCATGCTAGCAGGGTGCTAATGAAGTGCTAACAGGGTGGAGGGAGGCAGCAGGGGCTCTCCAGGAGGAAGAGAAGATCTGAGCCGCCTACAAAGGAACCGAGTTAGGAGTCAGAGAAGGTGGCCCTGCCCACCTGCCCTAAGTCAGGGTAGGCCTTTCTTCGCGAGTTGAAGAGGACAGCTTAGGTGTTCAGAGCACAGATCCTCTTTGTCTCAGGGCTTTCAAGTCCTCCTCCTCATTCTTTAGATGCCAAAGTGCTAACTATTGTGTTCTGGGCCAATTCACATGTTAGACCGCCCACACCAGCGTTGGGGAGGGTCAGCCCTCCCTCCTGGGTTTGTCTCTCATCTTATAGGGAGGGGCAGTGGGACCTATTTCATCTCAGATGAACTCCATTCCCAGGGGACCCCCGCCCTCCTTGCCAGAGGAGGCTTCGAAGGGCATTCGCTTTTATCATTCCTTTGATTATTAAAATTTTTTTTAACTTACCGTTTATTATTTATTTATTTGGTTGTGCCAGGTCTTAGATGTGGCTTGAGGGATCTTTTTAAATTGAGATATATGGGATCTAGTTTCCTGACCAAGGGTTGTACTGGGGACCCCTGCATTAAGAGCTGAGAGTCTTAACCACTTGACCACCAGGGAAGTCCCAAAAACATTTTAAAAATTATTTTAAAATTTCTCTCCTGGAAGGCTAGCAAGGTACCTTTGTTTAAGTCTCTCTGTTTTAAGGACAAAAAGAGTTGGCATCTATTAAATCAAACCGTATGAAACTCCCATTTTTTGTAGGTCAGGAATAATTTTATATAGGCAACATCACATTATTCAACCTATCGCTTCTGCCTGGAGCTGGGGGTTAAGTAAAGTGGAACTCAAAATGTTGGATGCTCTCAGGATGGTGTAGGTGTGCACTGGGGTGCAGGTTGGGGTGGCCTGGACTTGGAAGTTGAGAAAAAGAATAATGATAATGATGCTCCAGAACTAATTATTTATTTATTAGTCACTCAGTCAGTTGTGTCTGACTCTTTGTGACCCCATAAACTAGCCTGCCAGCTCCTCTGTCTATGGAATTCTCTAGGCAAGAGTACTGGCGTGGGTTGCCATTCCCTTCTCCAGGGATCTTGCCGCCCCAGGGACTGAACTCGAGTCTCTTGTACTGCTGGTGTATTCTTTACTGTCTGGTGGCCACATTTATTGAGCCCTTATTACATGCCACAATAAGAGCTTTTCCTGTAAGAACTCATTTTATACAACATCCTCGTGAGCTTGTTATTGAGGAGGTGAAGAATCTAAATTCCAATGAAATTAAGCAATCTGTCCAAGTCTTCCCATCAGGATGCCAGAATATGGCCAGGCAGGAGCACCCCAGAGGTGGAGCTGTCTTCTCGCTTTTAAGGGAGACAGAGGAACTGCAAGTATAAGAGGTATTCTGGAAGCCCCCCGCCTTCTCCCTGGCTGTAGGAAGTCCAGGCAGGGTGTGCTGTGGAAAGAACAGCTCTTGAGATGTCAGAAAAACTTGGGTCTATTGGGTATCTTGGGATACCAGCTCCACTTTTATCCAATCAAAAAGCGTTGGGTTTCCAGGACATGGAAGCAACTTAAATGTCCAACAGAGAAATGGATAAAACCTAGAGGGGTAAGTTGGGGGGCAGTGGGAGGGAGGCTCAGGAGGGAACAGATATGTGTATACATATGGCTGATTTGCTTTGTTGGGTGGCAGAAGCTAGCACAACATTGTAAAGCAATTATATTCCAATTAGAAATAAATTAAAAATAAATTTTAGAAAAGAATACATTGTACATAAAATGGAATATTGTACTTATATACAGTAGAATATTACTCAGTCATAAAAAGGCACAGAATTGTGCCACTTGCAGAGATGTGGATGGACTTAGAAACTGTCATACATACTGAAGTCAGAAAAACAAATATTATATATTAATGCATACATGTAGAATCTAGAAAAATGTTATTTTTTCTAGTATTTACTTTGCAAAAACTGCTATTTGCAAAGCAGTAATAGAGAGAGAGTTGTACAGAATAAGCTTGATATGGACACCACGAAGGAAAAGGGTGGGGTGGGATGAATTGGGAGATTGGGATTGACATATATATACTACTATGTATAAAATACATAATTAATCAGAACCTGTAGGGAACTCTACTTAGTGATCTGCCATGACACAAATGGGAAGAAACCCCAAAAGGAGGGGATATTTGTACACATATGGCTGACTCACTTTGCTGTAGAACGGGAACTGACACTACATTGTAAAGCAACTATATTCTGATTTTTTTTTAATAGGCATTGGGTTGGAGAAACCCTTTTATCTGCTGCTCCAACAACCCAGAGACGGACACTGACTGTGCGCATTTGTTGCCAGGGCCGCCTTTGCAGTTTACCGTGAGCTGGGGCTTCCCAGGTGGCACAGTGGTGAGGACCCTCACCGGCCAGCACAAGACATGCAGGAGACGAGGGCCACATTCTTGGCTCGGAAAGATCCCTCGGAGGAAGAAGTAGCAGCCCACTCCAGTCTCCCTGCCTGGAAAATCCCATGGACAGAGAAGCCTGGCGGGCTGTAGTCCATGGGGCTGCAAAGAGCTGGACACGACTGAGCGACTGAGTATGCCACACGGGTGCCTTAAGACAACAGAAATTTACTCCTGTACAGTTCTGGAGGCTGAAAATCCGAAGCCAGGATGTCCGCAGAACTGTGCTCACTCTGAAAACTCTAGTGAAAGGTCCTTTCCTGCCTCTTGTTTGGCATTCCTTAGCTTGTGCCCAAGTCTTCACACGGCTGCCTTCCCTCTGTGCGGGTGTCTTTGTTTAGATCCCCTTCTTACTGTAAGGACACTGGTCACTAGGTGATGTTCTATCCCGATCCATCGCGACCTGATTTTAACTCAATTCTATCACCAAAGACCCTATTTCCAAATATCGCCGGATTCTCAGGTTCTAGATGGATATGAGTTTTGGGAGAACACTACTCAATCCAGCACACCCTGCTGGCCATCAGCTTCAGCTTAACACTAATTCATTAAGTCAGTCAGTCAATAAACATTTACTGAGCACCTAGTATCAGATACAATATTAGAGACTGGAGATATATGTTGAATAAGTCAAGGTCATCCTGCATAAGGACCTCACCAACAAGTTGAGGAGACAGATGTGTCCAATAAGAAAGCTCAGCAAAGGAATTCCTCGGTGATCCAGTGGATTAGAATCCACCTGCCAACGCAGGGGACACGGGCTTGATCCCTGGTCCAGGAAGATCCCACACGCCTCGGAGCAACTAAGGCCACGTGTCACGACTACTGGGCCTGTGCTCTCGAGCCTGGGATCTGCAGCTACTGAAGCCTGCCTGCCTGGAGCCTGTGGTCTGCAACAAGAGAGACCACTGCCAGGAGAAGCCCACAGATGGCAACTAGAGAGTAACCTGCGGACAGCAACGAAGACCCAGGGCCACAATAAATAAATAAATCATGCGCATAAAGAGAGAAACTCAGGAGAGGTTTGCAGAGCCCCATGATTGGACCCCTGTTCATAAGGCTGGAGGAGTAAGTTCAAAGTTGGCCTTGAAAGACATTGGTCAGGAAAGGTTGTGTAGGGAGCGAAGTGGTGCTTGTGCTGAGTCTTTCCTAAAGTCAGTCTTTCCTAAAAGGGGTTATAAAGTGGATGAAGTGGGAAGGTGCTCTGGGTGGTGGGTGTGATACGTGCAAAGGCTGGGGCACCTTGAGACTGCCGCTGTTGGTTTGAGGTTCTGCACACTTGGACACTGATACCAGAGAAGGGTTGCAGAACCCACTAATGTGGAGAAAAGGGGCGACAGTAACTGACTTTGAAGGCCGGCAATGGGTCATGCGCTGATGCCAACAATCCTCAGCTGGGGACAGGACAGCCAGTGGTCTAGGAGCATCTTGTCCCTAAACGATGCCATTACTTTCAGCATCTCTCACCTGGCCAGTTTGCCTTGGGAAATAAAAGACTGGACACAGGAAAAGAAGTGGGCAGCCTTTGTAGCCATTTGATCATCACAATAATCCCGTTTTACAGGTGGGGACTTCGAGGCACAGAGCTGTTAAACGATTTACCCTAAATGGCAAAGCAAATGAACTGCAGAGTGTCAAACCTTGACTACCAGGATTTTGACTCACTGAATTGTTCTGTGTTCCTTGTTGCCTCCCAAGGAAGGTACAAAAAAAAAAAAAAAAAAAAACCACAGTTACCAACAGGCCGATTAAAAGGCAATTATTTTTATTACATAACAGGTCTTTGGCTTACCTAGGAATTTGCCACTGTCACAGAGTTATGTTTAAATAGCAACCAGTTAATAACAGCCTCCCCCCAGCAGCTTCTTTCCCCGGGGTATTTAAACATGCCCTGATAAGTCAGAAACTGCTTATTTTAGGGAAAGAGAGGAGAAAACCAAAAAGCCAAAGTGTTAAAAGCTACCACCCGTTAAAGATCAATCAGAAATGAAGAGGCATTCACTAACACTTCCTGGGAATGATAATGAAAGTCCATGAAAATGTGATTGCATTAACAAATCTTGTATGTGTTAACTACAGATGCCTCCTCCACCAAAAGCTGCCACCCTGGCTACCCCTGACTGCGAATTTTTAAAAAGGAGATTTGGACCCGGAGCACTTATGAATCAATAGTTTTCACCAGGTGTATAATTTTTTTTTTTTTCTTCAGAAGCACACTTCTTATGTTAAATGAGATGGACTGTCCCAGCTACTGAAACAACAGTAAACTCTCTGTAAGAATCTGGCAGCTGAAGACACATGGTCATGCTTGCAGAAAGAGCTTTGGCTGGGATTACCAACATATTGGGGGTGCCCCCAGCCCCAGCGTGGTTGGGGCCTGAAATGTATCACATGAGTGATATCACATATCACATGAGTCCCTTGGAATACCCAACCAAACTGAGAGGGCAGTGTATACCACATATCAGTTGCTCAGTGGTGTCTGACTCTTTGCAGCCCCATTGACTGTATGTGGTCCACCAGGCTCCTCTGCCCATGGGATTCTGCAGGTAAGAACACTGGAGTGAGTTAGCACTTCCTCCTTCCGGGGGTCTTCCTGACCAGAGATTGAACCCAGGTCTCCTGAACTGCAGGCAGATTCTTTACCATCTGAGCATGGCAGCCCCCAAATAGATTATTCTAGAATAAGGAGAAATCAGATTATTCCAGAGTAAGGAGGAATTTTTGCTTTCAAAATGGAATAAAGACCAGTGGAAATTGTTGTAATGGGAACCAGGCATAAAAAGTCATAAAAGTTCCAAGGCTCTGCCTTGACCTAAATGGGAAGGAAATACAGAAGACACGAGGTATATGTATACGTATAGCTGATCCGTCCAGTCAAGGCTATGGTTTTTCCTGTGGTCACGTATGGATGTGAGAGTTGGACTGTGAAGAAGGCTGAGCGCCGAAGAGTTGATGCTTTTGAACTGTGGTGTTGGAGAAGACTCTTGAGAGTCCCTTGGACTACAAGGAGATCCAACCAGTCCATTCTGAAGGAGATCAACCCTGGGATTTCTTTGGAAGGAATGATGCTAAAGCTGAAGCTCCAGTATCTTGGCCACCTCATGCAAAGGGTTGACTCATTGGAAAAGACCCTGATGCTGGGAGGGATTGGGGGCAGGAGGAGAAGGGGATGACCGAGGATGAGATGGCTGGATGGCATCACGGACTCGATGGACGTGAGTCTGAGTGAACTCCGGGAGATGGTGATGGACAGGGAGGCCTGGCATGCTGCGATTCATGGGGTTGCAGAGTCGGACACGACTGAGCGACTGAACTGAACTGTACTGATAGCTGATTCACTCTGCTGTACAGCAGAGACTACCCTAACATTTTAAGTGTACTCCAATAAGAGTTTAGAAACAAACTCATGAGCTCAAGTCCTAGCTCTGTACTATCTGAGTGGCACGGGGCAAGTTCTTAGGTCTCTCTTGGTTTTCATTTCCTTACCTGTTACTTCAGCATGGAGAAGCAGGTGCCTCGGTTATGCCCTCCTGACTCTGACATTTTAGGATCTCTGCCATAGCAGGCGAGAAGTCAGACGCCTCCATGTGGGGAACCCGACCAGGTCTGAAGCCTGAGCCATCCAGGGAGAACTGCTACTGAGGTCATGGGCCAGGTTGGGGACACCAGCTGCTGCAGCTTTTACAGCTTCAGGACTAGGAGGAATCGATCAATACAAGTCAGAGGGAAAGGACATAAGCAGCAGGGGAAATGTTATTGGCAAAGGGAGACACTTAAACCTGTGAAAACGGAAATGGTAAGGCAAGGACGAGGAGGCCTTAAGGCAAGGCCACGGCATCTGCAGTGTGCCCTTGAGTTTAGCTTCGGCAACAGAGGGAAATGAGCTTTTGGAAGTGTGATGGGTATCAAACCCCTTCTTTGTTCAATTGCCGGAGCGTGCTCCCCGTAAAGCCTGCTTACCCTCCCATCGAGGGCTTCCCAAGCGGCAGCAGTGGTAAAGAATCCGCCCGCCAGTGCAGGAGATGCAGCTCTGACCCCTGGGTCTGGAAGATCCCCTGGAGAAGGGCATGGCAACCCACTGCAGTATTCATGCCTGGAGAATCCCATGGACAGAGGAGCCTGGTGGGCTACAGTCCAAAGGGTTGCAAAGAGTCGGACATGACTGGAGTGCACACACGCACTCCTACCCATGGCTCCCTGCCTTCCCCATACTGTCACGCATATACACACACACACACACCCAGATCCTCAATAGGAATATTACAGAACAAGTGACACTTTGGCTTAAATAGAAGACACTGTCCTTATAGACAACTCTGCTTCCCTGGGATTCTCAGTGATACAGGGATGAAAGGAGAAAGCCTGCTTTTAAAGAGGCCACCATAGGCTAATTCCAGACTCAATAAGAGCTGACTCAGACTGTCTTTGAAGGGCACTCCCATAGGATAAATGAAAAGGCTGAAGCACACACATGACTGCTGTCGGGTACAAGGGCAGCAGTCGAGATGTTAACGGCTGTCATCTACAGAGGGCTGCTCTCTGCCATGTGCTGGCTGGTTTCCACTGGTAGAAGGGGTGGGGGTGCTATGTTAACAGCAGCCTGGGTCTGCTCTTCACGACTGTGAAAGAATTCTGTTGAAGAGAAGGGATAACATTTTTTTTTAGGACAACACTTTGATGGGATTACTGATCATGGAATATGAACTTGTCTGGGTAAGAGTGGGTAGAGAGTAAGAAAGAGTGAAATTACTCTACTGAAGAAAGCAATAGGCCAGAGAGGAGAGAAATGCTGGGTGTGGTCTGCAAAGGAGGGGGACGGAGAAGAGGTCAGAAGAAGCATCCAGGATCTCAAAGGGAAGAGCCCTACTAAATAGTAGAAGATGTTACTGAGTACAGTAAGTCCCCTATATACGGACCTCCAAATTGCGACCTCTCAAAGATGCAAACGTGTGCTGGCATGTCCAATCACTGAAGTTAGTTCGTGTGTGGTGTACATCGTCACGTGGGTGCATCTTCTCCAAGTGGTTGTTCCTGTGTGTGCTTTGCCATATAGAGCACAGTAGTGCAGTATCTTTATTTCAAGTCCAGGATGTCCAGCAGTAAAGCATAAAAGCTGCGGTGAGTTAGCTGCTACTGCTAAGAAGCTCCAAGCAATAATGATTCTGTTAGCTGGGTATACTCAGGCTAACTTTTTGGACTTAGAACAAATTGGACTTGCGAATGCACTCTTGGAATGAAACTCATTTGCACGTAGGGGACTTAAGGTATCCACCTGCCTTTGTTTTCCTTTCTGCTGCAGTCTAACTCCCCCACGGCTGCCTCGAAAGAAACAGTTTTTGAGAGGAGGTGACCTTGTCCTCCATGCATTTGGCAGCATCATCAGGAGATATTTCGGGCTGCCATGCTTAGATTGGTGGGGGCGCTACTGGCATCTAGTGAGTCATGCCCCAAAGATGCAGCTAAGCCTCCTCCATGGCACAAGTTAGCCTCATAACAAAGAGCCATTCAGTCCCAAATGTCACTAGTGCCAAGGGTGAGAAACTCTGCTCCAAGCTCTTAGTTGACTCTGCTGCACACCCAGCCTTGGGCCAGCTGAGCTGTGGGGATGACAGGAAAGGGGGGCTGATTCAGGCTGAGGCAGAGCTGGGAGGCCATAGGACAGCCGTCACAGGTAGGAGCTGTCTGGGCAGGATAACTGGGAATTCACCCAGAGGGAGGACCCAGAAGGAGCAGAAATAAGACTATGGTGCAGGAGTGAGCTATATAACATTTTGTTGTTCAGCTTTGGTGTTTCTAGTCTTTAGGAATGAAGGCTAGTCGGGATCAGTAAGCCAGAGGCATAACACTTACTATTCATTTTCATGTAGCTGAGGCCTATAAACTTCAAACATGAAATTTTGAAGGAAGGAAATGAGCAATTAAAACATTTCATTTTTTATTGAACTATAATTGATTTACAGTGTTAATTTCTGCTGTAGAGCAAAGTGACTCAGTTATACATATACATATATTTTTTTACAATCGTTTCCATTAAAGTTTATCTCAGGATATTGAATATATTATAGTTCCCTGTGCTACACTGTAAGACCTTGTTGGTTATCCATTCTATATGTAATAGTTTGCATTAAAACATTTCATCTTTAAAAACAAAAACAAACAAAAACAGAATATGGTGCAAGAAGTGACAGTAAAATCTAAGTGTCCCTACCCCTAGCTCCTGGGATCCTCGGTATTCTGGAGGTAGCTCTAACTTCCCTTTTACTGTGGGGTGAATGAGATTTGACATTTTTTTCGGTATGAATGGGAAGGGCAACTCCTGCCTGTATAAGACTTGAGGACGCTGGTTTAAATAAGTACACATGGTCTTCCTATCTTTTTAAAAACCCTGTTTGTAGATCCATCGGCCCCATTTTATACTGGAGAAAAATGGAGACTTAGGGCTTCCCTAGAGGCTCAGATGGTAAAGAATCGGCCTGCAAAGTGGGTAGAGCCAGGTTCAGTCCCTGGGTTGGAAAGATCCACTGGAGAAGGGAATGGCAACCCATTCCAGTATTCTTGCCTGGAGAATCCCAAGAACAGAGGAGCCTGGTGGGCTACAGTCCATGGGTCACAAAGAGTCAGGCATGACTGAGCGACTAACACAACAACGGCAAGTGGGGTTAGTAGGTTTGTGATCACTTGAGTCATCTGAGTCGGAGCTGGGATTTGATCCAGGTCTAGCTGACTGTGGACCCAAGCTGCCCCGCAAGGCACAGGGGTGCGGGAGGAAAGGGAGGCATATCTGGGCCACACACGTGTTCTATAAGTCAGAGCATACCCGTTGGCTGTGAATTTTCAAACCGCTCTCATGTAGGGTGGATGACTTGTCAAGAATTTTTAAAGAAATATTTCCTAAGTGGGATTATTTAAGTTTCAGGTGCTATGAAACTGCCTGATTGATGTTACTCTGATACTTATGTGAGGCTATTATTTTCAAATCTAGTTCCCTTCTTTCCTTCTATCTCTAAATTACATCCTCACCTTCCTGTAGTTGGAGGGGCAGGACATTGATTCCCAGGAAATGAAGGCTCCTGCCAGGGAATGAGTAGGAAGGCCATTTCTCAGTGGGGGATGATGCTGAATATGCTGACTGGGGTCAGGGCTGCAGCCATCAGCCAAGCCCGGGTGCAGCCTTGCTCTCTGCCCTGCAGATCAGACTGTGGGTCCTTATGAGAATCTGGAAATGCAATCTTTAGAATCCTCAGACTTGGTTATCATCCCAGAGTCTAATTTGGCATCACAGTTCGTCAGAAGAAAATGATCCGCTAACTGGGATCAGCGGTGCCCTTTCTCCCCTAGGACTGACACAGCTGTCAGTCTCTCTAGGGCTGGTGATGGTTTCCATTTTGGGTTCAGGAAAATCTGAGGTGCTACCCTGGTTGTATACATCTACAGAATGCTTGTGCATCAGTAGCAATCACCCCTGAGCTGCTATCATAATAATTTAATTCTTTAATTCACCGATTAAAAAGATAAAACAGGGCCAAGGTCCTCAGTAGTGCTTTTTAAATGAATTGTGTTTTGCTGATCACAACATCAACTCCATTTGGAAAACCATAGCACATGTATCTATGCACATGGATTTTCAGCTCTCTGGCAGTACGTCTCTGCCACGGCCTTCTCCCCTCACTGTTGACCCTCAGCCTTCATAGTCGCAGACTGGGGAGACCACGTGACTTCTCAGCTTGGAAATCTGCACCTCTGCCCTTTGCCTGGCAGAGCTTGGGTTGTAGGAACTAAAAGACAAAGAGCTGTTTGTGTTGTTTATGCTTTGTTGTTTCGTTGCGCAGTCGTGCCTGGCTTTGCAACCCCGGGGACTGTAGCCCACCAGGATCCTCTGTCCGTGGATTTCCCAGGCAAGAATACTGGACTGTGTTGTCATTTCCTTCTCCATGGAATCTTCTCAATCCAGGGATCAAACCCGGGTCTCCTGCACTGGCAGATGGTTTTTTATTTTTTATTTTTTTTACTGCTGAGCCACCAGGGAAGCCCCTTTGTAACATCAGTGATATATGATTGTTTTCAAACTTTGATTCTTCTTAATTCTTCTGGGTCTGGCTTAGAAAAATAGCATTGAAAGGAAAGAGCATTTTTCATCGTGCTATAGGAACTGTTTGTAAATATTAATTCAGATGGATTCCTCCCCAACCCTTCCCTTTTTCATTTCTCACCTCTCTTAACCACCGTGCAGGATTTCTCAGGCCAGGCACTCTTGTCGTTTTGGGTCATGTGCTTCTTTATTTGGGGGGTGGTGCGGGGGGCTGTCCTGTGTGGTATAGGATGTTTAGCAACATCCCTTACTTTTTCCACTAGATGCCAGCAGCACCTTCTCAGTTATGATAACCAAAAATGTTTATAGACATTGGAAACTGTCCCCTGGGAAGAAGAATCTCCCCACAGTTATGAACCACTACCACGGTGATAGTGACTTCCCTGGTGGCTCAGAGAGTAAGGCATTTGCCTAGAATGTGCAAGACCCAGGTTCAATCCCTGGGTTGGGAAGATCCTCTGGAGAAGAAAATGGCAACCCACCCCAGTACTCTCGCCTGGAAAATCCCATGCATGGAGAAGCATGGTAGGCTACAGTCCATGGGGTCGCAAAGAGTCAGACATGACTGAGCACCTTCACTTCACTTCATCACAGTGGTTCAGCCTTTTGTAAGCATTTGCCTTATGTATAAGTCATGAAAACCAAATCCTTTAACTAAGAGTTTGAAATTTCCAGGGCTTGCAAATCTAAAGGCAACACTTTTATGGTATGCTAGAGTGTTGAAGGCAATGGCACCCCACTCCAATACTCTTGCCTGGAAAATCCCATGGACAGAGGAGCCTGGTAGGCTGCAGTCCATGAGGTCACTAAGAGTCAGACACGACAGAGCAACTTCACTTTGACTTTTCACTTTCATGCATTGGAGAAGGAAATGGCAACCCACTCCAGTATTCTTGCCTGGAGAATTCCAGGGATGGGGGAGCCTGGTGGACTGCCGTCTATGGGGTTGGACACGACTGAAGCGACTTAGCAGCAGCAGCAGGGTGTTGAACTTGGAATAAAACCTGGTCTTGAATCTTGATTCTGCTACATATCAGTAAAATAAGTTAAATTCTCTGAGTTTGAATTACCTTATCATAAGATGCAGATAATATTCTGTCTTGCAGAGCTGAATGTAGAACTGAATTCATCCCACTGGATATGGTGCATGCCAGCATCTGTCTCTAATACTGTGCTAGATGAAACTTGTTTAATTAGTGTGTGTATTTAGTCGCTCAGTTGTATCCACCTCTTCATGGCCCCATGGACTGTAGTCCACAAAGTGCTTCTGTCCATGGGGATTCTCCAGGCAAAAATACTGGAGTGGGTTGCCATGCCCTCCTCAAGGGGATCTTCCCAATCCAGGGATCAAACAGAGGTCTCCTGTATTGCAGGTGGATTCTTTACCATCTGAGCTACTAGGGAAGCAGAAAACTGCTAGAAACCTACACTGATATGTGGCTCAGATGGTAAAGAATCCACCTGCAATGTAGGAGACCCAGGTTCGAACCCTGGGTTGGGAAGATTGCCTGGAGAAGGGATAGGTGACCCACTCCAGTATTCTTGCCTGGAGAATCCCCATGGACAGAGGAGCCTGGAAGGCTTACAGTCCATGGCCTCACAAAGAACTGGACACAACTGAGTGACTATACTTTCACTTTTCTAGCAATTTGCTAACACAATTGACAAGAAATTATTTCTAAAAAGTACTATTTCAAAGTGAATCTGAAGTCTCCTAATCTCATAGAATGTTAATGACGGGAGGACACTCAGAGAAATTTTATTTGGTTAAATCAGGTTAAGTTAGATTACGTGCCTCGGGAAATTTGAGTTAATGAATGACCTACTTGGAGATAATATCCACCTTTGCAAATGACCATGACCTTGACCTGCATCTCACTATATAGTCACACCATGAACTGTGAGCGTTATGAGAGGGGAATGCTTTGCGGAGTGATTCAGTTTATTGGTAGAGCCTCCTGGAATACACCCATTTCACCCAGATAAATCCTATTCCAGCTCTTACCCCAGGCCTTCAAGGTATAAGATGCATCTTGTATTTTCTGGTGTTTGGAGGCCTCAGTTCTGCCCTGTAACCAGAGAAGACCATGTCTCTTGAGTTGGTTTCCTGGACTCAAGGCTGGTCTATCTGGGGCCTATGGCAGCCCTGAATACTACATCTGTGAATTACTTGGTGTATCTTCCAACACTGGAGACAGCCTGAGTCTCCAGTCTGCCACTGATGGACAGATATGATGTGGATGTAAATAGTCACAGAATACACGAAGAGGATGAAATGGAAGGCACGTGGATTTTGGACTCCGGCAGAAGTAACTCTGAGATTGACCCCAGCTGCTTGTCAGCTGGGGACCCTGGGGGACTAATACCCTGTGAGCTTTGGTTTCCTTGTGTGTGAAGCCGACATTTAGGGTAGGTTTTGACTCTGGAAGTCACTATAGACATAGCATATGACCCAGCATGTGCCTATAGACAGTAGGCACTCAAAAAGTAGGATTTCCTGATATTGCTATTGCATATCCAATGATTGTGTTTGAAGCAAGAAAATGGCAGGAAGCCTGGTCAAGAACTCTTTTCATGATGTGTTTTATGTCTTAATATGAAAGGCTTTTTGCAAACACATCTAGAAGAATGTGTAGGTGTACACTGAATGGGCTGCTTTTAACCAGATGAGCAAATTACCCCACATGGAGCTGAACAGCTGAGCTGGGACATGGCTGACTCCAAAGCCATCCCAAAGCAAACTTGAGTGAAAGAGCCTTTGAAGTCAACGTTGTGGCGACCTAAACCATGTTCGCTCTCAACTCCTGTCTCAGCGCAGCGTTTCCCTTCTTCTTATTTTTCTTCCGGCAGCCCTCGTGTCAGTATCTTCAGATCTCCTACTGCAGAGAAATCTTTTGCAAAGACTTTTATCTCCCCGAAGTGGACTGTTCAGTCTGGAAGCATTAAAAGAGGGATTGCAGGCAAACTCCGGCTTTCCACGTAGGTCTGACGTTTTTCTTAAGAACTGTGAGTTATTCCTTCTGAAAGTTCTAATTGTCTGGTTCTGTCAAAGCACACAATATCTCAGGCTCTGACTTCTCCCTTATGGTGACAGAAGGGCATTTGTCAAATTCCGTATAGGTTTGTTTCTCAGCTTTTTGCTGTAATCCCTCTTATGAATTTGAAGGAATAAATGAATGCTCAAACATTTGAGGAAACCATTGTATTCCAACTAATTTTTTTTTTTTACAAAGGAAAAGAGCCCTGGAAAGAAGGGAACCTTTTGTCTGACTTTACAGCAAATTTGGAAGCTGATTGAGCCTTACTCCTTTGATGGAAAGAGTCTTGGGGGGCTGGTGCAGCCAGGACTACTACAGGGTTCAAACTTCAAAAGTTTGCGAGTTGATAGCCTTCTTCTTCCTTCTTTTTCTTCTGCTTTTTGTTTTCCCTTCTTCTCTCCCTCTTTTGCCTCTCCTTCCCTTCCTCTCCTCCTTCTCCTCTTCATCAATCTCCTTCTTCTTTTAGCATTTTATAATGAACATTTTCCAAGCTACAGCAAACCTTACTGAATACTTATATACCTACCATCCAGCCTCTACTGTTAACGTTTTTGCTATGTTTGCTCTTTCAGACTGCTCTCAACTTACCTTTATTTTATCATATCAATCTACTCATCCACCCTTCCACCTATCCATTAATTTCTCTAATTTTTAAGGATTTCAGGTTAAATTTGCAGTATCAATGTACACGCCCCTAAATGTTTCAGCATTCATGTCATCACCTATAGTTCAGTATTTGTTTATAGGATTTTTTTCTTTGAAATAAAACTAATATACAGTGAAGTGTACAGTTCTTAAGTGTACTTGAGTTTTGGTAAATGATTACCTTGTGTAGAACAGATTCCTGCAGGCGGCGCTCCGCAGAAAGAGAGAGGCAGTGGAACTTCCCTCAGCAAAACCAAAGGGTCCCCAGGAGAGGTGAGCCTGCTGTCCGCCAACCCAGCCCCTCAGCGAGCAAGAGACAATCAAACGCGACAGGGGTTCCGTCGAAGCAGTTCTGCTTTATTGCCTCAAGCTCTTGGTTTATATAGACAAGCAAGGGGGTTTTGCGAGGGTTGGGCCAATCACGTTAAAGGTCAAATTGTAATATGCCATAGTTGCACCAATCACGTTAAAGGTCAAATCTTAATATAGCATAGTTGCACCAATCACATTAAAGGTCAAGTCATCAAGCTTCATTGTAACAAGAGTCTATGGTGATCACGCACTGTCCACATGCACGGAAATCAAGAGAGCCAATCAAAAGTTTTAACAACTTAGGCCACACCCTCATCTCTTCCACCAGGCGCCATCTTAGCTCTAAACCGCAAAGCTAGCACTTTTTTCAAGGTTTCCCATTTAGGGCCCCACAGATTCCTATAAAGATTCTGAACTTACGCATCACCTCAGAAAGTTCCCTTGTCAGATCAGCCTTTGCTCTTCTCAAGGGAATTACTCTTCTAGTTATCTTCTACTATGAGTTGATTTTGTCTCTTCTTGGACTTCGTATACTTGGAATCTCACAATCTGCACTCTTTTGGGTAAGACTTCTATCATTCAGAATAAGATCTGTGAGACTCACCCATGGTGTTGTGGGTACATTATCCACTCCATTTCTTGCCGAGTATGACTCTATTGTGTGAACATACCCTGTATATTATTCATTCTCCTATCGATGGACACTTGGATGGCTTTCAATTTAGAATTATTATGAATAAAGCTGCTCTGAATGCTATTGTACAAGTCCTTTTGTGTACAAATATTTCCATATCTTTTGTGTAAATACCTAGCAATGGAATTATTGGGTTGTAGAGTATATGTATATTTATAGGAAGCTGATAGGCCTTTTCCTAAAGTAATTGTACCATTTTATTGGAGAAGGAAATGGCAACCCACTCTAGTATTTTTGCCTGGAGAATCCCAGGGAAGGGGGAGCCTGGTGGGCTGCCATCCACGGGGTTGCACAGAGTTGGACACGACTGAAATGACTGACTTAGCAGCAGCAGCAGCAGCAGCATAGTCTTACTAACATTGTATGAGAATTCTAGTTGTTCCACAGTCTTGCCAAAATATGGTGTTACCAGTCACTTTAAATGTAACTCTTTGGGCAAGTATGTAGAAGGATCTAATTGTGGTTTTCATTTGTATTTTTCTGGTACCAGTGATGCTAAATGCCTTTTCATCTGCTATTTGGTCATACAGAGGTCTTATTTTGTAAAGTAATCATTCACATCTTTTGCCAATTTTTGAATGGGTTGTTTGCCTTTTTATAATTGGTTGTAGAGGTTCTTTATATTCAGGATACCAGCAGTCCTTTGTCAGATATATGTTTTAAAAATATTTTCTTTCAATCTGTAGCTTGCTGAAGCATTTCCTTAGTGACACCTTATGATAAGCAGCTTTTAGTTTTGATGAAATATAATTTGTTATCTTTTCTTTTGTGTCATTTTCTGTAAAGTAACAAATTTCGGATTATTTTGAAATCTCTTCTCCTTTGTCTTCCTCTAAAAGCTTCACTGTTTCATTTTTCAAAATTGTGTATGTGATCAATTTTGAAATGGTTTCTATGTTTGGTGTGAGGCAGTGGTTGAAGTCCATTTTTTTTTTTCCAGGTAGATATCTAGTTAGCCTGGAATCATTTGTTAAAAAGATCTATGTATCTCTATTGAACTGCTTTGTCACCTTTGATAAAAACTAAATACTTGTAAAATGTGGGTCTAATGCTGGACTCCCTATTCTGGGCTCTCCACTGGTGAAGATGAATTGAGATTATTATTGTTATTTATTTATTTATTTATTTTTGCATATACACATCCAAATGTTTCAGTTCCATTTGTTGAAAAGGCTGTCCATTTTCCATTGAATTGCTTTTGTAAATTTGTTTAAAATCAATTGACCATGTATGTATGGGTCTATTTCTTAATGGTCTTTCCTTATCTTTGATGCAAATGTGCATCCTTTTGCCAGTATAGTAAGTCTTGATATCAAGTAGTAGGCATATTTTTTTTTCCAAAAATTGCTTTGGATAGTCCAAGTCTTTTTCAATTCTGTTTAAATTGGACTCAGCATGTCAATTTCTGAGAAGAAAGAAAACCTGCTGAAATTCTGACTGGGAATCATATTTATAGATCAATTTAGGGGGACATGAACATGATAGGCCTCCATTTGTCTTCTTTTTCTTAGAGTTTTCTATAGCTTTTAATGTACAGAACTTGCACATCTTTTGAAAATTTACTGCTGAGTATTTTGCATGTTTTAATTCTCTTATAATTGGAATTTTGACATTTTTATGTCTGTAACTAGAATATAAAAAAATGGACTTTGCATATTACCTTTTATTTTGTGATCTGTATAAATTCATTTATTAGTTTTACTCATCAGTTTTATATATAAGCAATCTGCTATATCACCTTGAGATTTTGAATGTAACCAATAATGTCATCTACAGTAGCGGCACTTTTACTGGTTACATTTTATTGTTTGTTTTTATGCTTTTTGTTTATTTTTCCAGCTTTAGTACAATGGTAAAGACATCATGTTGAATAAAGATAGTGTGAATGGTCCCCTTTTTCTTGTTTCTGATTTTACAGTTAAGGAAATCATTATTTCATTATTAAGTATGCCAGCTTTGATTGTTTTGTAGATGCCCTTAATCACACTGGAGAAGTTCACTTCATGTCCTCAATTGCTGAGAGTTTTTCTGTGAATGCTGTTGATTTTCTTTATACATTTACTTTGAGGTCGTGCCTCTCTCACACTCTCTTTTCTGGGGCTCGTTCTTTGCCTATCAGATGAGAGAGGGTTTCAGACCATTGTTTTTATTTTCATTTAACTGATTATTGGGACATTCAACATCATTCTCTTATACTTACTAGCCACTTATTTTATTTCCTCTTCTGTGAAATCCTGTTAACATCCTATGTCCAGTATTATATTGAGTTATTTTTTATTGATTTATAGAAAGCAATACTATATCATGGATATAACATTATTCTTCCATGAAAAACAAATAGTCTTCAAGTCTTTTTTTGTCTTTTAACTTTAAAGTTGAGACTGTTTTGACACGGATGTGGTCAACTTTACCGATCTTTTGTTTTATGGCTTGCCCAATTTGTATCTTGTTTAAAAAGAGTTTTTACTTTGCCAAGCCTAGAAATGAACCATAGCAAGAGTATTCTGTAGGAAACCTGTGAGATGCAGGTAAGTAAAACCCAGAGGAGAATCTATCGTTTTATGTGCATTTGGCAGTGAGAAAGATTACATGTTAATAAATTTTCTCACTGAAGAAGCAAGGAAAAGAACTTTGAGTATCAAGGAGTCCTCCTTTCCCATGGAGTAAAAACTTAATCGGAAAGGCAAGCCATAGAAAAAGAAAATGTGGTCAATAAACCAAAAGTTCTTATTTAAAAAGACAAAGAGAAAATCTTGAGCAAATTTACTTAATGAAAGATGAGATGAGACATATGGAAATAATTCAATCTAAAAAGGGACAAAGCTACCGATAGATTAAAAATTGTGATGAAGTAAATGTAAATATAAAAATATTAGAAAAATATTCATATAAATGACCACACTAATAGACAAAGGAAAATGTCTTTGTTCATCTATCCCAATTCATTAAGAAAAGTACTTCTTATAATTCAACATTCATACAAAACATACAAAGAACCCAATAATCAAAAGAACCCTCTTCAGCAATGAAGAATCCAGAAGAACTCCCTTTCTGGGATAAAGGTGTCAGCTGGAAATATCAGCATTGTATTTGGAGCCCTATTCAATAAAGGAAGACAAGAAAAAGTTTAAAAGTTATAAATATCAGAAGAGCAGAGACAAGAACCTCTTTTTTACTACAGACAATATAATCTTCTACCTAGACTACTGACAAATATTAGAATGAATATGAGCATTTAGTAACATGAGTCAAGCCCAACAATCAAAAATCATTTCAAAAACGTAAGTACCAAACATATATTATGAGATATGCAAAATTTTATTGAAGGACATAAAACAGGCTCAGGCTCATTCATTCTGGATGGAAATATTTAGTATGGGAAGGATGAGAACAGTATCCAAATTTACCTGTAATGTCAATGCAATCCCAATAAAAATCTAATAGCATTTTTCATGGAACTTGGTAAGTTGATTCTCAAATTCATAAAAAAAGGAAGAAAAAAAAAAGTAGAGCCAAGGTATCTTTAAACATGGACAATGAGGGAAAACTACCAGCAGAAGTGAACTTACCTTGAAGGGAATGAAGCTTCAAACACAGGACCCTTCTCCTGGGATGAGCCCAGCTGCATACTAATGCAGTCATGTGCTGTCGTGAAAACTGCCAAATTAAAATTTCCTAACTACATAACTCTTTCTGTTCTAACTGTCCCTCTGTCATATTTCAACTTGCGTCCAGAGGTATTGGAGCAGCAGCAGGACAGCTTCAAGGTGGGGTCATGAGGAACTGTGGCCATTGCTGAAGGCTTTTGCTCTATTGTAATGGCTTTGCAGAAGCCACACTGTACACAAAAGTGATTGTGAACCGCATATGTTTACCCCGAACTCAACTTACTTTCAGGACTCTAAAATTCATTTTGAAGAGAGAGATTAGAAAGCAGATGAGATACAAAATTAATTCACATAGTAAATACCCTCTTTTAACTGCAATTTGGAAAGAAGTTTTGGAACATTTCAATAAAATAGTGAGAAATTATAGACTTCTGACTTGGATGGATAAAAAAGGGAACTTCTTTGTCATCTTTAAATTTCTTTATTAAAGAATAGATAAAGGAGTCAGAGAAAAAACTGAAGCAGGAAACTCAAGCAATAAAAATGAGCTATAAAATTAACAGAAATTGTACCGACACTGAGGAGAAAAATATAAAAAATTGCCAAATTATATCAAAAGGCATAATTATCATGAGGAAGAGATAGGTTTTAAGTAGAAGTCACGAATAAGCTCATAGATTGTTTGACAATCTAAGTCACAAAGACAATGAAGCCTAGAAACACACTGGAAAAAATATTTTCATTTATTGCTGGCTTGATAAATATGCTGATGTCAACAAAAATAAATTTGTAATTTACCACTACAACAAGTACATTGACATGGAACTGGCTAATGAGTGTTGTCAATTCAAAGAATCCTTCAGATTAATCACATCATAGAAAACTTGCAAAGCCCTGAAACTTTACAGCTCAGGTAGAAAAGACATTAGCTAGAGAATTTTCCAAATTTGACAGAAGTCTTAAAACTGTCATTACCAACAACTTCACGTTATACTGAAAGATTTTTTAAAGCTATTAAGAATGAAAAACTAAACTTTAACTCAGAGGAAAGCTTGAGTAACTTTCTTATTCTCCCTGTAGAAAATATTACAAAATTATTGTCATCTTAGGTGGGCAATAAAGCATATACAGGCCGAGGACTTCCCTGGTGGTTAAGAGTCCCAGGTTGAGAGTCCACCTGCCAATGCAGGAGACACAGGTTTGATCCCCAGTCCAGGAAGATTTCACATGCCGCTGGGCAATGAAGCCTGTGCAGCATGATTGCTGAGCCGGTGCTCTATAGCCAGAGAGCCACAACTACAGAAACCCAAGAGCCCCAGAGCCCATGCTCTGCAACAAGAGAAGCCGCCACAGTGAGAAGCCCATGCACCGAAAGTAGAGAGTAGCCCTCCAGCCCCCACCCCAGCCGCACCTAGAGAAAGCCTGTGCACAGCAGCAAAGACCCAGCACTGCCAGAAAGGAGTACACAGCCCCCCAAATGGAGGAAAAAAGCTACCACAGAGATGTGCCAATTCCTTAATGCATATAGTGTGTTACACAGAGAGTGTATTCTCTTTCTGGATTTCTTGATGTTTGTAGTATTTCAAAACTTTTAAAAATGTGTAATTTGTTGTGAACTTTTTCTCACTCAATAAATATTTACTTTTACACCTAATTATCTAACTGTAAATTGGTATCCCTTCATCTTCCCTGCAGCTCAAATGGTAAAGAATCTGACTGTGAGGCAGGAGACCAGGGTTCAATCCCTGGGTTGGGAAGTTCCCCTGGAGAAGGGAATGGCAATCCACTCCAGTATTCTTGCCTGGAGAATTCATGGACAGAGGAGCCTGGCAGGCTACAGTCCGTGGGGTCACAAAGAGTCAGACACGACTGAGTGACTAACACAACACAGACATCTTAAAGAGGACCTTCCAGATTATGTAAGTGTTCAGTCAGTTCAGTTCAGTTGCTCAGTCGTGTCCGACTCTTTGCAACCCCATGAATCACAGCACGCCAGGCCTCCCTGTCCATCACCAACTGGGAGTTCACTCAGACTCACGTCCATTGAGTCAGTGATGCCATCCAGCCATCTCATCCTCTGTCATCCCCTTCTCCTCCTGCCCTCAATCCCTCCCAGCATCAGAGTCTTTTCCAATGAGTCAACTCTTTGCATGAGGTGGCCAAAGTACTGGAGTTTCAGCTTTAGCATCATTCCTTCCAAAGAAATCCCAGGGCTGATCTCCTTCAAAATGGACTAGTTGGATCCCTTGCAGTCCAAGGGACTCTCAAGAGTCTTCTCCAACACCACAGTTCAAACGCATCAATTCTTCGGTGCTCAGATTTCTTTATAGTCCAACTCTCACATCCATACATGACCATGGGAAAAACCATAGCCTTGACTAGATGGACCTTTGTTGGCAAAGTAATGTCTCTGCTTTTCAATATGCTATCTAGGTTGGTCGTAACTTTCCTTTCAAGGAGTAAGTGTCTTTTAATTTCATGGCTGCAGTCACCATCTGCAGTGATTTTGGAACCCTCAAAAATAAAGTCTGACACTGTTTCCACTGTTGCCCCATCTATTTCCCATGAAGTGACGGGACCAGATGCTATGATCTTCGTTTTCTGAATGTTGAGCTTTAAGCCAACTTTTTCACTCTCCTCTTTCACTTTCATCAAGAGGCTTTTTAGCTCCTCTTCACTTTCTGCCATGAGGGTGTGTCATCTGCATATCTGAGGTTATAAGTGTTAGGCCCTACAAAAATTGAATTCTTTCTAGCCTGGTAGGTATCAAAACACATTAAACTAGAGTAATTTAAACAATGCTATATTGTTTGGTGACTAGATTGGGTAAGTAAATATTTTCTGTATATATAGTGTTTTCAGCTTTGTGGGTAGTACAGTTTCTGTTGCAACTGCTCAGTTCTGCTGTGTGAAAGATGTCACACAAAACATAACAAATGAAGGTGGCTGTGCTCCAGTAAAGCTTAATTTATGGAGACTAAAATTTTGATTTCATATATTTTTCATGTGGCAAGACATAGTCTTCTTTTGATTATGTTTTTAAGTAATTTAAAAAACGTAAAACAGTTCTTAGCTCATAGGCTGTATAAAATCAGGCTGTGGGTCACATTTGACCCATGGGCTACAATTTACCGACCAGTAGAACAGATAAATATTTTAGCAGCATAAAAGAGTACATCCTGTAAAAGACTACATGTGTATTCTTTGTGTAATAGATTCAGAGATCTTAAATCAGAGGGAGAAGGACACAGACAGTTGGTGTCTGTTCTGAAGCAACAGTCCACATGGGGATACATTTCAGATCAGTTAAAAGCTTAACCACAAGCACAGTTTTTAAAGTATCAGAAGGAAATGTAGGCGCACAAGTTTGTCTCTCCAACGTGCAGTTTTCTCCTTTGTCTTCCCTTAGCCAATCCGCAGCAATCCTAGGCAGAGACTTGCTTGGCCGGAGCCAAAAGGGATTTTGTAAATGCAGTTTACAGCAACAACAACAGAATATCAGAGTGTAAAGACCAGATCAAGAGTTGAAATACCAGGTAAAAGATTTTAGAGTTTCTCCTGCAGACAAAAGATTTTGAGCTAGAGAGAAACAAGATTAGATCTGGGCTTTTAAAACGGTACTTGTCTGGCTGTGTGGAGAAGGATTAGAGGAAGTGGTGCGAGGAAGCAGGCAGTCCCTGTGAGCCTGCTCGGAAGGGCAGGCTGCAGTCAGGGAGGAGAATTGCATGGGGCTCCCAGGTCTCTTGGGGGGTGAGTCTGGTCTCTTGGACTCACCAAGGACGCATGTCAGTGCCCTCAACCCTCTCATACTGGCTGGCTCTGGACATCCTGGTTTCAGCCCAGTCATTTTGGGGTCTATTTGGAGGAAATGTCAACAGGAAAAGAAGTCCCCTAGATACTGTGGGATGGATATAACAGGGGAAAAATGAAACAAACAACCGAAGAGCCAAAACAGGTGATTTTTTTTTTAAAGATTTTTTTTTTTTTTTTTTTTTTTGCCACTGGGCACATAGGATTTTAGTTCCCCAACCAGGAATTGAACCTGTGTCCCTTGCACTGGAAGCCCAGGGTATTAACCACTGGATTTAGGTGATTTAGACTTGCATCATAAAGGAGAGGTCATAGTGTTTGCACTTCACCCTGAAATACACTCACTGGGCCAAGGTTCTCAAGAGTCCAGCCAACTGGGATCTTGTAAAATCCCAGGAGACTAGTCAGAACCTTCTGTCAGTATCATTAGGGACTATTAAGGTAGAGGGGACTCTCTTGACTGTGTTTCACCCTCATCCCCGTGTGTCTGTTCACTGTAGTTTCAGGCAGACCTCGTGTCTTCCTTTCATCAATCCCAAGTACCCTCGCTCCCTCATCCAGGGCTGCAGAGCTGGCAAGAGAGAACAGCCTACATCTGCAGCTGGGTTGGAAAGGTGCGATCAGCATCCCCTGCCAGATTGGGTCACACCAGGCTCTTTATTACAGGCTGTTTTGTTTCAGGTGAACTTGATTTAACCCTCCGTTTATTTAGAATCTATGAAATCGTAAACTCTGTCTATTGTATTTGCACTTAGCAGATGCCTGGGAGAGAGTTTCTCTCCAATGTTTATGTCAAGAGGCTCCAGGGCTCCACTTCACTTCCTGCACATCTGCACACGAGTCTGAACATGCATACACATCCCCTCCTGCCCAGGGGCTTCCCTGATGGCTCAGTGGGTTAAAGAATCCACCTACAATGAAGAGATGCAGGAGATGTGAGTTTGATTCCTGGGTCGGGAAGATCCTCTGAAGGAGGAAATGGAAATCCACTTCAATATTCTTGCCTGGAGAATCCCATGGACAGAGGAGGCTGGCGGACTGTAGTCCAAAGGGTCACAAAGGGTTAGACATGACTTAGCACGCAGGCACACACACACACACACACACTCACATATACCCAGAAACATATACCAGCCCTGGCAATTAGCAAACTCCAGGACCCACCACTTCTTCCTGCTGGAACTCTGGCTTCTACAGCTTCCTTAGAGCTCTTTGGGGCTTCCTTGGTGGCTCAGGTGGTAAAGAATCTGCCTGCAGTGCAGGAGACCTGGGCTCGATCCCTGGGGTGGGAAGATCCCCTGGAGAAGGAAATGGCAACCCACTCCAGTATTCTTGCCTGGACAATCGCATGGACAGAGGAGCTTGGCAGGCTATAGTCCATGGGGTCACAAAAGAGTCAGACATGACAGAGAGAGTAACACTTTCACGTTTTCACTTTTAGAGTTCCCTAATTTGGAAAATATTTAATACTTACCTGGATGAATGCCTGACTTTTTTCCATAGCAGATCCATATATCCCAAGGCAAAGAAGTCATAGTCGTTGACAACTTCATTGAGATACCTCCATAAGCAAGAGTGAAATTGTAATGTGAGGGTAATTTGTGGATTAAGTTTATGGGCAGCTAGATCTGGGATTTCCATTTCTTTACCATCAAGGACTTTTTTTTTTTGCCCACATAGACCCCATGTCTTGAAATAGTTTGTCTAATGAGAAACCTGAAGTATCACTAATAGCCTCTCTTTTCTTATTTAACAAAGATACCCAGACTTTCCAATTCCAATTCCAGATCAGTTCCTGATAGCTATGGCTGCACATTGAACTGATAGGATCCAGGCAAAAAGCTGAGCAACTTGACATTTGAGTTAGCCTATGCAGCCTTATATCAGATAATATACCATTTCTGTCAGGATTTTGGAAATATTGAAAATAGCTGAAAGACCTTCACTACTCCCTTCATGGATCCCTACAGGTCTAGAGACCCCAGATTGGGAACCGCTTGAATGAAATCTTTGACCATTTTGCCAAGGCAAGCAACAATGTAAAATAGGAATGGGGGGAAAAATTAAAAGGTGTGATTAACTTTAGAAACTTGGTGGCTTCTGGGAGGTAGTTAGGCTGGCTGAAATATCTGTACTGGATTTTGCTTGTAAAGTTGAAAGCCTCACAGTGTGAATGGACATTTATTAACCAGGCTCTATGATGATAGAAGATTTATGAATCGTGACCACTGAAGCGCAGCAGCCACAATGGACGGTGCAGAAGCGCAGCCGAGAGGAGCTACCCCATGTCCAAGGTCAGGAGCAGTGGCTGCGCTTTGTTGGAGCAGCTGTGAAGAGATAACCCACGTCCAAGGGAAAAGAAACCCAAGTAAGATGGTAGGCCCTGAGAGAGGGCATCAGAGGGCAAACAGACTGAAATCACAATCACAGACAACTAACCAATCTGATCACATGGACCACAGCCTGGTCTACTTCAATGAAACTAAGCCATGCTGTGTGGGGCCACCCAAGACGGGCGGGTCATGGTGGAGAGGTCTGACAGAATGTGGTCCACTGGAGAAGGGAATGGCAAACCACTTCAGTATTCTTGCCTTGAGAACCCCATGAACAGCATGAAAAGGAAAAAAGATAGGACACTGCAAGATGCACTCCCCAGGTCAGTAGGTGCCCAACATGCTACTGGAGATCAGTGGAGAAATAACTCCAGAAAGAATGAAAGGATGGAGCCAAAGCAAAAACAACACTCAGTTGTGGATGGGACTGGTGATAGAAGCAAGGTCCGATGCTGTAAAGAGCAATATTGCATATGAATCTGTAATGTTAGATCCATGAATCAAGGCAAATTGGAAGTGGTCAAACGATATGACAAGAGTGAACGTTGACATTCTAGGAATCAGTGAACTAAGATGGACTGGAATGGGTGAATTTAACTCAGATGACCATTATATCTACTACTGTGGGCAGGAATCCCTCAGAAGAAATGGAGTAGCCATCATGGTCAACAAAAGAGTCCGAAATGCAGTCCTTGGATGCAATCTCAAAAATGACAGGATGATCTCTGTTTGTTTCCAAGGCAAACCATTCAGTATCACGGTAATCCAAGTCTATGCCCCAACCAGTAATGCTGAAGAAGCTGAAGTTGAATGGTTCTATGAAGACCTACAAGACCTTCTAGAACTAACAACCAAAATAGATGTCCTTTTCATTATAGGGGAATGGAATGCAAAAGTAGGAAGTCAAGAAACACATGGAGTAACAGGCAAATTTGGCCTTGGAATACGGAATGAAACAGGGCACAGGCTAATAGAGTTCTACCAGAGAACGCACTGGTCATAGCAAACACCCTCTTCCAACAACACAAGAGAAGACTCTACACGTGGACATCACTAGATGGTCAACACCAAAATCAGATTGATTATATTCTTCGCAGGCAAAGATGGAGAAGCTCTATACAGTCAGCAAAACAAGACCAGGAGCTGACTGTGGCTCAGATCATGAATTCCTTATTGACAAATTCAGACTGAAATTGAAGAAAAAGTGGAGAAAACCACTAGACCATTCAGGTATGGCCTAAATCAAATCCCTTATGACTATACAGTGGAAGTGAGAAATAGAATTAAGGAACTAGATCTGACAGAGTGCCTGAGAAACTATGGACGGAGGTCCCTGACATTCTACAGGAGACAGGGAGCAAGACCATGCCCAAGAAAAAGAAATGCAAAAAAGCAAAATGGCTGTCTGAGGAGGCCTTACAAATAGCTGTGAAAAGAAAAGGAGAAAAGGAAAGATATACCCATTTGAATGCAGACTTCCAAAGAATAGCAAGGATAGGTATGAAAGCCTTCCTCAGTGATCAATGCAAGGAAATAGAGGAAAACAATAGAATGGGAAAGACTAGAGATCTCTTCAAAATAATTAGAGATACCAAGGGAACATTTCATGCAAAGATGGTCTCAATAAAGGACAGAAATGGCATGGACCTAACAGAAGCAGAAGATATTAACAAGAGGTGGCAGGAATACACAGAAGAACTGTACAAAAAAGATCTTCATGAACCAGATAATCATGATGGTGTGATCACTCACCTAGAGCCAGACATCCTGGAATGTGAAGTCAAGTGGGCCTTAGGAAGCATCACTACGAACAAAGCGCTTGGAGGTAATGGCATTCCAGTTGAGCTATTTCAAATCCTGGAAGATGATGCTGTGAAAGTGCTGCACTCAATATGCCAGCAAATTTGGAAAACTCAGCAGTGGCCACAGGACTGGAAAAGGTTAGTTTTCATTCCAATCCCAAAGAAAGGCAATGCCAAAGAATGCTCAAACTGCCACACAATTGCACTCATCTCACACGCCAGTAAAGTAATGCTCAAAATTCTCCAAGTCAGGCTTCAGCAATACATGAACCATGAACTTCCTGATGTTCAAGCTGGTTTTAGAAAAGGCAGAGGAACCAGAGATCAAATTGCCAACATCTGCTGGATTATCAAAAAAGCAAGAGAGTTCCAGAAAAATATCTATTTCTGCTTTATTGACTATGCCAAAGCCTTTGACTGTGTGGATCACAATAAACTGTGGAAAATTCTGAAAGAGATGGGAATACCAGGGCACCCGACCTGCCTCTTGAGAAACCTATATACAGGTCAGGAAGCAACAGTTAGAACTGGACATGGAACAACAGACTGGTTCCAAATAGGAAAAGGAGTACATCAAGGCTGTATATTGTCACCCTGCTTATTTAACTTATATGCAGAGTACATCATGAGAAACGCTGGGCTGGAGGAAGCACAAGGTGGAATCAAGATTGCTGGGAGAAATCTCAATAACCTCAGATATGCAGATGACACTACCCTTATGGCAGAAAGTGAAGAAGAACTAAATAGCCTCTTGATGAAAGTGAAAGAGGAGAGTGAAAAAGTTGGCTTAAAGCTCAACATTCAGAAAACTAAGATCATGGCATCTGGTCCCATCATTTCATGGCCAATAGATGGGGAAACAGTGGAAACAGTGTCAGACTTTATTTTGGGGGGCTTCAAAATCACTGCAGATAGTGATTGCAGCCATGAAATTAAAAGACGCTTATTCATTGGAAGGAAAGTTATGACCAACCTAGAGATAGCATATTAAAATGCAGAGACATTACTTTGTCAACAAAGGTCTGTCTAGTCAAGGCTATGGTTTTTCCCGTGGTCATGTATGGATGTGAGAGTTGGACTATAAAGAAATCTGAGCACCGAAGAATTGATGCTTTTGAACTGTGGTGTTGGAGAAGACTCTTGAGAGTCCCTTGGACTGCAAGGAGATCCAACCAGTCCATTCTAAAGGAGATCAGGCCTGGGTGTTCATTGGAAGGACTGATGCTGAAGCTGAAACTCTAATACTTTGGCCACCTGATGACCCTGATGCTGGGAAAGATTGAGGGCAGGAAGAGAAGGGGACAACAGAGGATGAGATGTCTGGATGGCATCACCGACTCAATGGACATGGGTTTGGGTGGACTCTGGGAGTTGGTGATGTACAGGGAGGACTGGCGTGCTGTGGTTCATGGGGTCGCAAAGAGTCAGACATGACTGAGCGACTGAACTGAACTGAATTAGAATGTGCCCAGAGACACACAGTGAAGAATCATGTCAGAGACTGTGCTAGAACCCACATCTGGGTTACTGGATTCTGGGGAAAGTCCCACTGTGGAGGGATGGGAAGAGTCCCCTGCATACGAACCTTCAAGCTGCAGACTTTCAAAGATTCGAATGTGGAGCTTACTAATGAAGACCTGATGGATTTGGAGGCCCAGAGGAAGCACAAAGAGAGACAAGAGGAGGAAGAAGTAACTGAAGCAACTGAAGAGAGCCATGGTGCAGGAAACGGAATGGAGTTTTCTTTATCTGAGGGGGTGCTGTTAGCTTTTGAGGCACCAGACCTGCTTGTAGAACTGAACAGGAAGGTTTTGGCAGAATGCAATCCAGTGCTACCGTGTCATCTATGACAAGGTTAAAAGAGCTACTACCCAGACATCACTGCATCGCTTTTTCAAGACAGTAGATAGAATTGAATCCAGCAAGGAACCAGAGTCCAGCCCATCAGTGTCAGGTGTGAGTGAAGTGGTAGCTTGCCCTCTGTCTCCTATTGCTGACAGTTCTGCAGCTCTATCATCTCCCATCTCCTCTCCCTCCTCCAGTAGGTAACTCTTCTTGTCTGTTCAGTTGATGCCAGCCCCTGTATGCCAGCTGTTGTACTGACTACTGTACTTCTCAAGATACTGTGAAGATTCAGTTCAGTTCAATCACTCAGTTGTGTCTGACTCTTTATGACTCCAGAGACTGCAGCATGTCAGGCTTCCCTGTCCATCACCAACTTCTGGAGTTTTCAAATTGTTTTATTTTTGTTTTTTAATGTTATCAAAGTATTACAAACCTATTATAGTGCAGTACTATATAGCCCATTGTGTTAGCTGGGTACCTAGGCTGATTTTGTTGGACTTAGGAGCAAATCAGATTTAGGAACATGCTCTTGGAATGGAACTCTTTCATGTGTAGGGGCCTACTACTTCATATTTGGTATCCACTACCAACCAGTCCATTCTGAAGGAGATCAGCCCTGGGTGTTCTTGGGAAGGAATGATGCTAAAGATGAAACTCTCCAGTACTTTGGCCACCTCATGCAAAGAGTTGACTCATTGGAAAAGACTCTGATGCTGGGAGGGATTGAGGGCAGGAGGAAAAGGGGACGACAGAGGATGAGATGGCTGGATGGCATCACTGACTCGATGGACCTGAGTTTGAGTGAACTCCGGGAGATGGTGATGGACAGGGAGGCCTGGTGTGCTGCAATTCATGGGGTCGCAAAGAGTCGGACCCGACTGAGCGACTGAAATGACTGAGTGTGACTGACTGACTAACTGACTAACTTTGTATGGATTATTGAAGAAAGAGTCCCTCGGGAAGTTCCTCTTCCTCTGACCTGAATTACAGATGTCACAGGGACTGCGGATAGGGTGCTTGATTCATGCTTCTTTCAAATGCAGAAAGCTGCAGATGAAACATGTTTATAGAGCCTCAACCTTCCCTAGAGACAGAACCCTCCATTCTGTCCACTCACTGGAGTTACTCTGGGCCAAAACTGGATGTCACTAGCAATTCAGGAAGATCCTGGCTGCGAAAGCAGGCACCCAGCAGAAAGCAAAACAGGAAAGGATGGCTAGTTAAGAATCCAGGTGTTATTACCAGTGCCCTTCAGTTCTCCAAATGAAGTGAATGCTCTCCAAGAGAATGAGAAAGACTTTTGCATCCTCTTGAACACTCTGTGTCACTCCTGGTCTCTCAGCATGGGGCAGATTGAAAATGCAAAGCTTCCTTCTCCTCTTAAGAAGAGAAAATAGTTTTGTATCATGGGTTTATCCAGCTAAACTTCAGGGTACAGTTGGCTATGATCTCCATTTTATGGGGTAGGAAAAAGGAGACTCAGAAGTAAGTGCAAATCTATTTGTATGCCCCTGACATCATGGGGGCTCCAGGTGGTAGAACCTCTTTGAAAGTCCATCACTATCAGGTGGGAGATAGCCGGTATGTGAGTGTTAGAGTGGCTTCATGAATGAGTCTTTTGCTTCTGTTCTCTTATCTCATGTGGAGCAGATGTCTTCTACTCTCAGAATCCTGGCATTCATGAAGGTCTCAAGACTCCATGCTTTTGTGAAAGCAAAGGTGTGGACGGATACACATGACATGGTTATCATTAGTGGCACGTGGGCAAGGAAAGGAAAGACTGCTAGCTTTTATTTACTCATTTCTTAATGACTTGGTAACAATAAGCATGTGCCTTCAGAAGAGCCCTTTTTAATTTTTTTTTTTTCTCTACAGGAGATTCTGTTCTATTCCAGACCATTTCCCTGGAGGAGGAAATGGCAACCCACTCTAGTATTCTTGCCTGAAAAATCCTATGGACAGAGGAGCCTGGCGGGCTACAGTCCATGGGGTTGGAGGAGCCAGACACGACTTAGCGACTAAACCACCACCACCACCACCAGACCATTTTTCAAGCAGGATATTTGGGCCAATTATTCAATCATATGAACCTCAATTTTCACAATAATGGATACCATAACGCCCATATCTCTATGCTCAACAGATGTTATGTAGGTCAAAGAGGAACGCTAGACATTATAGTTGTTGCTGTTTAGTCATTAAGTCATGTCCAATTCATTGTGACCCCGTGAGCTTAGCCTGCCAGGCTCCTCTGACCATAGGAGTTTCCAGCAAGACTGCTGGTAGGGCTGCCATTTTCTTCTCCAGGGAATTTTCTCTACCCAGGGATCAAACATACATCTCCTGCTTGACAGGTGGGTTCTTTACCATTAAGCCACCTGGGAAGCCCTGACATAATAGGCAATAAGTCAAATATTACTATTATTGGGAAGAACCGAAAATGCTAGAGTTGTAAGGGACATGATTGCTTGCCTTCAGCTTTTTTCTCATCTCTTTAATCATCTTTCTTTTTTTTCTTTTTTTTTAGCCAGAGGGCTGATTTCATTGATTCCACAAAGATTTATATGTTTTATCTGGAAGGCTCTATGGAAGACGAGAATGGTGAGGGGTCACTCTGGTACCCTTTCATGACATTCATTCTGATTGGAGACACCCAGAGAAAAGAAAACAATTTAAAATAAAATAGAAATTGCTATAAAGGAGCCATCAAACAGACTGACTCCCCTAATAGGAAGAGTTTCCAGTTGATTTATAGTTTTTGGTAAAATTTGCTTGGTAAAGTGGTCATTCTTGTTGCGGGAAATAAACAAACAAAGAATGCATAGCTGCACTGAACACAAACAGGGAGAATTAGCTTGAGTCATGTTTGATATCACATTTTGATTCAGCGCTGCTGCTGCTTAGTTGCTCAGTCATGTCTGACTCTTTGCTACCTCATGAGTCCATGTAGCTATAGCCCTCCAGGCTCCTCAGTCCACGGGATTCTCCAGGCAAGAATACTGGAGTGGGTTGCATGCTCTCCTCCAGGGGATCTTCTGGACCAAGGGATCAAACCCGGGTCTCTTATGTCTCCTGCATTGCCAGGCAGGTTCTTTACCGCTAGTGCCACCTGGGAAGCCTGAGCAATTTTTAAATATCATATTCTGACTCTGCTCTCAGGCTAAAGACAGAAAGAACTACAAATAGCTACTATACTATAGTAAGTAGGTCTATTTGCACAGGGGTTAGCAAATACAAACACTAGTTCTGAATTGAAAAAAATATACAAAATATATTGTAGAGAAGGAGAGTGAGAATTCTAAAAGTCAGAGAAGGAAATTGCAAATATGAAAAGGAAAAGCTAAAATGGACTATGTGATGCTGACTTGCAATGGAGGTGTCAGCATAAACTGGTTTTTAATATATATTGTGTTGACTTAAAAATGCACCACATGAGAGTTGCAGGAGAGTTTTTATTTGGGGCAAAATGAGGACTATAGACTGGGAAACAGCATTTCAGACAGCTCTGAGGAACTGCTCCAAAGAGGCGGGATGGATGGCTAGTGATTTGTGATTTTGGTGAAGGAGGAATACATGCAATCAAGCACATATTTTTTTGCAGAAGGTGTCTGCTAGTCACAAGGAGAAGTCATCACCACAGATTTTAGTCCTTGTATAGACATGAGGAGACACACAAACTGGGCTTATGATATTGGCTCCTGAAAATACTTAAGTATTTGAAGACCTGTCCTTCCAGTATTTCCCAGAGCACAGAGTGACTCTTGCCTGTTCTCTTTCCTTAATTATTTTCAGGGGTGTTGAAATTCAGCAGCTGCTATAGCACATGATTTAATCCTTGTAGAGTAGGTGGCAAATACCAATATGATACAAAGAAAAGATTGGAAGGACCCTGGAAAAGGGTCTTTGGGAAAGACCCTGATGCTGGGAAAGACTGAGGGCAGGAGGAGAAGGGGGTGACAGAGGATGAGATGGTTGGATGGCATCACTGATGCAATGGACATGAGTTTGAGCAAACTCCAGGAGTTGGTGACGGACAGGGAAGCCTGGCATGGTGCAGTCCATGGAGTCTCCAAGAGGCAGACATGACAGAGCTATGGAACAACAAAAATATATGCATAAACACATACATATACATTATAAATGATGGAGGAGAGAAAGCTCTTCTTTTGAGTAGAATTCCAACTAATAAATGAAGAGAGAATCATGAAACTTAGAATGACCATTTGGCAGTCACTACAGTAATCATCTTTTCAGACAAGTGTTATCAATGAATGCTTGATTCAGTGAGTGAAATGTTTATGGGAGGCAGGATACCTTCATAGTCTCTGAACACCTCTCCACAATGTACTGATACATTACAAAGAAAAAATAGCACCTTATAGTGGAGAAACTGGATGAATGCCACCCTAAGAGATCAAAATTAATATCAGCAATCCCGGGACAGCTAGATGTCACATGCCCATGTGATGTACTGAGAGCACAGAGTCACTTCTGTGTTATTCTATAAACAGTGAATAACTTGGGGCTTCCCTGGTGGCTCAGTGGTAAAGAATCCATCTGCCAATGCAGAAGCCATGAGTTCAATCCCTGGTCTGGGAAGATCCCACACGTTGCAGAACAACTAAGCCTGAGCACCACAGCTATTGAGGCTGTGCTCTAGAGCCCAGGAGTCACAACTACTGAAGCCCACATGCTCTAGAGTCTGTGATTTGCAACAAGAGAAGCCACCACAATGAGAAGCCCTTGCATCAAAGCGAAGAGGGGCCCCTGCTCTCCACAACTAAAGGCCAAGCACAGCAATGAAAACCTGGCACAGCGAAAAATAAATAAATAAATAAGTCTACATATTAAAAAAAGCAAACTGTCTAAAAATTCACAACTCTAACTAAGTCATAGACACTATTCAAACCTAAACAAATGGGCTAGCAGGAGGAACACTCCAGTACTCTTTAAAAATGTTGGGTTC
The DNA here is from genome assembly GCF_023091745.1 of Budorcas taxicolor. Classification (NCBI taxonomy): domain Eukaryota; kingdom Metazoa; phylum Chordata; class Mammalia; order Artiodactyla; family Bovidae; genus Budorcas; species Budorcas taxicolor. The sequence goes on along the minus strand of NC_068930.1, from coordinate 21,163,302 downwards.
AGTTCAGTCGCTCAGTCGTGTCTGACTCTTTGAGACCCCATGAATCGCAGCATGCCAGGCCTCCCTGTCCATCACCAATTCCCGGAGTTCACTCAAATTTACATCCATCAAGTCAGTGATGACATGCAACCATCTCATCCTTTGTTGTCCCCTTCTCCTCCTGCCCCCAATCCCTCCCGGCATCAGAGTCTTTTCCAGTGAGTCAACTCTTCACATCAGGTGGCCAAAGTACTGGAGTTTCAGCTTTAGCATCATTCCTTCCAAAGAATACCAGAACTGATTTCCTTTAGAAGGGACTGGTTGGATCTCCTTGCAGTCCAAGGGACTCTCATGAGTCTTCAGTACCACAATTCAAAAGCATCAATTCTTCAGCGTTCAGCTTTCTTCACAGAAGGTCATGAAAAACAAAAAATGATTGAGGAATTGTTTCAGATGAAAGGAGATAAAGACATGATGACTAAATGTGGATCCAGTATCCTGTGGATCAGAAAATTATTTTGCTTTTGCTACAGAGGATGCTAGTGGAACAATTGGCAAAATTTGAAGGCTGTCTGTTAATTATGACTCTTTGCAATCCCATGGACTGTAGCCCACCAGGCTTCTCTGTGCATAGAATTTGCCAGGCAAGAATACTGGAGTGGGTTGCCATTCCCTTCTCCAGGGAATATTACCAACTCAGGGACTGAACTCAGGGCTCCCGCACTGCACGCAGATTTTTACCATCTAAGCCACAGGGAAGCCCAAATAAGATAACACTCCATTAATGTTAATCTGCTGTCTTGGGGAAGTATACCATGGTTATGTGAAAGAAGGTCTAGCTTTTGTGAAATATGTGCTGAAGCAAAATGGGGCCACATGTCTGCAAATTACTCTAAAGTACTTCAGATCATGTACGCACAGATCAGTGTAGAGAGGAGGATGAAAACACTGAGGCAAACATTTAAAATTTGAGGAGTCCAATCAAAGACTATATGTCAACACTTTGTACTCCTTTTCTACCTTTTCTGTACGTCTGAAATTATTTCCAAATACAAAGATTTTTTAAAAGGCACAGAGATGAGCTGAGTGGCATCTGTTCAGAGTCAGAGACAGTAGAGAAAACTTTGGCTTAGTGATGTAGGGAGCAGCTAAAACAGAGATCTTCACGAGAACAGGGGCTCCACACTTGGCACTAGTGCACCCGGGTGCCCAGCACAGAGCAAGACCCTATGGCTACAGTCCATGGGGCTGCAAAGAGACGGCCACACTGAAGCGACTTAGCATGCACAGGCACGCATCCATTGAATACAGGGAAGATGGAAGGAGGAGGGAAGGAAGGGGGCCTTTCCTTCTGGGCTGATTCAGGGCAGAAAGTGGCCAGCTCCAGCTTCAGGGTTATTTCTTGGGAATCACTCTAGCAGACTACGATCAGCTATGTTCATATTCAACACGGGCTCACTCAGAACTCGGGTGAGTCCATGACTCCATTTTTTCGCACTTGTTCCCACTGTATACCCGTGACACTGGAGGGGGAAGGAGGCCTCCTGAAACAGGGGTGGACCTGACACTGCCTGTCAGAGAAAATTTTCATCACCTGGCAGTGACAGATATCAGCACTGCTTACTGAATTTATAACCCGACATGTCAAAAGGAAAAAAGAGAAAAAAAAAACTTTCAGAGAGGTTTGATGAGAAAACATTGAGAAAGGAATCTGGAAGTTTCACTTATTAAGGTCAAAATGTCACCGAAGCATTAAAGGAGCGAATAGAAAAAAAAAAATTTCTGAAACAGAGCTGCTTAATTCCAAGTCAAACACACATCAGTTCAGTTACTGAGTGATTGAGAGATGACTATTCAGCAATTCGAGGTGACTTCACCGAGTGTCTGCAGTGGGTGGAAAGTTCATTTACTGATGACCAGCATGAGCCAGAACATGGGCAGGGTGTACATGCATGCTCGGTGGCGTCTAACCCTTGGTGACCCTATGGGCAATCGCCTGCCAGGTTCCTCTGTCCATGGAATTTTCTAGGCAAGAATACTGAAGTGGATTGCCATTTCCTACTCCAAGGGATCTTCCTGACTCAGAGATCTAACCCGAGTCTCCTGCATCTCCTGCACTGCAGGCAGATTCTTTACCACTTTGCCACCTGAGAAGCATGGGCAGCATATATTATATATATATACATTATATATATTATATATATATAAAATACACCTGTGAGCCTCCCAGCCACCACTTCCTCTCCCTCCTTTTCCCTCTAGCCTTCTTCTTCTTCAATTTATTGAATACTTACTTTGGGCCCCGCTCTTTGCTAAAACCTTCACATTCTTTATATTGCTTGATTCTTACCTCTGCTCCATGAGTAGCTATGAGTGTAACTTCCTTTTGGCAGAAACATTAAATAACTCGCCTAGGGTTGCAAAAGTTGTAAGATGCAATTTTCTGGGATCCACAGAAATTTCAGTTCTGTGACTTTTAAAATAACAGATGGAGGTACAGTATCCAGGACATTAACCCATAGGCAGGCTAGAAGCTAGAAACTTACAGCCACTAAAGTTGCAGGATTTTTTTTTTCCCCCACCCTGAGACTGTAGGCTTGCAGAGCACCTGAATCACACAGTTAGGACTGCACAGAGGGCTTACATCACTGGTGAACTTTGCTGATCTCTCTTTGGTCTTTTTATGGCATGTTCTGAAAGGGGCGACTGTTCAGATACTCAGCTGCAAATGATCATTCCCTTGTCTGTCCGCTCTTTTTACCTGAAGTGTATCTGTGATGTTCAGACGTCTTTTTTAACTCAAGTAAATCTGGCACAACAACAATGGCAAATACCTACCATGTGCTAAAGTCTGTGCTGGCTTCTGGGCCTCCCAATTTCCCCAGGTTGAACTGAGGAACTACATCTATATATAAATGACAGGGTGAGAAGAACTATAATAGAGGCACGCATGCTGCTGCTAAGTCGCTTCAGTCGTGTCCAACTCTGTGCGATCCCATAGACAGCAGCTCACCAGGCTCCTCTATCCCTGGGATTCTCTAGGCAAGAACACTGGAGTGGGTTGCCATTTCCTTCTCCAATGCATGAAAGTGAGAAGTGAAAGTGAAGTCACTGAGTCGTGTCCAACTCTCAGCGAACTCATGGACTGCAGCCCACCAGGCTCCTCCATCCATGGGATTTTTCCGGCAAGAGTACCGGAGTGGGGTGCCATTGCCTTCTCCAAGACGCATGCATAGCAAGTCGTTATTTTAACTGAAAAGATTAATTGAGAAAAAATGTTTGTGCTAGAGAGCTTCCCAGCTGACGCAGCAGTAAAGAATCCACCTGCCAATGCAGGAGACATAAGAGATACAATTTCTAACCCTGGGTCAGAAAGGTCCCCTGGAGGAGGGCATGACAACCCTCTCCAGTATTCTTGCTTGGAAAATGCCATGAACAGAGGACCATGGCAGGTTACAGTCCATGCGGTCGCAAAGTGTTGGACATGACTATGCTAGAAAATGAAATAGAAAAATAGATTAAGTCAATTAATGTAAGCAAAAAATATATACAGGAAACAATGTGTAGAGTACACATAGCTTAAAATGTCACTCTTGTGTTAATTACAGAGGCCTTTCTTGCTGTAGGGCTTCTTTTGTGGCTCAGCTGGTAAAGAATCTGCCTGCAATGTGGGAGACCTGGGTTCGATCCCAGGGTTGGGAAGTTCCCCTGGAGAAGAGAAAGGCTACCCACTCCAGTATTCTGGCCTGGAGAATTCCATGGATTGCATAGTCCATGGGGTTGCAAAGAGTTGGACATGACTGAGCAACTTTGCTTTTTCACTTTTCTTACAATATCAAAGGTCAGTTTTCATTCCAATCCCAAAGAAAGGCAATGCCAAAGAATGCTCAAACTACCACACAGTTGCACTCATCTCACATGCTAGTAAAGTGATGCTCAAAATTCTCCAAGTCAGGCTTCAACAGTATGTGAACCATGAACTTCCTGATGTTCAAGCTGGTTTTAGAAAAGGCAGAGGAACCAGAGATCAAATTGCCAACATCTTCTGGATCATTAAAAAAGCAAGAGAGTTCCAGAAAAACATCTATTTCTGCTTTATTGACTATGCCAAAGCCTTTGACTGTGTGGATCACAATAAACTGTGGAAAACTCTGAAAGACATGAGAACACCAGACCACCTCACTTGCCTCTTGAGAAATCTGTATGCAGGTCAAGAAGAAACAGTTAGAACTGGACATGGAACAACAGACTGGTTCCAAATAGGAAAAGGAGTACATCAAGGCTGTATATTGTCACCCTGCTTATTTAACTTATATGCAGAGTACATCATGAGAAACGCTGAGCTGGATGAAGCACGAGGTGGAATCAAGATTGCTGGGAGAAATCTCAGTAACCTCAGATATGCAGATGACACTACCCTTATGGCAGAAAGTGAAGAGGAACTAAAGAGCCTCTTGATGAAAGTCAAAGAGGAAAGTGAAAAAGTTGGCGTAAATCTCATCATTCAGAAGCCTAAGATCATGGCATCTGGTCCCATCACTTCATGGCAGATAGATGGGGAAACAGTGGAAACAGTGTCAGACTTTATTTTGGGGGGCTCCAAAATCACTGCAGATGGTGATTGCAGCCATGAAATTAAAAGATGCTTACTCCTTGGAAGGAAAGTTGTGACCAACCTAGATAGCACATTAAAAAGCAGAGACATTACTTTGCCAACAAAGGTCCGTCTAGGCAAGGCTATGGTTTTTCCAGTGGTCATGTATGGATGTGAGAGTTGGACTTTGAAGAAAGCTGAGCACCGAAGAATTGATGCTTTTGAACTGTGGTGTTGGAGAAGACTCTTGAGAGTCCCTTGGACTGCAAGGAGATTCAACCAGTCCATCCTAAAGGAGACCAGTCATGCGTGTTCTTTGGAAGAACTGATGTTGAAGCTGAAACTCCAATACTCTGGCCACCTGATGCGAAGAGATGACTCATTTGAAAAGAGCTTGATGCTGGGATGGTTTGAAGGTGGGAAGAGAAGGGGACAACAGAGAATGAGATGGTTGAATGGTATCACCAACTCAATGGAGATGAGTCTGGGTAAACTCCGGGAGTTGGTGATTGTCAGGGAGGCCAGGCGTGCTACAGTGCATGGGGTCACAAAGAGTTGGACATGACTGAGCGACTGAGATGAACTGAACTGCTGTATCAATGAGGAACGCTCATCCAGGATAATGTTTTCTGATTCTGATGGAAAAGGTCCTCTTCTCTCTTCATTCCTTTATTTGTCTTTCACTGATTGATCTCTGAGGCTATTCCTGATAATATTTGTTCTTTTTCATTTTTATTTTTTACAGAACTGACATATTAATAGCTGTGTTGTGTCATTATGTCTGAAATTCTTCCATGTTTGAAACACAGATTCTTTCTCTTTGAAAATTTCTGATGGCCAGGAGATTTGACTTTTTTTTTTTTCTTCAAAGAGTTCGTAGTCCCATGAGCAGGTGCTGAAAAAGGCCACCAAAAAAGCACATGTCTTGTTATTCTTATAGCTTTCTCTTTGGTGAGGTATTTCAGTAAGATATGTAGAGCCCATACAGGCCTTGGTGAATCCACGAGGGGAGGATTTAAATCTCACTTAGTATTAAGATGTGCTTCCCTAGTATCTCATATAGTAAAGAATCTGCCTGCAATATGGGAGACCTGGGTTCAGTCCCTCAGTGGGGAAAGTTCCCTTGGAGAAATGGCTACCCACTCCAGTATTCTTGCTTGGGAAATTTCATGGACAGAGAGGAGCCTAGTGTGCTACAATCCATGGGGTCGCAAAGAGTTGGACACAACTGAGTGACTCTCAGACTTCCTTGTATTAATACATAACTATATGGGAAACTTGGCACTGCCTTATATAAAGTGGAAGTTTTCCTGTGGGTTTTATGGATATGTGAGTGGTAGCTGTTGAGCCCTTATGATATTCCAAGTGCTATGTTAAGCTCCTCATGCATCTTTTAACAGTGATCCTCACAAGAATACCATGAGGTTTTATTATCTTGTGGATGAGAAAACCAAGATTTGGAGAGTTTAGTAGGCTCCAAGTCACACAGTTGGTCAGTGGTAGTTTGAATTTGAATCCAGATATGTTAGACTGCTCCAGTATTCTTCCCTGGAGAATTCCATGGACAAATGAGCCTGGTAGGCTACAGTCCATCGGGTCGCAAGGGTCAGACATGAGTGACGGACTAACACTTTCACTTTACATGTCGGGCTGAAACCCCAAGATAATTCCACCACAATAGTAGTCATCGGACTTTAAATTTAAGAGGTCTGAGATAGGGGTTCAAATATGCTTTTCAATACACCAGAGGATTTCACGATGAAGCGTCAACCTTCTTAGAATTGTTCCTTACAGAGAAGCATCAGTTCAGTTCAGTTGCTCAGTCGTGTCTGACTCTTTGCGACCCCATGAATTGCAGCACACCAGGCCTCCCTGTCCATTACCAACTCCCGGAGTTCACTCAAACTCACATCCATCGAGTCGGTGATGCCATCCAGCCATCTCATCCTCTGTCATCCCCTTTTCCTCCTGCCCCCAATCCCTCCTAGCATCAGAGTCTTTTCCAATTAGTCAACTCTTTGCATTAGGTGGCCAAAGTATTGGAGTTTCAGCTTTAGCATCATTCCTTCCAAAGAACACCAGGACTGATCTCCTTCAGAATGGACTGGTTGGATCTCCTTGCAGTCCAAGGGACTCTCAAGAGTCTTCTCCAACACCACAGTTCAAACGCATCAGTTCTTCGGTGCTCAGATTTCTTTATAGTCCAACTCTCACATCCATAATCCACTACTGGAAAAACTATAGCTTTGACTAGATAGACCTTTGTTGGCAAAGTAATGTCTCTGCTTTTTAATGTGCTATCTAGGTTGGTCATAACTTTCCTTCCAAGGAGTAAGCGTCTTAATTTCACGGCTGCAATCACCATCTGCAGTGATTTTGGAGCCCCCCAAAATAAAGTCTGACACTGTTTCCACTGTTTCCCCATCTATTTCCCATGAAGTGATGGGACCAGATGCCATGATCTTCGTTTTCTGAATGTTGAGTTTTAAGCTAACTTTTTCAGTCTCCTCTTTCACTTTTATCAAGAGGCTCTTTAGTTCTTCTTCACTTTCTGCCATAAGGGTGGTGTCATCTGCATATCTGAGGTTACTGAGATTTCTCTCGGCAATCTTGATTCCACCTTGTGCTTCTTCCAGCCCAATGTTTCTCATGATGTACTCTGCATATGAGTTAAATAAGCAGGGTGACAATATACAGCCTTGATGTACTCCTTTTCCTATTTGGAACCAGTCTGTTGTTCCATGTCCAATTCTAACTGTTGCTTCCTGACCTGCATATAGGTTTCCCAAGAGGCAGGTCAGGTGGTCTGGTGTTCTCATGTCTTTCAGAGTTTTCCACAGTTTATTGTGATCCACAGTCAAAGGCTTTGGCATAGTCAATAAAGCAGAAATAGATGTTTTTCTGGAACTCTCTTGCTTTTTTAATGATCCAGAAGATGTTGGCAATTTGATCTCTGGTTCCTCTGCCTTTTCTAAAACCAGCTTGAACATCAGGAAGTTCATGGTTCACATACTGTTGAAGCCTGACTTGGAGAATTTTGAGCATCACTTTACTAGCATGTGAGATGAGTGCAACTGTGTGGTAGTTTGAACATTCTTTGGCATTGCCTTTCTTAGAGATTGGAATGAAAACTGACCTTTTACAGCCTTGTCTAACTCAATGAAACTAAGCCATGCTGTGTGGGGCCACCCAAGATGGGTGGATCCTGGTGGAGAGGTCTGACAGAATGTGGTCCACTGGAGAAGGGAATGGCAAACCACTTCAGTACTCTTGCCTTGAGAACCCCATGAACAGAGAAGCAGAGACAAACATATAATGACTCAGCAATTACTATATATAAGTCTCTATGTGGCATGGAGATGGATACAAATGTGTCAATTTCTTCCTGTTAAGGAAATTTTTTTTTGCCATGATAATATGTGAACAGGGTAAGCCTTAAATAGCCAAAACAGATATAAATGTTAACTTATTTAGTAGAAGTGATGTCACAAGACCATACATGATCCAATGGCAAATAAAATACAAAGATACATTTCCAGAAGACTTCAGAGAGGAAACAATTTCTTCAGACTGAAGTGTTCAGGGAAGGATCCAAACATTACATGAGAGGTGAACTGGATTTTGGAGAATGATGGGAAATAATTGAAGAAGGGCAGCATTTGATGGAGAGTGATGGTGTGAACTGTAATCCAAATAAACCTCTTCTCCACCTGTTGGTCTTTGCCTTATATGACATTCAAAGAACCATACTCTAACAATCAAAAGGTAATTACGTGAAAGTGTTAGTTACTCAGTCATGTCCTACTCTTTGCGACCCCATGGACTGTAGCCAGTCAAGCTCCTCTGTCCATAGGGATTCTGCAGGCTAGAGTACTGGAGGGGGCAACCATTCCCTTCTCCAGGGGATCATCCCTGACCTAGAGATCGAACCCAGGTCTCCCACATTGTGGGCAGATTCTTTACCTTCTGTGCCACTAGTGAAGCCTGAGAATAATTATATTGATATGCAATTCCAATCTTTACTTGCATCTCTCAGAGAATATTAAAGGAGAACCAATTCCCAAATCTACTCTTGGGATTTGAGAGGACGGTTTCCTCAAAATCAAGGGTTTCCTGAAATGGGGGACTCTTGCTGTTAAACCAGGAAGGTCCTGGGAAAACTGGGACAAACTGGCCACCCTGCACGGGAGACTTGAATTCCTCGTGACTGAGGGGTCAGAGGAATAGAAGGTTCTGTGAGTGCCAGTGGCCTGATCCCAGCTTACACACAGCACAAGAGACGGGTGTTACTGTGAGATGCCTGTGTAGACTCTATGCCAAATATTATAGTCTTAAAGCCTATATAAGCCTATAAGGCTTATAGCCTTAAAGAGGAGGATGGCTTCTTTGGTGTCAGTAGAGAAGAGAGTTTGGGGGGCACCTTTGGAGTCTTCTCAAAAATGGGGATGCCTCGTATCCTGACGCAAAGAAAGGAGTGGTGTTGCCATGGCATTGTGTAACAGAGGGGCAAAACAGGGACCATCATGGACCAGACTCAGATTTTTTTCTCATCTCTTAGAGGTGCTTAAGCTCAGGAATTCTTTTGTGATCCAATGGAGAGAGCAAAAGAACCCATTGATTTTGTAGTCTGCTAATATCCACAACCTCGTCAAGTGGGGTTTCAGCGTTGGCTTCGCTCTTACAGGCATTATAACATCATTAACATCCAGGATTGAGGGGTTTCCCTGGTGATCCAGTGGCAAAGACTTTCTGCTCCCAAGGCAAGAGGCCCAGGTTTGATCCCTGGTCAGGGAACTAGATCCCACACACTGCAACTGAAAAAGAAAAAAAAAAAAGATCCCACATGCCACAAGTAACACCTGGTGCAGCAAAATAAATAGATATTTTCAAAACATCCAGGGCTGAATTCGAACTTTGTTTCTTTACTAGCTATGTAACATTTGGCAAATTACTTAATCTTTACTTAATCTCTCTGAACCTAGGTGTCCTCTTAAAATGAGACTACCTCATAGGTCTGTGATGTGAACTAAATAAATTAATATTTGAAAAGCACTCAGAACATTACCTGATGCAGTGTAAGGTCTCTGTAGATGCTTGTTAAATTAATTTAGAAAAACAAAGTTGCCTTTTTTTCTAAGGACTAGGAGACAAATTTATAACTATGAAATCATGTAAAGCCATTGAATTTGTGATCGGAAGGACATCATTGACCCAATGCGTGCAGGGGGAAATTTGCAATGAATTAAGATGAACTGAATTGTCAGCAATAGAAGCCCCTTTTATATATTATCCATTGAATGGTTGGAAGGGAAAGGAGAGAGTGAGCTGTGTGTGTAAGTTGCCAAGAGGGCTCAGATACATCTGCAGCTCTTCTCTTGTTGGGACTAAGGTTTCCTCTTCCCTTTCCTGTTAGCTCCCTTTTCTATTTGCCTGACTTTCCAAATGGGTGAAAACCCCAGCAGGGCTCCCCTTGGCCTGGGGCCAAGCCAAGGTGGACTCCAGCCATGATCTCCAAGTCCTGTGTGTATACAGTAGCTGAAGTGCTTTCAGAACGGAACAGGAAATTGTGTGCATATCACAGGCCGGTCACAAAGATTCTGCTTTCAAGGTCAAAAGCGCCGTTTCCCTTTTGATTTGTGATTTCACTGACAGCAGGAACAGTTAGGGAATTGGCCTCTGATTGTTTCTTTAGTGCACTCACAAAGAGGACAGTCAGGAACTGGGCTCTGATTGTGAAGGGGGAGACTGGGGAACTGGAAGTAGGGGGATCATAGGGTACTAACCTGGAGACTAGAGTATTCCAGGGACCAGCAGGTGCCATTTGTTGAGCAGGTAGCATAAGTAAGTATTATACAGATATGCACATTGTATATATATTGCTGCTGCTGAGTTGCTTCAGTCGTGTCTGACCCTGTGCGACCCCATAGACGGCAGCCCACCAGGCTCCCCCATCCCTGGGATTCTCCAGGCAAGAACACTGGAGTGGGTTGCCATTTCCTTCTCCAATGCATGAACGTGAAAAGTGAAAGTGAAGTCACTCAGTCGTGTCTGACTCTTAGCGACCTCATGGACTGTAGCCTACCAGGCTCCTCCGTCCATGGAATTTTCCAGGCAAGAGTACTGGAGTGGGGTGTTATGTATATATAATTATGCATTGTTGTTGTTGAGCCGCTCAGTCCTGTCTGACTGTTTTGTGATCCCATGGACTATAGCCCACCAGACTCCTTTGTGCATGAGATTTCCCTGACAAGAACACTGGAGTGGGTTGCCATTTCTTTCTCCAGGGGATATTCCTGACCCAGGGATCGAACCTGGGTCTCCTGCATTGCAGGAAGATTCTTTGCCATCTGAGCTACCAAGTACCCTTCCAAAACATATATAACTACTTATTAAATCCATGACATCTATCAGTATGAAAGTGTTATTTCCAAAGCTTATTTAAACTTTACTTGTAAACTAGCATTGCCATAATTATGTATACACATTATATTTTATATTTACCCAAAAGTCTATCTTTCATATGGGATAACTGAGGCTCAGGGAAGTTAAGTAAGTTGTCCAAGGTCACAGTGAGAGACATGAGCTAGAGCTGGGATTTTTCTTTTTTCTTTTGAAAACTTCTGTTTTCTCTATCCTAAACTTCATGGTTTCCAAACTGTGGTTTCTTCATTAGTTTTGAGATAAGCACAGTAAAAGTGCATAGGAGACATGAAATGTATAAACTCACCTCCAGGGAGTCTGTCTGGTAGCCCAGGAGGGATCCAAGAATCTGTGCTTTTAAAAGCTCATCATATAATAGTATGGAATATCACTCAGCCATTAAAAAGAACACAGTTATGCCACTTGTAGAAACATGGGTGCTAGAGACTGTCATACTGAGAGCAGTAAGTCAGAGGAGGAAAAATAACATGTGACATCCCTTATATACTGAATCTAAAAAGAAATGATACAAGTGAACTTATTTATAAACCAGAAACAGATTCACAAATTTAAAGAAAGAACTTATGGCTGCTGAAGGGGAAGGGTGCGTGCATGTTCAGTTGCTCAGTCATATATGACTCTTTGTGATCCCATGGACTGTAGTCCACCAGGCTCTTTTGTCCATGGGGATTTTTCAGGCAAGAATTCTGGAGTGGGTTGATATTTCCTTCCCCAGGGGATCTTTCCAACCCAAGGATTGAATCCCCATCTTCTGTGTCTCCTGTATTGACAAGAGAATTCTTTACCACTAGCACCACCTGGGAAGCCCAGGAGTAAGGATGGGCGGAAGGAATAAGAAGCATAGAATTGACAGGTACACAGTGCTATATTTAAAATGGATAATCAACAAGGACCTACTGTATAGCGCATGGAAATCTGCTCGGTGTTGTGGGGCAGCCTGGATGGGAAGGGAGTTTGGGGGAGAATGCATACATGTATACGTTTGGCTGAGCTGCTCTGCTGTGCACCTGAAACTTCCACAGCGTTGTTAACCAGCCATGCTCCAGTGCAAAATAAGAAGTTAAAAAACAGCTCATCAGGCCGTTCAGTTGTTCAGTTGTGCAACCACATTGGAAAAATCCTGCCCTGGGCCACCTGGATGTTCCCAAATTCTTGTGGGTGTCTCTGACTTCATAAGGAGCCTGGAAGTAAGAAGGAGCCACAGCAGGCTGAATTTATCACCCTCCCATTCTCTACCTCAAAGAAAGGAAGAAGAGGAGCAGAACCTGATGGTTCAAGATGCATAGTTCCCTATGCCTTTGTTTTCAGCTTTGAAAGGCAGACCCGTTCTGGGGCAGGGATGGCTGGACTCACGCCAGCATGAGCCAGGGAAGGCAGAGGTCTGGCATGAGAAGCCGGCAGGAGCTTAGCATCTCCCAGCAGGCTGGACACCCAGGCTCGGGCTGCAATGTCAGCCATGTGCCCTAGCACAGCCTTGACACTTGGGGCCTTAGTTGCCACCACGTAGAGCCAAGGGACCAGACTGGACAACTCCATTGGGTCCTCCTGCCACCAACATTCTATGATCCATCATGTTTTGCTCCTGAGATTCTCAGTCAGCAAGAAGGGTTGTGACTCTTCTGCACAGACTCTAGGGAGATAGAAATAAGAGAAGGCTGAGGAGAGGGAAACTGACAGCCTCTGTCACCCAGAGCAAGACCCTGCTCTGTCTGGGCAGATCAGCAGCAGGCGAGAGTGTGGGTGTGGGGCCTGGGTGATGAGGGATCAACCAGATGCTATTTCTCTGGCGACAGAACTCTTCAGGGCTAAAGAAAAGTAATTGAACTTAATGTCCAAACACAAAATCAGTCCATAAATCCAGGTGCTGTCTATTGGAAATTTCAGAAGGGCTCTGCTTCCCTTAATCTTATCTCTGCCAGACAGTTACTGTGTTCTTGATGTAATTAGAGTGATAAAACAATGTGACACACTGCTGGTTTCTATCATGGCATCGCTGCTGTTGACTTAAATGACAAGGTAATAATTTTATAAGAGGCCCTTTATTTTTATTTCCCTCTCCATTGCGGAGGGGCGTTTTCCAAACGGGGGACATATCTCTCTAGATAAGTTCACCAGACACCACATGCAAAGGCTGCTTCATTCATTACCATTTAGTCAAGTACCTACATCTCCCAAGGGACCTTTGAGAGTGTTTTTGTAGTTAAAAATCACAGGGCCAGCTAGGCAGTCGCAGACCTATAGCACATTTCTTGCAGAGCAGAGTGATTTATACATCCTTCAAAATTAACCCTGGGAGGATGGGCGAAAAGATGGCGGAGGAATAGGACGGGAAGACCACTTTCTCCCTCACAAATTCCTCAAAAGAACATTTCAACTCCGAGCAAACTCCACAAAACAACTTCGGTAGGCTGGCAGAGGTCATCAGGCAACCAGAAAAGCAGACCATTGTCTTCAAAAACAGGTAGGAAAAAATATAAAAGACGAAAAAGGAGACAAAGGAGGTGGGGAGGGAGCTCCGTCCCGGGAAGGGAAGCCCGTCCCGGGAAGGGAATTTTAAGAAGAGAGGTTTCCAAACACCAGGAAACACTCTCCCTGCCGAGTCAGTGGCGAATCTTGGAAACACAGAGGGCAACATAACAGGAAGGAAAAATAAAGAAATAATTAAGACCAAGAGATTACAAGCCCAACAGTAACTCCCCCAGCGGAAAAGCGGCACAGACGCCTGCATCCGCCACTGGGAAGTGGGGGCAGGGCAGGGACGCGCGGGAGGCGCGGGCTGCAGTGCTTTGTAAGAATCGGGCAGGAACGCCCCACGCGCAAGCAGAACGATCTAACTTGCGCTAGCAAACCAGACTGTGGGATAGCTACCACGCGAAAAGCTCCAACATAAGACACCGCCAGGACCCCGCACAGAACAAAGGACGGAACGGAAAAAGCCGGCTGCAGACCATCCCCCGCCGGGGACAGGCAGCCAGAGCCGTAAGGACTGGAAAGGGGCAATTGCAGACCCGGAGAGACTTTACTTACCTAACTGCAAGCAGGCCTCTTTGCTAAGACTTCTGGGGGTGCTGGACACTCACAATCTGCCTCACGGGGGACGCCAGCGGTCCACCCAGAAAGCTGAGCAGCAGCGGCAGAAAAGGTGACACGCCGCGGCGATCGCGCTCGCCAAACTCCTGAGCTACTCGGACCTGGGAAGGGCACAAAACGCAGTCCCAGCCGAATCTGTGCCTCTGAGGGCGGCCTGAGCGGCTTGGACCGGGGAAGTGCACGCAGCCTAGGGCCGGCCCCAGACGGTTCCCGGCGGAGCATCGTAGAGCCGGAGCGGTTTGTACCCCGCAAGAAGGGACAAGTCAGGCGGGGCTGAGACACTGTGCACACGACAGTGCTATTTGTTTGCAGCATCCCCCCTCCCCACAGCGCGACTGAACTAGTGAGCCTAAAAAACCAGCAAACAGAAGAAGTTAAACAGAGGGAACCACCTTGGAAGTGATCCCACACGGCCCAAAACATCAGAGAACGGCCAGATATATTTTTAATAATTTTAAAATCATTCCTTTTTTTTTTTTTTTCCTTTTTTTTTCTTTTTTTTTCTAACTATTTTTTTAATTGTTAAGTCTTCTATTTATCCTCTAATTTTTATTTCTATAACCTACTATTAATATTTTTTAAAAAAAAAGACTTTTTTTTTTTTTTTTTTTTTTTAAGGCAAACACCATATATAGCCTTTGGATGGTTGTTGGTGGTTTTTTGTTTTTTTTGGTTTGTTTTGTTTTTTTGTTTGTTTGTTTTTTAAATAATTCTTGTGTGTTTTTTTCTTTCTTCCTTTTTCCTTCTGCTTCTTTTCTTTAATATTGTATTTTTTAAAATCCAACCTCTACTCTAGATTTTTAATCTTTGCTCTTAGGTTTCTGTTGTCAATTTTGTACATCTAAAAACCCAAACTTCACTACCCAAATTTACCTGAGAGCGAGATTACTGGCTTGACCACTCTCTCCTCCTTTGGACTCTCCTTTTTCTCCACCAGGTGGCCTCTACCTCTTTTCTCCCCCATCTCTTCTCTATCCAACTCTGTGAATCTCTGTGTGTTCCAGCCAGTGGAGAACACCTAAGGAACTGGTTACAGGCAGGATTTGTCTCTCTCCTTCTCATTCCTCTCTCTTATCCCCCTGGTCACCTCTGTCTACTTCCTCCCTCTCCTCTTCCCCGTATAACTCCGTAAATACCTCTGAGCGGTCCAGACTATAGAACACACATAAGGAAGTGACTACTGGCTAGCTTGCTCTCTCCTCTTTTGATCTCACCACATCTAATTCCAGTTACCTCTAACTACCCCCTCCATCTTCTCTTCTCCTTGTAACTCAGTGAACCTCTCTGAGTGTCCCTCAATGTGGAGAAACTTTTCATCTTTAACCTAGATGTTTTATCATCGGTGCTGTATAGTTGGAGAAGTCTAGAGGCTACTGTAAAAATAAAACTGAAAGCCAGAAGCAGGAGGCTTATGTCCAAAGCCTGAAAACATTAGAGAACTCTTGAATTCAGGGAACATTAAGCAATAGGAGCTCATCAAATGCCTTCATACCTACACTGAAACCAAGCTCCACCCAAGGGCCAACAAGTTCCAAAACAAGACATACCACTCAAATTCTCCAGCAACACAGGAACACTCCCCTGAGCTTCAATATACAGGCAGCTCAAAATTATTCCAAAACCCTTGATGTCTCATAACCCATTACTGGTCACTCCACTGCACTCCAGAGAGAAGAAACCCAGCTCCACCCACCAGAACTCCAACACAAGCCTCCCTAACCAGGAAACCTTGACAAGCCACTGATAGAACCCCATCCACAGTGAGGAAGCTCCATAATAAAGAAAACTCCACAAACTACCAGAATACAAAAAGGCCACCCCAAACCCAGCAATATAACCAAGATGAAGAGACAGAGGAATACTCAGCAGGTAAAGGAACAGGAGAGTTGCCCACCAAACCAAACAAAAGAGGAAGAAGTAGGGAATCTACCTGAGAAGGAATTCCGAATATTGATAGTGAAAATGATCCAAAATCTTGAAATCAAAATAGAATCACAGATAAATAGTCTAGAGACAAGGATTGAGAAGATGCAAGAAAGGTTTAACAAGGACCTAGATGAAATAAAAAAGAGTCAAAATATAATGAATAACGCAATAAATGAGATCAGAAACACTCTGGAGGCAACAAATAGTAGAATAACGGAGGCAGAAGATAGGATTAGTGAAATAGAAGATAGAATGGTAGAAATAAATGAATCAGAGAGGAAACAAGAAAAACGAATTAAAAGAAACGAGGACAATCTCAGAGACCTCTAGGACAATATGAAACGCTCCAACATTCGAATTATAGGAGTCCCAGAAGAAGAAGACAGAAAGAAAGACCATGAGAAAATCCTTGAGGAGATAATAGTTGAAAACTTCCCTAAAATGGGGAAGGAAATAATCACCCAAGTCCAAGAAACACAGAGAGTTCCAAATAGGATAAACCCAAGGCGAAACACCCCAAGACACATATTAATCAAATTAACAAAGATCAAACACAAAGAACAAATATTAAAAGCAGCAAGGGAAAAACAACAAATAACACACAAGGGGATTCCCATAAGGATAACAGCTGATCTTTCAATAGAAACTCTTCAGGCCAGGAGGGAATGGCAAGACATACTTAAAGTGATGAAAGACAATAACCTACATCCCAGATTACTGTACCCAGCAAGGATCTCATTCAAATACGAAGGAGAAATCAAAAGCTTTACAGAGAAGCAAAAGCTGAGAGAATTCAGCACCACCAAACCAGCTCTCCAACAAATTCTAAAGGATATTCTCTAGACAGGAAACACGAAAAGGGTGTATAAACCCGAACCCAAAACAATAAAGTAAATGATAACGGGATCATACTTATCAATAATTACCTTAAACGTAAATGGGTTGAACGCCCCAACCAAAAGGCAAAGACTGGCCGAATGGATACAAAAACAAGACCCCTCTATATGCTGCTTACAAGAGACCCACTTCAAAACAAGGGACACATACAGACTGAAAGTGAAGGGCTGGAAAAAGATATACCACGCAAATAGAGACCAAAAGAAAGCAGGAGTGGCAATACTCATATCCGATAAAATAGACTTTAAAACAAAGGCTGTGAAAAGAGACAAAGAAGGCCACTACATAATGATCAAAGGATCAATCCAAGAAGAAGATATAACAATTATAAATATATATGCACCCAACATAGGAGCACCGCAATATGTAAGACAAATGCTAACAAGTATGAAAGGGGAAATCAACAATAACACAATAATAGTGGGAGACTTTAATACCCCACTCACACCTATGGACAGATCAACTAAACAGAAAATTAACAAAGAAACGCAAACTTTAAATGATACATTAGATCAATTAGACCTAATTGATATCTATAGGACATTTCACCCCAAAACAATGAATTTCACCTTTTTCTCAAGTGCTCATGGAACCTTCTCCAGGATAGATCACATCCTGGGCCATAAATCTAAACTTGATAAATTCAAAAAAATCGAAATCATTCCAAGCATCTTTTCTGACCATAATGCATTAAGATTAGATCTCAATTACAGGAGAAAAACTACTAAAAATTCCAACATATGGAGGTTGAACAACACACTTCTGAATAACCAACAAATCATAGAAGAAATCAAAAAAGAAATCAAAATATGCATAGAAACTAATGAAAATGAAAACACAACAACCCAAAACCTGTGGGACACTATAAAAGCAGTGCTAAGAGGAAAGTTCATAGCAATACAGGCATACCTCAAGAAACAAGAAAAAAGTCAAATAAATAACCTAACTCTACAACTAAAGCAACTAGAAAAGGAAGAATTGGAGAACCCCAGAGTTAGTAGAAGGAAAGAAATCTTAAAAATTAGGGCAGAAATAAATGCAAAAGAAACAAAAGAGACCATAGCAAAAATCAACAAAGCCAAAAGCTGGTTCTTTGAAAGGATAAATAAAATTGACAAACCATTAGCCAGACTCATCAAGAAGCAAAGAGAGAAAAATCAAATCAATAAAATTAGAAATGAAAATGGAGAGATCACAACAGACAACACAGAAATACAAAGGATCATAAGAGACTACTATCAGCAGTTGTATGCCAATAAAATGGACAACATGGAAGAAATGGACAAATTCTTAGAAAAGTACAATTTTCCAAAACTGAACCAGGAAGAAATAGAAAATCTTAACAGACCCATCACAAGCACGGAAATTGAAACTGTAATCAGAAATCTTCCAGGAAACAAAAGCCCAGGTCCAGACGGCTTCACAGCTGAATTCTACCAAAAATTTCGAGAAGAGCTAACACCTATCCTACTCAAACTCTTCCAGAAAATTGCAGAGGAAGGTAAACTTCCAAACTCATTCTATGAGGCCACCATCACTCTAATACCAAAACCTGACAAAGATGTCACAAAAAAAGAAAACTACAGGCCAATATCACTGATGAACATAGATGCAAAAATCCTCAACAAAATTCTAGCAATCAGAATCCAACAACACATTAAAAAGATCATACACCATGACCAAGTGGGCTTTATCCCAGGGATGCAAGGATTCTTCAATATCCGCAAATCAATCAATGTAATTCACCACATTAACAAACTGAAAAATAAAAACCATATGATTATCTCAATAGATGCAGAGAAGGCCTTTGACAAAATTCAACATCCATTTATGATTAAAACTCTCCAGAAAGCAGGAATAGAAGGAACATACCTCAACATAATAAAAGCTATATATGACAAACCCACAGCAAACATTATCCTCAATGGTGAAAAATTGAAAGCATTTCCCCTAAAGTCAGGAACAAGGCAAGGGTGTCCACTTTCACCGCTACTATTCAACATAGTTCTGGAAGTTTTGGCCACAGCAATCAGAGCAGAGAAAGAAATAAAAGGAATCCAAATTGGAAAAGAAGAAGTCAAACTCTCACTGTTTGCAGATGACATGATCCTCTACATAGAAAACCCTAAAGACTCCACCAGAAAATTACTAGAGCTCATCAATGAATATAGTAAAGTTGCAGGATATAAAATCAACACACAGAAATCCCTTGCATTCCTATACACCAATAATGAGAAAGTAGAAAAAGCAATTAAGGAAACAATTCCATTCACCATTGCAACGAAAAGAATAAAATACTTAGGAATATATCTACCCAAAGAAACTAAAGACCTATATACAGAAAACTATAAAACACTGATGAAAGCAATCAAAGAGGACACTAATAGATGGAGAAATATACCATGTTCATGGATCGGAAGAATCAATATAGTGAAAATGAGTATACTACCCAAAGCAATTTACAAATTCAATGCAATCCCTATCAAGCTACCAGCCATATTTTTCACAGAACTAGAACAAATAATTTCAAGATTTGTATGGAAATACAAAAAACCTCGAATTGCCAAAGCAATCTTGAGAAAGAAGAATGGAACTGGAGGAATCAACTTGCCTGACTTCAGGCTCTACTACAAAGCCACAGTCATCAAAACAGTATGGTACTGGCACAAAGACAGACATATAGATCAATGGAACAAAATAGAAAGCCCAGAGATAAATCCACACACATATGGACACCTTATCTTTGACAAAGGAGGCAAGAATATACAATGGAGTAAAGACAATCTCTTTAACAAGTGGTGCTGGGAAAACTGGTCAACCACTTGTAAAAGAATGAAACTAGATCACTTTCTAACACCACACACAAAAATAAACTCAAAATGGATTAAAGATCTAAATGTAAGACCAGAAACTATAAAACTCCTAGAGGAGAACATAGGCAAAACACTCTCAGACATAAATCACAGCAGGATCCTCTATGATCCACCCCCCAGAATTCTGGAAATAAAAGCAAAAATAAACAAATGGGATCTAATTAAAATTAAAAGCTTCTGCACAACAAAGGAAAATATCAGCAAGGTGAAAAGACAGCCTTCTGAATGGGAGAAAATAATAGCAAATGAAGCAACTGACAAACAACTAATCTCAAAAATATACAAGCAACTTATGCAGCTCAATTCCAGAAAAATAAATGACCCAATCAAAAAATGGGCCAAAGAACTAAATAGACACATCTCCAAAGAAGACATACGGATGGCTAACAAACACATGAAAAGATGCTCAACATCACTCATTATCAGAGAAATGCAAATCAAAACCACAATGAGGTACCACTTCACACCAGTCAGAATGGCTGCGATCCAAAAATCTGCAAGCAATAAATGCTGGAGAGGGTGTGGAGAAAAGGGAACCCTCCTACACTGTTGGTGGGAATGCAAACTAGTACAGCCACTATGGAGAACAGTGTGGAGATTCCTTAAAAAATTGCAAATAGAACTCCCTTATGACCCAGCAATCCCACTGCTGGGCATACACACCGAGGAAACCAGAATTGAAAGAGACACATGTACCCCAATGTTCATCGCAGCACTGTTTATAATAGCCAGGACATGGAAACAACCTAGATGTCCATCAGCAGATGAATGGATAAGAAAGCTGTGGTACATATACACAATGGAGTATCACTCAGCCGTTAAAAAGAATTCATTTGAATCAGTTCTGATGAGATGGACGAAACTGGAGCCGATTATACAGAGTGAAGTAAGCCAGAAAGAAAAACACCAATACAGCATACTAACACATATATACGGAATTTAGAAAGATGGCAATGACGACCCTGTATGCAAGACAGGAAAAAGACGCAGCTGTCTATAACGGACTTTTGGACTCAGAGGGAGAGGGAGAGGGTGGGATGATATGGGAGAGTGGCATTCTATCATGTATACTATCATGTAAGAATTGAATCGCTAGTCTATGTCTGATGCAGGATACAGCATGCTTGGGGCTGGTGCATGGGGATGACCCACAGAGATGTTATGGGGAGGGAGGTGGGAGGGGGGTTCATGTTTGGGAACACATGTAAGAATTAAAGATTTTAAAATTAAAAAAAATAAAAAAATTAAAAAAAAAACAAAAAAAAACAAAAAAAACAAAATTAACCCTGGAAGGAATAAGGCTGCCTTATCCAACTGATACCCGTCTGTTTTATGGAAAAAAAAAAAAAAAAAGCTAGACTTGCCTAGACCCTATGCCCCCGAGAAAGAGCTGTCCAAGTGGATGTGACCAAAGGCAGACATTCCTGACCTTGTGGAGTCAGACTCAGAGAGTCCAGAAAGCAGTGTTCTCAGACAGTAAGGAATGGAGACTGATAAACAAATCTTGTGTGAAACCACGAAGCCATTCTGAGCCCAAGGAAAAGTTCAAAACATCTTTGGAGATATAAAACCCAAGACCGTAACTGGGTCCAGTTTGCGTTTCTCTGGGAAGACATTTTGGTGGAAGCCCACATTCTAACCAGAATAGTCATAGGCTGATGGTCACAAGAGCTTCAAAGCTAAATCTTCAACATCAGAGGCCCGATGCTTTCCTGTCAAGAGTAAAATTTACGGCTTCCCCGGTGGTCCAGTGGTTGAGAATCCACCTGCCAGTGCAGGAGACACAGACTCGACCTCTGATCGGGGAGGATCCCACATGCTGCATGGCAACTAAGCCCGTCCGCCCCAGCTATCGAAGCGCGTGCTCCCAGAGCCTGCGCTCTCCACCAGGAGAAGCCGCTGCAGTGAGAACCCGGTGCACGGCAGCCAGAGAGCAGCCCCCGCTCTTCCCAATTAGAGAAAGCCTGCCCACAACAGTGAGGACCCAGCACAGCCATCAGTAAATTAATTAATAAATGTTTTATTTGAAAAAGAACAAAATTGAATTATTTGCAGACACTGCTGCTCATGATTTCTACTGGATGGCTGTGATGTGCTTTCCGTGGTGCCTTTCTCCAGCCTCTGCATGCCCCGATGGCCAGAGTACTACAGGAGAAGTCACCTGGCTTAGGGACAAGAGCAGTCAGCAGTCTCCTTTTATTCAACTTTCTTTTGTTTCAGCCCTGGACAATTTTCCCATCTCACTCCATATGGAGAGCTGTTGCTCCTTCATTTCTCAAGAGAACTGGCAAGGAGGATGTTTTTACATGCCAGAAATGGATGCCAAAAATGCACAAGAAGTGCAGAGGCCTAGAGACAAGTGGTCATCCAGCTTGAAGGGCTCAAAGAGGCAAATGACCCACTTAAACACCAGCAGACATCTGTTGCTCTGTCCTGATGGCCTTTTTTAATATTTTTTAAACTAGGAAGATAGCTTTTCAGGGAAGAAGGAGGGGTAAGCCCTCATGAAACCCATTCCAAGGAATAAAAGTGGTGATCAGGCATCCAACAAGGCCATTAGTTACTATCTTTCATAATAAAGTCAGGACTTTGAGACAAAAGGCCCAGTCTGCAACAGCTTCATAAGGTTCTGGGAACCTGGATCTTTCCTCTGTCAATTTCCTAAAGTGAGTTATCCAGAAAACCTTTTATACTGAAAGGGTACATGGCCATGTCTTTAAATGCTGGCAAGAAGTATGACAAACCTAGAGAGTATATTAAAAAGCAGAGATAGCACCTTGCTGACAAAGGTCCATAGAGTCAAAGTTATGGTTTTTCCAGTAGTCATGTGCAGATGTGAGAGTTGAACTCTAAAGAAGGCTGAGCACTGAAGTTTTGATGCTTTCGAACTGTGGTGCTGGAGAAGACGCTTGAGAGTCCCTTGGACTGCAAGGAGATCAAACTAGTCAATCCTAAAGGAAATCAGTCCTGAATATTCATTGGAAAGACTGATGCTGAAGTGGAAGCTGCAATACTTTGGCCACCTGATGAGAAGAGCTGACTCATTGGAAAAGACCCTGATGCTGGGAAAAATTGAAGGCAGGAGGAGAAGGAGGTGACAGAGGATGAGAAGGCTAGATAGCATCACTGACTTTATGGACATGAGTTTGTGCAAGCTGTGGGAGATAATAAAGGACAGAGGAACCTGGCATGCTATAGGTTATGGAGTCACGAAGACTCAGATACAACTTAGTGACTGAAAAACAGCAACAAAAAAAAGTAGAGGGCTGAGAATACCATGCCTCACTCACCCTGTGGGTAGTGCCAGGCTTGAGCTGAAGACTCCCTATAGAGAGTGCCTTGTGATTCTGGAAGAGAAAGAAAATTCAAAACTGCAGTAGACCACAGAAGAGGAAGGAAACGGAGGCCAGAGAACTGGCCAGCATCTCAGGAGCTGTGGAGCTAAATCTGCTTCCCTGAAGCCTCTCTTCATTAATTGCAACCACTGAGAGCCATTGCTCTATTTTCTTACTTGACAGCCTTTCAACCATTTGAAGAAATGGAACAGTTTCCCATGAGTCTTCTTGAAGATAATATAACTTCCTGTATTTTACCCAATAGAAAAAACCACACAAAATCACCCTTTCTTCTTCTGTTTAGAATGTGTACCAGTTGCATGCTTGCTGGTATATGCACCAGTACATGCACGGTCAGTTGCATCCAACTCTTTGCAACCCCATGGACTGTGGCCCACCAGGCTCCTCTGTCCATGGAATTCTCCAGTCAGAAATACTGGAGTGGGTAGCCATTTCCTACTTCAGGGGATCTTCCCAACCCAGGGATCAAACACTAGCCTCCTGCATTGGCAAACAGATTCTTTACCATCTGAGCTACCAGGGAAGCCCAGGTTTCTTAAGCCTTGACTTATAATAATAATTATTTTCATTCATTCAATGTTTACCTTGAGCTGGACCTCAGCTAAGCACTTTGCATATGTTAGCTTCTGTAGTTCTCCCAGTAGCTAGAAGAGGGAGTCACTATTAAATGTATCCCCCTCGCATATATGAAGAAAGTAAGGGTCAAAGAGTAACTAGCCCAACATCTCCCAGATATAACTGTCAAAGTTAGTGCTTGAACCCATTTCTGTCTCACTCCAAAGTCCATACATACTGTTTGGCACTGTATCAAACTGATAAATCTATGTGGTGTCCACTTCTTACCCATAAGACTACTGGAGTTAGGAAATTTCCAAATTTTACACTTTAAAATAATTTTCTAATGCCTCTAACATTTGGTTCTGAAAAGAACAGAACCACCACCATATCCAGACATGAGAAATTTGGAACTTAAAAAATCCATGAGATTTGTATAAATTTAATTAGAGAACAAAGAAAAATCTGAACTGAAGCGTTAAAGGTTATCAATGCAGAGATCATCTTTATCTTACGCAAATTTGTCCTGGAATGGGAAGGGGAGGAAGGAAAGTTCCCCAAATAATTTTTTTAGGGAATAAAAGTCAGACAGGGTTTGTAGAAGAAAATTTTTGCCCAATCATATCCACAGACATAGATGCAAAAAGTTCTAAAGACAATCACAAATAAATTTGAAAATGTGATGTGAAAGATAAAGCAAAATCAATATGGGAAATATCCCAGGAGTCCAAAGTTGGCTATTGATCTAATTTGCTGTATTATTGGACTTCCCAGGTGGTGCAGTGGCAAAGAACCCGTCTGCCAATGCAAGAGACCAGGGTTCAATCCCTGGGTCAGGGAAGATACCCTGAAGAAGGAAATGGCAGCCCACTCCAGGATTCTTGCTGGGAAATCCTATGGACAAAGGAGCCTGGCAAGGCTGCAGTCCATGGGGTCGCAAGAGAGTTGGACACGACTGAGTGACTAAATACCACCACCACCACCATATTATTATATTAAATATTAACTATCATATGATCATCTCAAGATACGCTGCAACAAAAACCTTTTGAGAAATTTGAAGATACACTGATGACTAGAAACACATCATATAAAACTAAAAAGGAAGTAATCTTTAACAGAACTGGGTCTACCAAAAATATATTTGCTAGTAATACTTAGATGTGAGCATATTACTATCAGAGACAATTCCATAATGTTTTTTCTTCATTATTAGTATTCAATATGTACTGAAGGGCTTAGTCAATGCTCAAAGACAAAATAAAGAAATGAGATATATGGTTTATAAAGAAGGAAAATGTTTTATTATTTGCAGATGCATTATGATCATATACATAAAAATATAAGAGAATCTACAGAAAATTATAATAGGTGTAAAAATGATGGATATAAATGGATAAAAATAATGGATTAATAGACAATAGTTAATAAATTTTATATTCTACCAATTAGATAACTTTATAAAAAATTCATTCACAATAGCCACACTTCTGTAAAGTAGCAAATAATAAATATCAAAGAATAAGTATAATAAAAGACATGCAGAGAAAAATATGGGGAAAATTATAAAACTTTATTAAAGTTTTTAAAAACCTGAGTAAACTTGGAAATTTATTACAATCATGAGTGGGAAGACATGATATTATAAAGATACGAATTCTTCAGATAATAACCTATGAATTCAACAAAATTCTAAGTAATATCCACATAAGACCTTCCAGAGAACTGCATAAATTGATTTTAAAATTTGTTTTAAAGTATATATGTCTAGGGACTTCCCTGTTGGTCCAGTGGCTAAGACTCCATGCTCAAATTCAGGTGGTCAAGTTTCGATCCCTGGTCAGGGAACAAGATCCCACATGCAGCAACTAAAATTCTCCAGAATACTATGTTCCACAACTAAGACCCTGTGCAGCCAAATAAATAAATACTTTTTTAAAGAAAGTATCTAAGAATAGCTAAGTCAATTTTGAAGTATACTAAGGAGGGAGGATTTATAAGAGAATTTGTCCTATCTAGTTTCAATAATTATAAAGCCACAGTAATTATTTAAGTGTATAATAGGATGAAGGTTGAACAAAGTGACCAAAATTATAGAGAAATCCAATAAAATTTTCCATGATGATAAAAATATTCAAACTCTAAGCTGTTCAGTGTGGTAGCCGGCAGCCACATGTGGTTTGTCAGACTAAGAAATAAAATTCTTAATATCATGTAATCTTAATCAATTTAAATTTATGTAATCATGTGTGTGTGCTTGGCAGCGCAGCTCTATAATAAAGCTCCTATAAGCTCACAAAACAAAAATGGTAGTGGAGTTTCAGACTGAAGTACCACTAAAAATCAGTGGGAAAAGAAATCTGCTAGTTAACAGGGAAAAAACAATTCTGTATACAAATTTAATCCCCATTTTACCCTATCTGCATAAATAACTGCCAGGTGAATAAAAAATCTAAATATAAAAATAAAATCTTTAGTAAAATTTTAGAGATAATACAGTGGAGAATCTTCTAGAACTTATGATAAAATTTCTTAAGCAGGAACAAAAGGCACAACTCTTAAAGGAATTTATCCATATATTTAAAAATATTAAAATTAAAAACTTCTGCACAACCAAAGATGTCATAAAGCATAGCGAAAATACAAGAAACAGAAGAATACATTTGCCACATATAGTCGACAAAAGATAATTATCCAGAATATACAAGTGACTACATATCAATATGAAATAGCAAGCAACTCAGTGAAAAAGATAAAAATATATATATTAACGATATTTTCCAGAAGAGGAAACTCAAATGGCTAATAAAAATGAAAAGGATATTCAAAATCCATAGTACTAAGGAAATGCAAATGAAACCAGCCACTGTCTAATTTTCATATTCATTAGAGCATCAGTGTCATGGATATTTGTCAATCTGTCCATCCAGCATCTAAGCGCTCCTTAATATGTTTGAGAATCTTGCCCACATTTAAAGAAAATTTATTGAAGTACATTGCTTTACGATATTGTGTTAGTTTCTGCTGTGCAGCGAAGTGAACCAACTATGTATATATCTCCTCTTTCTTGGATTTTCCTTCCGATTTAGGTCATCACAGAGTTTTGAGTAGAGTTCCCTGTTGTATATAGTAGGTTCTTGTTAGTTATCCATTTTATACATAGTACTGACTGAGCAACCTCACTTTCACTTTTCATTTTCATGCATTAGAGAAGGAAATGGCAACCCACTCCAGCGTTCTTGCCTGGAGAATCCCAGGGACGGCGGAGCCTGGTGGGCTGTCGTCTATGGGGTCGCACAGAGTCAGACACGACTGAAGCGACTTAGCAGCAGCAGCAGCAGCAGCAGTGTATATACGCCAATCCCAGTTTCCCAATTCTGCCCATCCCCCCACAACCCCTCTTGGGGTCCATACATGTATTCTCTGTGGCTGGGTCTTTATTTCTGCTTTGCAAATAGACTCATCTGTTTATGATAAAACCAGCTGTCGTCTAGGAACTTGAAAATGCTAGATGCTAGTGGAGCTAGAACTGGGGGCATATGGCATGGACTTCACCCATAAAATGACTGTGAACAGTTCTTCCAAGGGGTGGTCATACTGGAAGGGCAATAGACTGCTATGTCCAGTTACAGCAGGTGTTGGGGGTGATGACCCAGGCCTCTAAGGCAGTGTTAGGGACCTGAGTGATGTAGGTACAACGCACAGCGATTGGGCTTGATGGCAGCCTGATAATAGTGCCCCCACTGGACTGGATTGTGAATGTTATGCTGAGCTTAGTAGCTGTGAAACTGGTTCCCAACCTTCATAACGGTGGTTCTGTAACCACTCAAAGTCTTTTACATAATGTTCTTCTTTTTTTTTTTTTTTCCACTTGAATCAACCAGAGTTTGTTTCTATTTAGTACATTAGGAATACCAAGGGTATCCCTGATGGCTCAGGCTAAAGAATCCACCTGCCAATGTAGGAGACCCAAATTCAGTCCCTGGGACAATCTCCTGGAGAAGGAAATGGCAACCAACTCCAATATACTTGCCTGGGAAATCCCATGGACAGAGGACCTTGGTGGGCTACTGTCCATGGAGTCACAAATCAGTCAGACAAGAACAAGTAACAAAAACAAGTAATACCAAATGCTGGTAAAGATAGGGGCAAATAGTTCAGTTCAGTTCAGTTGCTCAGTTGTGTCCGACTGTTCGTGATCCCATAGATTGCAGCATGCCAGGCCTCTCTGTCCATCACCAACTCCCAGAGTTTACTCAAACTCATGTCCATTGAGTCAGTGATGCCATCCAACCATCTCATCCTCTGTCATCCCCTTCTCCTCCCACCTTCAATCTTTCCCAGCATCAGGGGCTTTTCCAGTGAGTCAGTTCTTCACATCAGGTGGCCAAAGTATTGGAGTTTCAGCTTCAGCATCAGTCCTTCCAATGAATAGTCAGGACTGACTTCCTTTAGGATGGACTGGTTGAATCTCCTTGCTCTCCAAGGGACTCTCAAGAGTGTTCTACAAGACCACAGTTCAAAAGCATCAATTCTTTAGTGCTCAGATTTCTTTATAGTCCAACTCTCACATCCATAAGCAACTACTGGAAAACTATAGCTTTGACTAGATAGACCTTTGTTGGCAAAGTAATGTCTCTGCTTTTTAATGTGTTGTCTAGGTTGGTCATAACTTTTCTTCCAAGGAGCAAGCATCTTTTAATTTCATGGCTGCAATCACCATCTGCAATGATTTTGGAGCCTAAAAAAATAAAGTCTGCCACTGTTCCCACTGTTTCCCCGTCTATTTGCCATGAAGTGATGGGACCAGATGCCATGATCTTCATTTTCTGAATGTTGAGCTTTAAGCCAACTTTTTCACTCTCCTCTTTCACTTTCATCAAGAGGCTCTTTAGTTCTTTGCTTTCTGCCATAAGGGTGGTGTCATCTGCATATCTGAGGTTATTGAGATTTTTCCCGGCAATCTTGATTCCAGCCTGTGCTTCTTCCAGCCCAGTGTTTCTCATGATGTACTCTGCATAGAAGTTAAATCAGCAGGGTGACAATATACAGCCTTGACATACTCCTTTTCCTATTTGGAACCAGTCAGTTGTTCCATGTTCAGTTCTAACTCTTGCTTCCTGACCTGTAGGCCCATCTATATTGCTACAAATGGCATTAAGGATATTTCCTCTTATTCAAGGAGAATGTGTATAAGGATTTTCATTGCAGCAATGTTTTCAGTAGTCTACATTAGGAAACAATTTCGTCAGTGGGGAAATGGATACATAAAGTGTGATTTATTCATATGATAGCTCTAACAGTGATTGTAACACATGAAATTGATCTTCTATACTTGAATATGGATGCACTTCACCCAAATGTTGACTCAAAAGAAGGTGTCAGTATGATACCTAGAATATACTGTCATTTATGTACATTTAGAACACATATAAAGCTATGTTTTACGTGGTTTATGAGTGAGTACATGTGTTTAAGGCTTCCCAGGTGACTCAGTGGTAAAGAATTCGCCTGCAATGCAGGAGTGTGGGTTCAATATCCGGGTTGAGAAACTACCCTGGAGATAGAAATGGCAACCCACTCCACTATTCTTGTCTGGAGAACTTATGGACAGAGTAGCCTGGTGGGGTACAGCCTGGAATCACAAAAAGAGTCCGGTCAGACCTAGTGACTAAAAAACATGTGTATAAAGGTATTTGTGGAAAGGGCCAAAAGAAAGGGAATAAATGTCAGTAGAGTAATCTCTGGGAAGGGAATGGAAGTGTAAAAAATCTGAATTGTATCGATCTTGTCTTTTTTAAAAAAAATTAAATAGTATCTGGACAAAATATGCCAAAATTTGATATTTAAAAACTCTGGGTAGTGAGTATATGAATCCCTGTTATACTCCTCTCTCTACTGTATATTTGAATTATTAAAGAAACCCTAAAGCTTTTGAGTTAAAAAATTTAAGACTATTTTATTGCTTTTTCACACTGTTCAGATCCCTCTAATTAATGATCATATTTTTCTTGGGTGTTCAGTATTTGTCAGGCACTGCACTAATTGTTGTAACTATATGATCTCACTGAAGCCTTTCCCTAAGCTTTTGAGGTTAACCAGAAGATCATTCTAACCTCATGGGGAACTTAAAAAAAAAAAAAAAGCAACTGATGCCTGGACCCTATTCCTGGAGAGTATTGCGGTCTGACCTGGAAATTGAGTATGTTTAAAACACCCTCTGTGATTCTAATATGCATCCAGGGTTAACAATTCTTGAAATAATTTATAGATTTGGTTCCCAGACTCCGCCTGGTTGTAAGAATCACCGGGGGCTAATTACAGATTCTCAGGTTCCACGGAATCACATTCTCTAGGGAAGATGCCAGTGTTTCGATAGAGAGCTTTGACGATCCCTCTGATCTGGCAGGCTTGATAGACTTGGGATTAGTACTTTCCAAGCTGGAAGGCCTTGGTCATCACGTGCCCATCCCCCTCTCACCTGTGTCTCTTTCTTGGAGATTGTGATGTAGGAGGTCTCAAGGGAGACTGAAAAAACTATTTTCTTTAAAAAACCAGATGATGATCAGTCAGATTAAGGACTCAATAAAGTGCATATTATTAATATTATTATTATTATTATTATTACTGGGCTTCCCTGGTGGCTCAGAGGGTAAAGAATCTTCCTGCAATGCAGGAGACTGGGTTTGATCCCTGGGTCAGGAAGATCCCCTGGAGGAAGCAATGACAACACACTCCAATATTCTTGCCTGGGAAATCCCATGAACAGAGGAGAATGGTGGGCTACCTACGGTCCATGGGGTTGCAAAGAGCCAGACATGACTTAGCAACTAAGCATGCATGCATGCATATATTATTATTATTACAGAGGAGTAAACAGAGACTCACAAATGAGAAATACCACCTTGGTCTGGCTCCAAAGCTCATGCTATTTCCCCCACTTACTGTTCTGATATTTGGAGTTAATTTCCCCAGGCTCTGTCTCTGAGCTGATTCTAGCTCACATTTTCCTTTCTGCCAGGACCCTCCAGGATCACAAACAAATGTGGACCTTCCCAGTCAACAGATGGAAATGTAAGTAGCAGAAGCCAGCCCTTTGCAATAGAGCTGTGGTATCTCCACTGCAAAGCAGGGATGCAACTAAACGGGCTGTGTGCCAGGACACAGATGCTAGGAGGGAAGCCGAAGTGGTACCGCAAGTGCAATGCTGGACCAGCCTTTGGTACAGTGGGCATATGACTCACTGAGATGCTGTGCGCGTCGACTCTGCCCTGGTCCCTTTGGGTTCAAGAATTGTATGTGTGTATTGGAAAGAGTGGAACGGGCAGGTGGAATCTGCAGAGAAGTTGGGAGGAGCGGAAGAAAACCAGTTCTGAGTCCTCTTTTCCAATTCTTCCTTCCAATCTAAGCCCTCACATTCCTCAACCTGTCCATCACCAGAAGAATTATTCTAAAGGTACATTTTCAAAGTGTGTTCTGCTGAACATGAGTCCCAAGAGTGACTTCTTGGGAAAAAGAAAAAAAGATAGGAGGGTTTCTATTGGGAACTTCTGCTCATCATATGCCCCTCTTGAAGATTCACCATGCTCATTAACATTTAAAAATCCTTGAGAAGTCCTTCAGGAAAGGACTGAAGTAAAGTACAAGAGCTGTTAACAAGTAAACTGTGTAGCTCCTGTGTTCTCAGAAATTATTTTGAATAATAGTATCACAAATAACAGGCTTCCCAGGTGGCTCAGTGGTAAAAAGAATCTGCCTGCCAAGCAGGAGACCTGGGTTTGATCTCTGGGTTTGGAAGATCTCCTGGAGAAGACAACGGTAACCCACTTCAGTGTTCTTGTCTGGGAAATCCTGTGGACAGAGGAGCCCAGCGGACTACAGTCCATGGGGTCGCAAAGAGTCAGACACAACTTGGCAAGTGAACAGCAGCAGCAGCACCACAAATGAGTGTCTTGTACATCTGTGTCATGAGGTCATTGAAGAATACCACCGATAAGGCAGGATTCAAGAAAGCAAACAACAACAACAAAAACGTTTGTCAGCATGTTAGTAATATTTAAATTCTTTTGCTTTGCACCATTTCTATTTTATTTTTATTTGGTTTTAACTTTTTATTGTATCTTGGAGTCTAGCTGATTAACAGTGTTGCGATAGTTTTAGATGTACAACAAAGGGTCTCAGCCGTCCATATACACGTACCCATTCTTTCCTAAACCCCCCTTGCATGCAGGCTGCTGGCACCATTTTTTGACCAGGTAGCTATCTACCTGTGAAACCTCAGTTGTATTTATGTGCCACAAATTCATTCTGATTTTTTTGTTTGTTTTAATCGTACTTTATTTTCTTGTGGAAAGGAAGGGACTCATTCATGCCAAGAGTCCAGAGATTCTGTGTACATGATCTATACCCAGCCAATCAGAATATTTCATCTTTTCAGCTGGGCAAGCCATGGGCATTTGGCCTATGTCAAATCATCAGAAAGTCAGTTCTGGAATTTCTTTAACTCTTGAGACAGTATATTTCCCTTTTTACCCTAGGGTTTCTAGTTATAATAAAATTATAAGTTTGAAATATTGAGGTACTATGCACAGTGAGTTTTCCTTGAGGGTGAAACCAACAGAGGAGAAAATGGAACTTAGAAAAGGAGAAAGACAGTAGCTATAGGCTGATGACATTATTTAAGCCCCTAGATCCAACTGGGCCTGAAGCCTACACTTTCTATGAAACTTTCTTTTTTTTTTTTTTTTTTGATTTTTATTTTTTTTTTATTTTTTTTTAAAGGAAATCATCTTTTATTTTTTTTTTTTAATTTTAAAATCTTTAATTCTTACATGTGTTCCCAAACATGAACCCCCCTCCCACCTCCCTCCCCATAACATCTCTGTGGGTCATCCCCATGCACCAGCCCCAAGCATGCTGTATCCTGCGTCAGACATAGACTAGCGATTCAATTCTTACATGATAGTATACATGATAGAATGCCATTCTCCCATATCATCCCACCCTCTCCCTCTCCCTCTGAGTCCAAAAGTCCGTTATAGACAGCTGCGTCTTTGAAACTTTCTGTTGCAGCAAGCTAATGACTTGCTCTCAATTTCCTTTGCTAAAGCAAGCTTACAGTGAGTTCATCTCTCTTGCAGCCAGAGTAGTTTCTAACATGGTGGTTCTCAAAGTGTGGTCCTCAGAGTGGCAACATTAATTCCCTTGGGAACTTGCTTTCAACATACATGTTACTCTTTTACCTTCCACCTTTACTTTCTTGAAACACCCAGGAGACCTCCCGACAGAACCATCCGAAATACATGACCACCGTCATATGTTTTTGACCTTAATAGTACCTATCGCAATCTGCTTATTACTTGCCTTCTGTATTCTTTTGTCCACGAGAGTATGATATCTAGAGCCATGGATATTTTCTGATTTATCACTGATCCTCCCACTGAACTGAGAATGGAACCTGGAAAATGACTGAGAATTGCTTAAGGCTCCTGAATTGCATTTTCAGAGAGCCTCCTCTCCCAGGCTCCATTTAAGAAGGCAGACCTTCTTAATGAGAACTGTTAGCACCCATAAGTGTTTGTAGAGCCTGTCTCCCTGGGGTAATTTAAGGTTATGAAGTGCAGGCCCTTGTTAACAGCTCTTGTGAAGTAGTTGTCTTAACTTCAAACATGGGTCACTGTAATAAATGGTGCAAGGGAAACACAATTCTGGACCTTGCTAACTGTTCTCACCTCACCGAGTTAAACATTACGTCTGCATATGACCAAAGGTCGATGGAATGAAACAGTCCCTCAAGGAAGCTAATAGAAAGTCAATTACTTTGGCCCTGTAAATTGCTTTTGGAACAGACCCTTTCTAGGTCTTGTGGGACACTTTCTTCATTCAGCTCTGATGGGTGGATGGAAGGCCCTAAGGATCATTTTGGGGCCAGCCTCCTGCTACACCAGGAAGTTCCTCTCTTTCTAGTGCCATAAACAACCACATCATCACCCCTGACTGGGCCGCCCAGGTCAACCCCTCGCTTTGAATCAAAATCAACAGATGACTAGTGTGTTTTGTAGGCAGGCTTCTGCTTGGCCAAAGTGGACACGAGAGCTGTCCGGAGTCTACTAGAAGTGGGTAGAGCTCATCCATGCCTGAACAGGCTTCTCAGACAAGCCCCCAGGCCAAAGGGACTGTCTGTGTTGGGGGTAGTCATTAGCAGGTGTCTCAGCATTCCCTTCCTCCCAATTTTCAATGAGAGAATGCAAGCCCTGCAGTCAGGGCTGGTCCTAGCTGCTGGAAGGGTGTGGCCCCCTGCTGTCCTCACCCAGCCTGTTTTTGAGCTAAGTGTGAATAGCTTCTTGTTTCTGTGAGAGCTCCAGATGCCCATCTTTTGTATTCGGGCAAAATGCAGCAAAGCAATTTGGAGATACAATTTCAACCTCTGGCAGAGAAGCTCTCATTACCCCATCAGAGAAGAACGAGGGGAGCATCCAGAGGTCAAAGGGCAGTGCGCTGTGCATCCACTCCAGGCAACACCCAAACAGTTGTAGCATTTAATTAAGAAGGACCTTGCACTCTTGGGGGGGACCAGGAAATTCGCTTTTATTTCAATCTGGCTGCAAACACTCCAACCACAATGTGTCTGCCTCTCTTCTCAGCCATTGAGTTTCCCTTACTTTGAGCCAATTAAAGCATGTTCTTTTTCTTTTTTCAGCTAGGTGTTGGGAAAAAATAACTGTGAGGACTATTCAGAAGCTCAGAAATAAGGAGCCAGGCAGGGAAGCCGGAGTAACAAACAGGTGACTGAAACTGGTTTTAGAGGTGTGCCAGGTCTCAGAGAGTTTTGGCTGGATTTGCGTTTAGGGATTGTGTGGCGTGGCTCACGTCAGGCGTCTTGCAGAGACCTGGTGCCTGCTCCATGCTAAGTCGCTTCAGTCATGTCCAACTCGGTGACCGCATGGACTGCAGCCCACCAGGCTCCTCTGTCCAGGTGATTCTCCAGGCAAGAATGCTAGAGTGGGTTGCTTTATCCTCCTCCAGGGGGTCTTCCCGACCCAGAGATCGAACCTGAGTCTCTCGTGTCTCCTGCATTGGCAGGTGGGGTCTTTACCACTATCGCCACCTGGAAAGCCCAGCGGAGACGTAGTAGCAGCTTCTTTACTACCTGCAGAGGAGGGTAAGCTCCTGAGACTTTGCAGGTCAGGACTAGATGAGACTCTTATTCTCTTGGTTTCCTTCCCAAGGACACTGGCATCAAGAAAAAGATCTCCTGGAGCCCCTCATGTAACGCATCCTCTTCTCTGGGTCTTTCAGGTCACGGCTGGCTTCCCTTTGCTGATGCCCTGAAAGAGAGGGAAGTCTGCCCTGAGAAAGAGAGGTTTTCATTGTCTCTTTGTAACTTTATTTTTCCATCAGTCTGTTGGGCTTGGTTCAGATCCTGATGCTAAAGGCTGTAAGTCAAAAGTTGTGATTGGGAGAGTCCATTTGAACTGCCCTGGTGGCTCAGACAGTAAAGCGTCTGCCAGCAATGCAGGAGACCTGGGTTCAATCCCTAGGTTGGGAAAAGCCCCTGGAGGAGGAAATGGCAGCCCACTCCTGTACTCTTGCCTGAAAAATCCCATGGATGGAAGTGCCTCATAGGCTACAGTCCATGGGGTCGCAAACAGTCGGACACAACTGAGCGACTTCATTTGTAACTTTATTTATTTTTTATTTTTTGGCTGCACCAGGTTGGGGGATCTTAGTTCCCCAACCAGAGATCCAACCCTTGCCCCCGACATGCAGGGGAAGAGTGGAACCTAAACCACTGAACCACTAGGGAAGTCCCCGCCTCTTCGTCATTTCAGAGATAATTAGATTTCTCTTTGATGGTGTTCTCTGCAGCCTTGTCTCTGAGTGCTGAATTTTGTCTTGAAATTCCTAAGGATCTCGATGCCACGTGGGATTCTTAATCCCTGGACTACAAGGGAAGTCCTCACCTGCTTATAGATGGACTAGGAGGTAACCGGGGATTGGGAATGGGACAAGGCACTCTGATTGAGGGTTAAGGGGTGAGAAGACGGACAAGAGAGATTGGTGGTGGGAGTCTTCTCCATCAGTCTGTCAGGCTTGGTTCAGATTTTGATGTTAAAGGTTGTAAGTCAGAAGTTTTGACAGAACTGGTCTGGAGAGTCCATTTGAGTCTCAGGATCCCAGGGGGCTGCATTAGAGCTAAGGGGTCCCAGAACCGCCAGGTTGAGGAGGAAGCTGTGAATGTCCTTGCAGGCATGTGGAAACCAGGGCAGTCCCACTGTCCTGAGGATCGTAAATTTCAAGAACACAGGGGCAGAGGGCTCCCCTCTGCAGAGCGGACCCCCTCAGGTGTTTCTCAGCAGCAGAAAGTGACAAACGGCGGATGAAAGAGAAAGACAGGAGGGACAGTCTGTGGCAAAGACAGCTAAGGATTCCTTTGTGGGCACATGTAAAAATTTGCAGGAGGCGGGTAGTAAACATTTTGGTTGGAATAAGCTCCTGTTTGGTTAGGGGTGTGGGGACTTGGAACCATTGCAATCTGAGCACAGATGCAACTGTGAAATGATGAACTGGTGAGAGACCACATATCCAGGCTACGTGTAATGACCCAAACCAGGAAATAGCAGGGTCTCAAAGACGACAAGCTGAATGGGAAACAATGAAGGTTTCCTGTGAATGACTTTGCTGTCAGGAGTGCCTGTGGCTATGGGGTTGCTGACTGTCTATCCGCTTCTGTTTAGAAGTGCCCAGGATGGGGTCGGGCTGAGGAGCTGGGCCCCTGCCCGGTTCTTTCTGAAGGAGATCATTACACTATGTGTACATGTCCTTACCTATGGGCTTCCCAGGTAGCTCAATGGTAAAGAATCAACCTGTCAATGCAGGAGACACAGGTTTTATCCCGGGCTGGGAAGATCTCCTGGAAGAGGAAATGGCTGCCCAATCTGGTGTTCTTATCTGCAGAATCCCAGTGGACAGAGGAACCTGGACACGACTGGGCACCTGAGCCCATGTTTATACGTATATCACCCAGCGTTACTTTTTTAAACTGTTGTGACAGGTGATAGAAACCGTTTCTTTAGAAATTCACCACTTCTTCAGTCATACTCTGGTTGAAATGCTTCCTCTGGACTCTGAAGTGGCTTCTCTTCCACCCTCATCCATCACTCCTCCCTTTCTGGTCTCATCTCATTTCTTCGGAACCTCAGTTTCTTCCCTCATATCTCTTCTTTTCTCACCCTCCTGCCTATCAACACTAATTCTTTTTTTGAATTTTTATCTTGATTGGCTTTCAGGATGTGTTAGGAAACTGTGTGTGCAGGTTTGCCATCAACAGTGATTGGGATTGCTGCCCATCTCATGGTCATGGGCATTTGCTCTCCTCTTAGTGAGACCCTGTACCTAGGAACGGGCCCTTCAAGGTCATGTCTGTGCTCCACGGCCCTGCTCTGTGACTGCTCTATGGCGTGACTGATGGCTCTGAGGGGGCTGACCAGCTTATCTTTGCCTCAAGACCATGAAACCTAGAGCAGAGCATCAGACAGTGGGGCTGAGCCACTTTTTGATGGCAGCGGTGGACAGAGAACCCTCACGATAAACTGCTGCCATTGTTGTGGCTGCTGCAGCTGTGGGCTCACATGTGTGCCAGGCCAGGCTGGCGTAGAGAAGAACACTCCTGTGATTCCACAAAGGATGGCTCTGATATTGTGTTAGAATGGACTGTGCGGCAATCACAACAGACTGACCCATCAGAGGCCTGCACCAGACAACTTTATCTCTCACTTACCCGGTGCCTAATGGCTGGGCAACCCTTGGTCACACCCTCTTCCAAGAAGTGATGGAGATCCTGGTGGCTTCCATTGGGTGAACACGTCATCTGGAACATGGAGCCTCCAGAGCTGCTTCTGCAGGGGAGAGGGAGGAAGTGTCAGCTGTTCTTACTGTGGATCACCCAAAAGAATCACGCACAAGGCTCACCATCACTTTAGCTCCCATCTCATTTGCCACACTGGCCATGAGGCCTCCTGAGAACCATAGAGATACGGTGACCCCTAACCCCACCACCACCACTTTTCTTCTTTTAAAAATATTTATTTGTTTGCCTGCACCAGGTCTTGGTTGTGGTATGCAGTATCTTAGATCTTAGTTGCATTGCAGCCTGTGGGATCTAGTTCTGTGACCGAGGATCGAGCCTGGGCCCCCTGTACTGGAAGCATGGAGTCTTAGCCGCTGACCACCAGGGAAGTCCCTGCCACATATTTTTCAATAGATGAAGAAAAACAAAAAAAAAGAAAAATCCTCTAGGATGCCAGTGTTTTCATGTGATGATGAGAGTGGCTCTTGAAATAAAGAGTTTAAGGCCAACAGAACCTTTAGCATGAAGCACGATGTAAGATGAAAGATATTATTTTGTTTGAGTTCAGTTGCGCCAGAGTAAAGGCCGCCACTGGGACCCTTTGTTTCATCCTTCTGGTTGTTCAAAAGACAGCTAAGTACAAGCCCTCACAGTCTCTAATCCTATAGAACCGAGATTAAGGATAAAGGATGAAGTTGGTGGGGGGCTGTTGTTCTAAGTGAAGTATCCTGTCTGCTTCTATAGACCAAGAAGAAGATGTCTTGAATCATTAGATAGCTGTCAACACCCCCAAGTGAGAGAGGAGGCAAGAACCACAAGACAGAAGGGCGAGGTGGGCAGAGGAGCATGGTAGGAGAGGGATTGGGTTGGGGAGCTTGGAGGTTTGGGGAGACTCCTTGCATGGGCTCGCTGTGGCCCAGGATTCAGTGAAAACCCTGAGGGAGGGTTTCTCACCTGCTGACTTAGAAAGGGAAGAAACTGAAAGAAGTCTGGTATAGCCACCCCATTTCCTGCCTGCCCCTTGCATATGGTTTATAGGTGCAGACCCCCAGAGACCAGAGATTTGCCTCTTTGATC
Organism: Budorcas taxicolor; assembly: GCF_023091745.1. Classification (NCBI taxonomy): domain Eukaryota; kingdom Metazoa; phylum Chordata; class Mammalia; order Artiodactyla; family Bovidae; genus Budorcas; species Budorcas taxicolor. The sequence continues at coordinate 21,124,665 of NC_068930.1, read as the reverse complement.
CCCACTTGGCTCATCTGCACAGTGCCCTAGGAATTCAACCTGACACTGTGGTCCTTCCAGCAGAAAATGCTAAAGCAGAAAAATAATACAGAACATTTCCTTTAATTCCAATTTAACTAATAGAGGAAAGAAATTAGCCCAGCAGCTAATTTTGTGGCTGCAAATTTCAAAGGATACTTTTTAAAATTCAAAAGGAGAATCTCACTCACTTATCTAGGTTACTTATTTATTTATATTCCTCTTAAAGGAAAATTGCCTTCCATTGCTCCCCAGTTGTTATCACTGGGACGAGAAGCATGGTTCCATGAAGGTATTAGTCCTCCTTCTTCTCTCCCTCTCACTCCATGCTGTCTGGACAGCCCTGTTCTTTCAAGAAATCACACCATCTAGAACAGACACTGGGGTTCAGCCCTCATTGGGCAGGGGGTTTAACATGGCACAATTAGAGAATAAAGGTGCTGAAACTGTGTAACATAGATTGGGACTTGAACCTACAGTCTCTTAACCTGGTCTCAGGACTTAATGGAGCTGCTTGTCCATTCTCTTTCTGTTCTTGATGTTTCAACAGAGAAAGAAATCAGTGAGAGACAAAGTGATGGGTTTGATTTATTTATAGAGAAACAGACCAAAGTCAGAATGTAGGCCATATTAGAAGGCGAGTAAACAAAGATTTACAAATAGGGCGTGGTTAGTTTTGATAGGCTTGATAATTTCATGGGCTAATTAGTGGGAGGAATATAACAGCTATTCTGGTGAAGGGGTGGGAATTTCTAAGAGCTGGGCCACCAACCACTCTTTGAATTTTATGGTTGGCCTTGGAATTGCCAGGATGCCTGTTGATATCTCACTTAGCTTGATGATGTGTTACAATGAGTCTATACTGAGGCTCAAGGTCTGGTGGAAGTTGACTTGTCCACCATCTTGGACCTACTTGGTTCTAATCAGCTTATGTTGTGTCCTCGGGCTATGTCACTCATAAAGTTCGTGCCCTGCCCCCTTCCCTCCAGTTTCAGTGCCAGTTACAGGCATTTGACTTTGAACCCCGGCTCTGCCCATACTAAATTTAGGATAAGGGTCTTGCTTCCTTTGTGTCTTTAATTTTCTCATTTTGTCTCTTTTAGGGACTTCGATGGCTGTGCAAGCACTTAGCATAATCTCCATTGCATCGTAGGGATAAAACAAGTAGAAGCTAATGTTATCGTGATCTGGGGGTAGGCAGGGAATGGGGCTTAACAAGGTTTCTGGAAGTCATTCATGCTTCTTGTTTTTCCAGAACATTTATCTTGGATCTTATCTTGGTCATAGACTCGTTAGAAAAGTTGATGAAATTTCCTCAGAACAAGGAAATAAGAAGCTGACACAAAATTTTGCATGCTTTTATTGATTGCTTCCTATACGCAATGGTTCTCAACCTGTTTGGCTAAGAATGTCCTTTTTTTTTTTTTTTGCTTTTTATACCCCTCCCCTGACTTGATCTTAATGGTACTTCTCATCTTGTTGATTGAGAAAATGCCTAATGACACACAGCGACTCTGAATTCTGTAATGCTTTTAAGAGATTTTGCATTCTTTAATCACAACAGCATCTATCTGGATTTGAAAGGAAAAGTTGTAAATATATCTATGGGTCACATGATTGATTCCATCTGTATTCAATGCTTGGTACCCCTGTGGATTTCTCCATTGTTAGAAATCTCTCCAGTAGAAAGGTTTGTGGAATCCAAGACTGGAAGGAAATCAAAGGGCCATTCAATCCAACTCCATTAATTTGCATAACACAGAAGTCAAGGAGGAAAATCAACTTTTTAAAAATCACATGGCCAGATGATATCAGAGAGGATATAGGAATCCAGGATCCCCAACAGCCTAACAAGTACCTGAAGTTGACTTTCTTTGGCAGTTCTGGGTTGGTGGAAAGTCTTGCTGTTCCACCAGCCAGTGGTCAGTAGTCTGTAAAGAGAGTGAATTGGGAAATGAAACCTGGCAAGTAACTGCAGTCTCAAAGCTAGAGTGACAGGATAATTTATCTTCCAAACTGGGACACATTTGAGAGTGAAAGGGAATGCTATTAATAATTATGCCAGAGCAATAGGTATAAACCAGGGCTATTCTGGGCAAGCTGGGGCAGACGGTCACCCTGCTGAAAGCTAACCGACGCCGAATTCAGAGCACTTTAAAAGCCATCAGCAATAAGGATGACTTGCCCCAAGGACTTTAGGCCAATTGAAAAACATTTATTGATTATGCCAAAGTCTTTGACTGTGTTGATCACAACACACTGGAAAATTCTTCAAGAGATGGGAATACCAGACCACCTGAACTGCCTCCTGAGAAATCTGTATGCAGGCCAAGAAGCAACAGTCAGAACCAGACATGAAATAACAGACTGGTTCCAAACTGGGAAAAGAGTACTTCAAGGCTGTATATTGTCACCCTGCTTATTTAATTTATATGTAGAGTACATCATGCGAAACACTGGGCTGGAAGAAGCACAAGCTGGAATCAGGATTGCTGGGAGAAATATCAATAACCTCAGATATGTAGATGACACCACCCTTAATGGCAGAAAGTGAAGAGGAACTGAGAAGCCTTTTGATGAAAGTGAAAGGGGAGAGTGAAAAAGCAGGTTTAAAACTCAGCATTCAGAAAATGAAGATCATGACATCCAGTCCCATCACTTCATGGCAAATAGATGGGGAAACAATGGAAACAGAGAGAGACTTTATTTTGGGGGGCTCCAAAATCACTGCAGATGGTGACTGCAGCCATGAAATTAAAAGACACTTGCTCTTTGGAAAAAGTGTCATGACCAACCTAGACAGCATATTAAAAAGCAGAGACATTACTTTGCCAACAAAGGTCCGTCTAGTCAAAGCTAGTAGTCATGTATGGATGTGAGAGTTGGACTATAAAGAAAGCTGAATGCAGAAGAATTGATGCATTTGAACTGTGGTATCAGAGAAGACTCTTGAGACTCCCTTGGACTGCAAGGAGATCAAATCAGTCAATCCTAAAGGAAATAAGTTCTGAATATTCATTGGAAGGACTGATGCCGAAGCTGAAACTTCAATACTTTTGATCAATACCTGATGTGAAGAACTGACTCATTGGAAAAGATCCTGATGCTGGGAAAGACAGAAGGCAGGAGGAGAAGGGGACAACAGAGGATGAGATGGTTAGATGGCATCACTGACTTGATGGACATGAGTTTGAGTAAGCTCTGGAAGTTGGTGATGGACAGGGAAGCCTGGTGTGCTGCAGCCCATGGGGTTGCAAAGAGTTGGACATGACTGAGTGACTGAACTGAACAGTCGCCCTTCTCTCTGGCCAATTTCATATCTTGAAAGCACAGCGTGTGTGCACACACACACACACACACACACAAATTTGAAAATCTGAAAACTCACTAGGAATCACTAGTGTCTCACTGGCCTACCCTCCATATAGCAGCACAGACACCCCTTCTCTAGTTCTTTCCCACCATGAGTATTAGTTCCTCCCTAGTCCCTCTGCTGGGATCTTGTAGACATCTTCACGATGGCTTGGGCAATCATGTCATGAATCCTCATAGACATAATAGGGGGACTAGTGTCCTGGAAAGTGCTTGGGATGAAACCTCTACTGGATAACCTCAAGCAATCACTTCTTCTCTCCTTAGTTTGCTAATCTATGAAATTACCGTGTGGTGCCACTGGTGAAGAACCCACCTGACAATGCAGGAGACATAAGAGACATGGGTTTGATCCCTGGGTCAGGGAGATCCCCAGGAGGAGGGCATGGCAACCCACTCCAGTACTCTTGCCTGGAGAATCGCATGGACAGAGGAGCCTGGCAGGCTACAGTTGAAGGGGTCACAAAAGGTTCACAGGAGCCTAGTCAGCAACAGTCCATGGGATCACAAAGAATCAAACACTGACGGAAGTGACAGCACGTATGCATGCAGAGACGGGACAGATTCACCTGTGTTCTGTGTTAGTCAGGGAAGGCTGGTCTGTGCTGTGTAACAAATAGCCACCAATTCTAAGTGACTTAACACAGCAAACATGTATTTCATACTCAAGCTTTAACATGATTGGGTAGGAGGGCTCTTCTCTTTATAGCCTCTTAGGGTCCCAGGCTCCACAGAATGGAACAGGAAATTGGAATTCAAGCAAGGGCCACTAAATATGTTCACCTGAAGTTGACATGTACATTCACATCTCATCGGCATCCACCAGTCACAGTGCCACACCTCAACTCATGCAGGCAGAGAAGAGCAGTCCCATCATGTGTCCAAGAACTGGGGAATCAGAGTACTTACAAATGCTCCCACGGCTATTCACCCCACCATCAACTTATTTCTAATTTAAAATTTTACAATGGAAGTGTCATTTTCTTCCCCCCCCATCCCCACCCTCAAATGAACTCTAATGGAGAATATGACATAAACTGGGTAGAACTGAAGCGGATCTGGTTGAAATGGAAGTTGATGGTTTAGACCCTCATACTTTGGTAGCAATGTGATTTGCTTTAGGAAGATCATTTGATAATTTTGTAGATGACAGATTGAGTTTGGAGATACAGGGAAGATCAGTTAAGTGGCTATTTAGAATTTTTTAGGCAGGGAAAATGAAAGCTGGACAGAAGATAGAATGGGAGGGGTTGCATTTGTTATATATGTTGCATAAAAATTACCCTGAAATGAGTGGCTTGGAACAATACATGCATGTATAGATAGCATCTCACAGTTTTTAGGGGTCAGGATGTGGTTGAACTGGGTCTTTTACATCAAAGTCTCTCACAGGCTGTAGTTTAGGTGTCGACCAGGCTACTGTCATCTTGAAGTTCAGCTGGGGTGAGACCCCCTTTCAAGGTCTCTCGGTGGTTGGTGGCAAGATTCAATTCCTACTGAGCTATTGGACTGGGGAACCACCGTTCTTTGCTGGCTGTTGTCTGGAGATCACTCTCAGTTCCTTGCCCCTACTTCTCTCCAACAGAAGAACCAGGGAGACAGGATGTGTGAACAAGATAGAAGTCATAGTCTTCAAAATCTAATGACAGGAGTACATTGCGTCACCTTTGGCATATTCTGCTGGTTAGAAATCTCGAGGTCCAGTCCACACTCAAGGGGTGTGGATTACAAAAGGATGTTGAACACAGGAGGTGGAGAATCATGGGATCCAGGTTACAAGCTGGCTGTTATAGGGGGATTTGGGAGAAGCTGAGAAACCTGAACCGCCCTGAAGGAGAGTAATGAGGTATGGGTTACAGAGATGAGGAAGGAGCAAGTGATGCCTTCAGAACTTTGGTTTGGATAAGAATGATGCCATTATTTGAAATGGGCAAAGCAGAATCAGGCTTGGGCATTAAATGCCCACCTGGGCAGAGGTCAGGCTGGTCCCTAGATGCTCAGAAACCCAGGAAAAAGGGTTTCTTAACTCCCGACGGGGCACCCACATCCATCCTGCTCTATTCTCTGTTACTCCTTGCTCTCCCTTCAAACTTGAGCAGACTAAAGGAATTCAGGGTGAAATTGATAGCAAGTAGAGGTGACTGAAGTAGATTTAACATTCCAGTCTTTTCAATGTAAATTACCAGGCTCTGACCCTTGCTTGGGCACCCCCTCCCCATTTTCAGTTAGAACTGAGCAACGAAAGGGCCCACAGAGTGGGATCTGCATGAGGCTTTAAGAGAAAATGAGAGAGACAAGGGTTATACGGCCAAGGCTGCCAGGCTTGGCTCTCTTCGAGACGTAGGCAAGTGGCTTATTTAACTTTTTTTCCTGTGTGTGTAAATTTCCTAAAAGGTTGACCTAAATGAATTCTTATCAAGATCTGATAGCCCAGGACAATGGAATAATCCTTTTTAATAGGATTACAGGCTGTGCTAAAAGAGGCTGATGGCTTTTAGACTCCACATTGTAACATGCGCTCAAAGAAAGCAGAGGAACACTAAGACAGAAACCAGGTTCCCTGTGTGGTCTCACACCCTCTAAACAATTCCTAGCTCCAGCTCACTGTATCCTTGGCTCTCCACACAGAGCACATCCGGGATCCTCTTCTGGAGTTGTCTCTAGGCCTGGGTACTTAGGCTTCTCTGGGCCATTGTGAAAGGCAACACTGAGCTAATGGATCCCTCAAGGTCAATTGCACGCTAGTGGGAAAGAGTCTGCCTGCGACGCATGGGACACAAGAGACATGGCTTCCATCATTGGGGTGGGAAGGTCCCCTGGAGGAGGAAAGGGCAACCCAGTCCAGCACTCTTGGATGGAGGATCCCATGGACAGAGGAGCGTGGTGGGCAGCAGTCCATGGGGTCACAAGTGTCATGACTGAGCAACTGAAAGTCAATTGCAGTGACATGAACTTGATTTCTTCAGTCTATCTTTATTCAAGTTCTCTTCCAGTCTCTATCATTTCAGGTTCTTTATAACCTCAGATATGCAGATGATACCACGCTTATGGCAGAAAGTGAAGAGGAGCTAAAAAGCCTCTTGATGAAAGTGAAAGAGGAGAATGAAAAAGTTGGCTTAAAGCTCAACATTCAGAAAACAAAGATCATGGCATCTGGTCCCATCACCTCATGGGAAATAGATAGGGAAACAGTAGAAACATTGTCAGACTATTTTTGGGGACTTCAAAATCACTGCACATGGTCACTGCAGCCATGAAATTAAAAGACGCTTACTCCTTGGAAGAAAAGTTATGACCAACCTAGATAGTATATTCAGAAGCAGAGACATTACTTTGCCAACAAAGGTCCATCTAGTCAAGGCTATGGTTTTTCCTGTAGTCATGTATGGATGTGAGAGTTGGACTGTGAAGAAGGCTGAGTGCCGAAGAATTGATGCTTTTGAAGTGTGGTGTTGGAGAAGACTCTTGAGAGTCCCTTGGACTGCAAGGAGATGCAACCAGTCCATTCTGAAGGAGATCAACCCTGGGATTTCTTTGGAAGGAATGATGCTAAAGTTGAAACTCCAGTACTTTGGCCACCTCATGCAAAGAGTTGACTCATTGGAAAAGACTCTGATGCTGGGAGGGATTGGGGACAGGAGGAGAAGGCGATGACAGAGGATGAGATGGCTGGATGGCATCATGGACTCGATGGACATGAGTCTGAGTGAACTCTGGGAGATGGTGATGGACAGGGAGGCCTGGTGTGAAATTCATGGGGTCACAAAGAGTCGGACACAACTGAGCGACTGAACTGAACTGAACTGATTCTGTGGGCTATCAGGAACAGACTGTAGACCCAATTCAAGAAGTCTCGAGATGAGGCATTGAGTTTTGGACAAGGGCTTTACATGGGACTGATGACCCCAGGCTTGGTATACTGAGAATTCTCTGCAGCCTTTGGAGAAGGGATGTGTAAAGGATTCCCCTAGCTCAAAACGCCTGTGTGAATGCTTCCCTTAGGTTTGGAGAGGGAGACATACAGGAGAACCTGATGGGAATATTAAAGCAGCTTCCTTCTAGAATAATGTGTTCTGCAAATGGCAAGGCTGATCAAGAAGGAAAAAAAATTAAATTCCATCCTCACAAAGGCAGGTGAGACACATGTCAGATCAGTAGCAAACATTAATTAAGAAAATATTCTACAAAAAGTCTCATAGTCATAATGAGTGAATTAAAAAAATATTTAGTCAAAATTTCATCTGATTATAGAAACATAAAGAGGCTATTTTATTAATCACCAGTCTGAATATTTTGTAAGTGTTTTTAATACATTTTTAAAATTCTCGATCAAGCACTTCATGTGTCTATCCAGTCCATTAGGATACAATCTACTTGGTTGAAGGTTTTTTGTTGTTTTGGTTTGTACGTTGTTGCTGTTCAGTCGCTTAGTGGTGTCTGACGCTTTGCGACTGTAGGAACAGCAGCACACCTGGCTTTTCTGTCCTTCATTATCTGCTGAAGCTTGTTCAGACTTACCACTGACATGATGATGTCATCCAACCATCTCATCCTCAGCTGTGCCCTTCTCCTCTGCCCTCAATCTTTCCCAACATTAGGGTCTTTTCCAATGAGTCAGCTCTTCACACCAGGTGGCCAAAATATTGGAGCTTCAGCTTCAGCATCAGCCCTTCCAATGAGTATTCAGGGTTGATATTTTGTACATGGACCGCACTTATATTGAAGACTGCCCTCACTCGCTATTGTCTGGCTTACACGTTGGTTTTCTGGCCTTGACCTGAGTGTGGAACTCAGACTGATTTGCCCACCATGACTCAGGATCAAAGATGGGTATTTGGAAGGAGATAGTGAGATTATAAGTGGAATCCGAAGCTGGGGGCAGGCATGGTTTGGGGAATACAGTCAACACCAATTAACCAATGAGCTTTTATGATTAAGTACTTGCTGTGTGCACAGGAATACAGAAGAAGCCAGAACCAGTATACCTGAACCTCAACTGACTTTTAGAGAAAGCAGTATTAGTGATCAACCCCCCAAGAACAGAATTTTGCCTGTGTTGTTTGTGGCTATAAATCCAGTGCCTTGAATGATACATGGATTAAAAAAAAAAAGTTATTCAAAAGATGAAATGCAAAATGATAAGAATGTAAAAAGTGTTCAGAAAAAGGAGACATTGGTTTGGGTTCAGTAGATAGAGCATGCCCAGCACACCCATCCCTGTTTCTGGAGTCGTCCTGACTCCTGCTCACCATGGACATGTCCTCCCTGCTTTTGTTTGTCTACCAAATTCATCCAGCACTTCAAACATCCTTTGGCGCTTTATCCAAGTTATTTTCTTTGATCCTGAAGCCCAAAGAGATCGCCCACTCCTTCAAACTCTCATAAAGCATTTATGAGGCCTTTGTTGTACACTTCAGTGAGGGAAGGTGGGAAAAAATGAGCCAAGGTCTTTTTGAAAGCACCTCATTTAATCTCTAAAATAAACCCAGGAACAAATTATATTATTTTCTCTCTCTCTCTCTTTTTTTTTTTTTTCCCAACAGTGTTGACTACCAGCACAAGGCTAAAAAATTTATTGAAGAGCCCAGGGCTGTTTAGACATGGATCTGGAATGATACTCATGTCTTCTGGGCTTCAAATCCCATCTCACTTGCAGCAGGTCATGCCGCTCTCTCCCTTTTTCTCATTTATCCCTACAATGCTTCCCCTGGTGTAGGCTTGGTTGACTACATCTTGCCTCGTAAGTATATTTCAAACTTGAGGAGGACAGTGAGCTTTGTATGACCCATTCTGGATGTTGCTTACTTTTCACAAGACAGTTACTCAAACTTGTCTGCTAGATCAATAGTGAATGACAGGAATTCCCCGATGGTTCATTGGCGAAGAATCCACACTCCCAATGCAAGGGACCTGGGTTCAATCCCTGGTCAGTGAGCTAGATGCCACATGCCTCAACTAAGACCCAGCACAACATAAGTAAGTAAGTAAATACATATTTTAAAGAACAATGAATGAGATCAATCACATGTCCACAAAGTCTGTGTATGAGCCCTGATTGGATGACTTCCCTGCTTCCATTGTCCAAATGAGGTCCCCCACTTCCTCCCCTTCTTGCCAATCACACCAGTCTGAGCTGGAAAGGCATGCGAGGGCTTGGACTTCATAAAGCTAGGGCTTTGAATATGACAGACTCTCTCTGTTTCATAAGCCCACTGTTATATATATTTTAGAATTCCAAATTTAAATCCAACAAATATTTGCTGAGCACTGTCAGCAGAGATATGAAAATATTAAAGGAGAAGGTGAGAGGAAATGAAAAAGAACATTCTGTGACTTCCTGGAGGATGGGAAGGTGATAAATGTGACTCAGAAATAAGGCTGTGTCAGAAGGCTCCTGAAGACCAATTTAGCACTGGGACCCATGTTTCCTGGGCTCCAGACCATGTTACATGGGAAACTGTCAGTGCAGAAGCTGATGTAGGCTTGCTGGGGTTCCCACCCAGTGGCCTGAACTTCCTCTTGCCCAGGAGGTGCATTTAGGCACGTTTGAGAAACAGCCTGTCAGTGGCCACAGGGCAGATGACGTCACGTGGCACTGGTGAAGTCGAACTGCAAGTCTTAGCCTCCTTGGGGCTGTACCCGGACCATGAGGCTCTAGCTATAGAATGTGACTCTGCCCCTTTAAGAGCCCAAAAGGTGAGCCCAAGAGATTGATTTAGATGAACATCACATTCATTTTCTCAGGTGGCACAGTGGTAAAGAATCCTCCTGCCAATGCAGGAGATGCACGAAATGCGGGTTTGATCCCTGGGTCAGGAAGATCCCCTGCAGGAGGATATGGCACCCCACTCCAGTATTCTTGCCTGGAAAATTCCATGGACAGAGAAGCCAGGTGGGCTACAGTCCACAGGGCAGCAAAGAGTTGGACACGACTAAGCACACACACACACACACACACGTGGCTGGGCCAGGTTTTCGTTGCAGCATGCTGGATCTTTCTTTCGTTTTGGCAGGCAAACTCTTAGTTGCAGCATATGGGATCAGGTTTCCCAACCAGGGATCAAATCTGGGCCCTCTGCATTGGAAGCATGAGGTCTTAACCCCCGGACCACCAGGGAAGTCCCAGAAGCTCCTTTCAAAGCATTTCAAAGCACACACACACATTCCTTGATGCTGTCCTTGTACAGACTCAGTGGGTCTCCAGGTGGACAGTGGGTCAGATCTCCAAAACATCCATTCTTGGTTTGTTTTGGCTTTTGCTTCAAATTTCAGTGTTGTTGCTTTGGTTTCTGTGTGATTTCTAATCCACTCTGTCCTTCCCCCGTGGTTGACTTGGTCTCCTGGTTGGAAAAGTCACTCTTCCACCTTCTAGCCATGTTTTCTTGTTATACTTCAGCTCTGGACTCCAAACCATGGGCTCAGCCTAAGCCTTTGTGTTTTAGGAAGGAAGCCAGCAGGGGACTTCCCTGGTGGTCCAGTGGCTAAGACTCCTTGCTCCCAAGGCAGGGGACCATGGGTTCAACTCCTGGTCAAGGAACTAGATCCCACATGCCACAACTAAGACCTGACACAGCCAAATAATAAATAAAAATAAACATTAAAACAAATAAATAAAGCCTAGTGGTCCCGTCCCAGATCAGTTGCAGCTTCTGTAATTACAACCTCCTTCTACAACATCCTTTCCTGGATGCCCACAAACCTTTGTGAGCCAGGCCAACCTCCCCTCCAGCCCTGCTTGCTGCCAAGCCCACTCTGCCCTTGAACTGTTTTGCTTGGGTCATCAAGAAAGAAACCTTTGGTGCACTTCAGTTCTCTAAGTCAAGTTTGCCGAGATGCTGCCGGGCTCCTTCTCGGTGATGATTTATGCATGGTAAGTGGAAAAGCCTGCTGTTTTCATTCCTTTTAGAACCAAGTAACGACCCGGGGGGAGAACATTATATCTCTATCTGTGTCAGTTCCTTCCCCTGTATATGTGTCTTTTTCTCCATCTAAATCTGTGTAGCTACATCCATATTTGTATGGGTAGGGATTTGGTGGCGTGAATTTAGGAGGCCAGCAGAGCCTTGCCACCGCATTGTCTATAATTTATATTTGACCTAGTAGAAGTTGACACTTATTTGCAATGCAAAGATGCAGAGTTGCATCATGCCCTTCAAGAAAGATCTGTGTAAATACAGGCAACCCCTTCAACCAAAGTAAAAATATAGGATGTTTGTCTTCGGGCTACGGAGATGAAGATATTCAAATCGCCTCGGGATAATACTCACTGGGAAAATGAGAAGAGCCACTAACGGAATGACCTCGGGCATGTCCTTCAAGCACTCAGAACCTCAGAATCTTCAACAGGGAAAAAACAAAAAGATTTAGGCCAGATGACCTCTAAGGGAAACCTATGACAAAGAAGCTTCTGATTTTTGGCTGGCATTTAAAAAAAATTATTAATTTTTATTTGAAGGATAATTGCTTTACAATATGCTGCTGGTTTCAGCCAGACATCAGTGTGAATCCGCTGTAGGTATACATAGTTCTCCTCCCTCTTGAACTTCCCTCCCACCTCCTACCCCTTGACTGGCATTTTTTGATAAGTCATTTTTAGTCCAAATCTAGTCTTACAGATTCTGCTTAGGAAATTACAACTGCAGGTTGAAGAACAGGGTCTTCTGGTTCTAGGTTGTGTGTCAGTCAAGGTCTAACTAGGAAACCCATGCAAGGTGGTTTAACAAGGGGGGTTTGATACAAGGAACCAGTGTGTTGGAAGCACTGCAGAGCCAAATGGGGTGGTGAGGAAACCCCCAAATTGGCAATAGCAGGGATTCACCACCATCTTTGGGCTGCAAGCACCGAGCGTGGTGGGGGTTTTGCCCGAGCACAAGACCCAGGGCTTCCAGGGGGAGATGGGACCACTGAGTGAGTGACACGCTGGCGAGAGCTGAGGCCACTTCAGGACAGGGTTACCGCCACCAGTGCCACGCAAAGCCAAGGAGAGAGAAGCAGAAAGGGCCTGGCTGCGTTTTGCCTCTCAGTCCCCAGTTGATCTCGGATTCTCATAGTAGCCAGACCTTGAGGGAGTCTGGGATGCATTGCTTGCAGGAGCCCTGGGGCTTCTTAGGTGGCACCAAGATAAAAGAATCTGCCTGCCATTGCAGGAGATGCAAGAGTTGCGAGTGCAATCCCTGGGTCAGAGAGATCTCCTGGAGTAGGAGATGGAAACTCACTCTGGTATTTTTCCCTGGGAAATCTCATGGACATAGGAGCCTGGCAGGTCACAGTGTGTGGGGTGGCAAAGAGTCGGACACGACTAAGCGACTGAGCATGCACAAGCAAAGGCGGGGGAGGGTGGGGCCTAGGGCAGGCGAGGAGTTGACTGATACAGGCAAGGAAGGATGCACTCAAATATACAGTCGTGTTTTATACTCACACACACACACACACACACACACACACACACGTGGCTGGGCCAGGTTTTCGTTGCAGAATGCTAGATCTTTCGTTTTGGCAGGCGAACTCTTAGTTGCAGCATATGGGATCAGGTTTCCCAACCAGGGATCAAATCTGGGCCCTCTGCATTGGAAGCATGAGGTCTTAACCCCTGGACCACCAGGGAAGTCCCAGAAGCTCCTTTCAAAGCATTTAAGACTGCCATCCTAGCCTGGCTTTCCAGTGATCTGGCCACCTGAGACGAGGCTCAGAGATGGAAAGATGTTTCTAAGGCCTTTCCAACCCCTATCACTCACATTCAGATTGCTCCGAGAAACAAATTTCTAGATTCTCAAACAATTTTGTGATATTTTCTATCAGTAATTACAAGTTCTGATTACTTGCCCTGTGCTGAGCAGTCTATAGGTGATATCTCTTTCTATCCTTTGACTAATCTGCTTGAAAGATATAAACACTCCTGTTTTATAGGTGAAGAAAAAAGGTCAGCGAGACGGAGTCATGTGCCCAAGGGCTCTGGCTGGCTGTGTAGGAGGCAGGATTGAACCCAGGGCATTGTGTCTCTAAAGGTCCCTGTCAAACAGTGGCAAGGTCAAGTCTAGCGGAACTCACTGTATTATAAGGACTGTCAGTTTGATTTCTGGAAATGAAAGCTTTAAAATGCCAAGAAGCTGAGGCAACAGCACTCTCAGGCAGGGAATAGCCACAGGGCTTCCAACCTTCTGAGAGGCATTGACTAGGAGGACAGCTCCCCTCCCTGCCAGCCTCTCCCATCCTGGGGTCTTCAAGGCTTCTTTTACTCACCCTCCTATTAAAATTTTTTTTTTAACTTTTAATTTTATATTGGAGTATAGATGATTAACAGTGCTGTGATTGTTAGTTTCAGCTGGACAACAGAACGACTCAGTCATACACATACGTGTCTCCATTCTCCCCTAAACTCCCACCCTATTCAGGCTGCCACATCACATTGAGCAGAGTTCCCTGTGCTAGACAGTAGGTCCTTGTTGGTTATCCATTTTAACTAGAGCAGTGTGTACATGTCCATCTCAAATTCCCTGTCTCCTGGGGGCTTCAAGGCTTCTAATTCTTCCTGGCAGCTTTGCTGGACTCATGCACTTCTTGGTCCCTATAACCAGATTATTTTTTTATTTACAGAATCACACTCGGCTTGTGAATGTGGCTGTGAAAAGTAGGATATTACAGATGCTATTTGAAAGGAGTTGCTGAGTAAGGCCATTACAGCCCAGAGTAAAAATGAGGTGGGGGAGATAAGTGGATTGTTTTTCTCCTTCTGAAAAGACAGAAGGCTGGTGGCAACGACGGGAAAGAACAGTAGTTTCAAGCCATCAGGGTAAGGCAGGGTCCGGAGGGAAGTGGAGTATTACTGAGTGGGAGACACACGGCAGACAGATGAGTCCCAGCGGCTGGTGGTCCAAGAGATGAAGACAAGAGGCAAGTGGACAGCTGCCTGGAATTTTGAGAAACCCAGGCTCCATGGGCTCCTGCCCCCTTCACGTAAGCTTGTTGGGGTGAAGACGATGGCAATACAGATCAGGGCTGAGCTTGGAGGAAGCATCCACACATCTTTGGGAAGACTTAGGAAGCATTCAGGAATTTGACCAGGGTTCAAAGCTTATGCGCAGGCTTCCCCCGGTAGCTCAGAGGTAAAGAACCTGCCTGTAATGCAGGAGCTACAGGAGCCATGGGTTCGATCCCTGGGTTGGGAAGATCCCCTGGAGGAGGGCATGGCAATCCACTCCAGTATTCTTGCTTGGAGAATATCAGGGACAGCGGAGCCTGGCTGGCTACAGTCCATAGGATCGCGAAGACTTGGACACGACTGAAGGGACTTAGCATGTACACGTGCAATGCTTATGCGTAGGGTCCCTATAAAGAGGATAATTTACCTCCCTCATTCTTTTTAAAATTGATTAATGGTGTTAATAATACTTATCTAATAGGGTAGAGGTGAGGATTAAGCGAGGTAACTGACAGAAAATTGCTGTATTAATTGATCCGAAACTTTGAACGGTTATTGCTGAATATGTCTCCTCTGTGTGCTCAGCTGCTAAGTCATGTCTGACTCTGTGGGATTCTATGGACTGTCCGTGGGATTTCCCAGGCAAGAATACTAGAGTGGGTTGCCATTTTCTCCTCCAGGGGATCTTCCCGACCCAGGAACTGAAGCTGAGTCTCCTGTATCTCCTGCGTTGGCAGGTAGATTATTTACTACTGAGTCTTATGGGAAGCCTCATGCCTCTTCTGCGCAGGCCCTAAAATCACATCTCTTAAAGCTGTTTAGAATGTGAGGGATGACATATTGTCCCCTGCCAGTCAGACCCAAACCAGCCCTTGATTCAATGTTACAGGAAAGAGGATGCCCCCAGATGCATTGGTGAGCCCAATAGTAGCTGAGGACAGGAAGACCAGGGGCATGAAAGACCATATGTGAGACATCATGTAGGACCATATGTAGGATGTCAGAGCAGAGCTTGGTGGGATTAAAATGCCTATGTAGCCACAAAGGGCACAGTTATTACCAATTCTTAGGCATTTAGGAAAGGTAGACTCTAGTGCAATCAAAAAGACTTACTAATAATTTGAGTTATCTGATGGCTGGATGGACTGCCTTGTGAAGTAGTGAGTTCCCCATCATTGGAGGTATGCAAACTGAGGTTGAGTATTATGGAAGAGAGACTAGGCACTAAGAGCTCTGGATGATGCTGGGGACCCCTCAACAGTATCTTACTGTGATTTTGGGGTGACTCTGCCTTAAAATGACTTGCTTCTCAGTAAAGATTCACTTTGATGGTAGGAAGTGACCCAGATAAAGAGGGACCCCAAAGAGGGTCTGATTCCCTGGTGGCCCTGTGGTAAAGAATCTGCCTGCCAGTGCAGGAGACATGGGTTTGATCCCTGGTATGGGAAGATCCCACATGCCTCGGAGCAACCAAGCGTGTGAGCCATAACTGTGAGCTGTGCTCTAGAGCCTGGGAGCCGCAACTAGTGAGCCTGCACGTGGCAGCTGCTGAAGCCCACGCGCCTGGAGCCCACGCGCCTGGAGCCCACGCTCAGCAACAGGAGAAGCCATTGCGATGAGAAGCCTGTGAGCTTTGCGTGGTTCCAATACATGGGGTGTGGGTTCAAACCCCGGTGGGAGAGCTGAGACCTCACATGCCTTGTGGCCAAAAAAGCTAAACATAAAACAGAAATTTTGTCTAGAACCACAACTAGCGAGTAGCCTCTGCTTGCAACTAGAGAAAAGCCTGTGCAGCAATCAAGACTCAGCAAAGCCAAATAAACAAATTTTAAAAAAGAAGAAAAAAAAAGCCACCTAGAGCTCTTAACTTCAAGGCAAGGCTAGTGACAGGGGTGTTCTTCGCTTCTGGGACTAGTGAGAGCTTTCCTAGCTTTCTGGTGCAATACACCTACCCCCCACCCCCCACTCTGCAATGGTTTTGATGTCTATCATAGCTTATCCTTACAAACATCCTGTGAGATAAAGTAGGCAGATAGTCATATTCCCATCTAACAAGTGGTCAACCAAGGAAGAGAAAATAAAATGTGAAAGTGAAGTCGTTCCGTTGTGTCCGACTCTTTGTGACCCCGTGGACTGTAGCCCACCAGGCTCCTCTGTCCATGGGATTCTCCAGGCAAGAATACTGGAGAGGGTTGCCATTTCCTTCCCGACCCAGGGATCGAACCCAGGTCTCTTGCATTGCAGGCAGATGCTTTAACCTCTGAGCCACCAGGGAAGCCCAAAGTAACTTCACAAACTGCAGGTTGTGACTGGGTGGGATCTGAGGAGATCAGTTGTGCCAAACCTCTCATTCTACAGATGGGAAAACTGAGGCCCTGAGATGCAGCCTTTTGCCCAAATTCACATTGCGCCAAATCATTCTTTGCACAATATCCCACAGTTATCACTGTAGACTTGTGGGAAGGATCTGATACGGCTCTCACTGAAAGAGAAGAGATTGTGGATCAATAATAGATTGTGGGGGACTTCCCTGGTGGTCCACTGGTTAGGACTTGGCCTAGGATGCGGTTCAAACCCTGGTGGGAGAGCTAAGATCCCACATGCCTCGCGGCCAAAAAACTAAACATAAAACAGAAGCAATGTAACAAATTCAAAGAAGTCTTTAAATATGGTCCACGTGAAAACAAAGAAGATTGTGGACCCTCGTTCTCCGACTGATGGCAAAGTGTTTTGAGCCTTTGTGGGAGAAGTTTCCAGATAAATGGAGAATTTCTGGAATCCAGCAGAATTAGAGGTCTGATGGAGAAGTGACCACAGAGGACTAGGGTGACCCCCGGCCAGGTCAAGGACGCTCTCCTGTGCTCTGGGAGCGGGTAGAAACCTTGCGGGAAGCCTGGAGCAGCAGAAAGGGTAAAGCTGTGTCTGCCACTCGACACAGCGTTATCGATGTAATTACACAAAGGACAAGTTTTCTATTTGAAAAAAGAGCCAGAGTACAAGAGGCACCTCCCGCCAAAACAACAGCCGTGTTGGCAGCACCAGTCACTCCTGCTGCTGCTGTTGGTGCCCAGGCATCCTGGCACGAGCTGGCTTTATGGATCCCAGCTGGGCACAGTGAACGAGAATCCTGCCCCTCTACTGACCCCAGGGTAGTACACAAGAGGTAGGTTTTGTTTAATCACTTTCCAGCCTGATCAGAAAGTGAAACAGAGACAGCTCAGAGGTTTAGAGGACCTGGCAAGATGGTAAAATGAACAAGGCAGTATTTTTATCCTGAGACTGTGATATGAAGGAGACGAAAGGATGTTTTATATATACATATATTTTTGGTTGTGCCGAGTGGCATGCATGCATGCTAAGTTGCTTCAGCTGTGTCCAACTCTTTATGGCCCTGTGGACTTCAGCCTGCCAGGCTCCTCTGTCCATGAGATTATCCAAGGCAAGAATGCTGGAGTAGGCTGCCATTCCCTCCTTCAGGGGATCTTTCCAACTCAGAGATCGATCCCGGGTCTCCTGAATTGGAGGCAGATTCTTTACCATCTGAGCCATCAGGGAAGCCCTATTAATATATGACGTGCAAAATATTTTTCAGAGTGTGTACACACTGTGTAAGCATAATGGAAGATGTAAAACTATGTTATCTAAGTTTCCTTCTATCAAGTGAATGTAATTCAGTTCACAGAACTTCAGCATGTATTAAGAACCCAAAGTGTGCAAATCATCTTGCTTTGTCCTGCATAACTGTCCAGGTGGAAACAAACAAACAAACTAGAAGGGCTTGGTCCTTTGCTTAGGAGGCTGAACACTCAGTGGAAGATGTGAGGGGGGTGTGTAGACGCGTTCATAGATGACCATCCCAGGAGGCAGAAGGTGGACTGAGACATAATATCCATATACACAAAAAAGTGTGGGAGAGTGAGGAAGACCTGAATCCGAAATGGTGGGATGGGGAAGACTGGATGGACAGGGAGTTACCTGAACTGGCTTTGAAGGCCAAGTACAAAGCGCAGGCTCACAGCTGGAAAGAGTTACCCGGGCAACGAGAAGGGGCGGGACCACAGCCCAAGGTGTGTGCAGCCTGTGCTTCTGGGGGCCGGGGTGGGGAGGGTGGAAGGCACGGGAAGGAAAGAGGACCCTTTCCTGCATCTCCAGCCTCTCCCTCAATTCAGTGGCGGCTTCTCTCCAGCTCTGCTGACCAGGTGTAAGCGTTGAGGTTGAAGGCTCGCTGCTGCCCTGAGGCACCACAGTGGCATTTGAGACCTAACCAGGGTAAGTGAGACTCTGGCTGAGGCCCTGAACTTTGGGCTTTGTACCCTGTCTCTTTTGACCCTTTGGCTCCGGGATTCAATTTCCTCTCCTGTCACCCATACCTCGCAGTGCCTGTTGCAGTCATTACATACATTAAACACAAGCACACACGTAAAAAAAAAAAAAAAAGAAGTGACGCATAAATATTACTTCTCTTTGAGAAGACCAAATATGCATGTGTGAGACATTGTGTCCCAAAGAACCATCGTTCTCAGTTAGAATTCAGGCTTCTTTTCTACTAAAATGGGGGGCGATGTTTGGTTGCTGCAAACTTCTTGGTGCCAGAATCATTTATTGTCCATGTAAATCTAGTCGCAGGGTTCCTATCAACCTCCGGCAAAACAAATGGTATTCTCTGTTTTGCAACTTTGTATGTCTGTAGGAATGGAGGAGTGTTATACCCTCAAAGGTTGGAGCCTTGGGAATGGATCTCGTGTATTTCAGGGTACAGACAACATTCTTAACTTGCAGCAAAAGCAATAGATAAGAAGGTTAAAGTAAAAGAAACAGATTCAGTATGGAGGTAGGTTTATTCTTCTCTATTACAAAACTCTCACAGAGTACACTGAACCAGAAGCAAAGCTGGGCCAGGTTATTTTCAGGAAGGTACCCACAGGCTGTCTTTATTGCTCACCTAGGAATTTTCTTTGCTATATGTTTACAGAGAAGCCATTTAGGAGGTGCAGTTATTTGCAAAATTAATTTTGAGCACTTGAACTTTTTGCCAAGGATGAGATAAATGGAGAGGTTATTTTTTTTCTCTTACGATGTTTTGGGGACAATTTGTAATGGATGAGCATTTTATTGAAAAGGGAGCAGTTACTTTTCTCTCATCCACAAACTCTGCATAGGTAGCAAAATGTAACTCCAGTTTGATATGCAAACACGGCAGATATCTTGCTCTAGAATTCCATACACGTCAAGCTCATCTCATGAATTGTCCTTAACTAACTCTGAAACAGGGAATAAAGAGGATCTCAAACTGCCTCCTGGATCCTGTCCAAGATATTTCAAATATTTGATATGACATAATACAAATGGTGTGTTTTATTCCCCCAGAGGTCAGAGGAGGGAAGTTCCTGACCGTATGATTATATTCTGACCTCCTGAAATTTACCCTGCTGAAATTTGCCCTCTTGAAATTTTCTTGTACTTTGCATGGGTAATGCCCTGCTTTCCCTTCTGAGTGAGAGCCTTGTGCTGGATGGAAGAAAAAAGGAGATTTCTCATTTTATCCACACACCACTGGCCAAGGTAGATAGTCTCTACTCTGACAATGGTGGTCCTCTGTGTATTTTGAGGATTTAGGGCGGCTTCTGTATCTGCTGTTAAATGAATGTAACCAATGGTAATGGAGCAAACAATAACACCCCAGCAATATAAGAGCGGTCTTGCATGCCCGAAACACAGGCTGTGAATCAGGACCCCAATGTACATGTCAACAGCCCAACTTGTTCAGATGTAACCATTGCAATTTCTCGAGTCAAATACCAACTGGGCTGGAAAAAAACAGGAGAGGTGGAATTCAGTTAAGTAAAGTTAGCTGCTCTTGCATTTGCCTGAATACATCTTGTTCTTAAAATAACTGCACAGTTGAGTTTGAATTGTATTCTTGTGTGTGTTTGGTTTTGTTTACATTTGTGGACTTTTTATTTTTCAAGTAGGGCTTTCAAAGGGTAATTTATGTCTGTATTGCATCCTTAACAAA
The DNA here is from genome assembly GCF_023091745.1 of Budorcas taxicolor. Taxonomy (NCBI): domain Eukaryota; kingdom Metazoa; phylum Chordata; class Mammalia; order Artiodactyla; family Bovidae; genus Budorcas; species Budorcas taxicolor. The sequence continues at coordinate 21,104,341 of NC_068930.1, read as the reverse complement.
ACTGCCTAATCACCAATTAAAACAAACATTTCAAAAATAGGTAAAGTGAGAAATAGGTTGTTTTCATTACCACCTCAGATCGTTTCAGTGAATACACCTATGGCCTCCTTAAGACAGACTTACTCTTCCAGGTGGGTGAAGAGTCCCCAGAAACAGAAAGCACAGACCCATAGAACCCCATCCAGCCATAGTCTTGGAGTCTACAAATTCTTCAGTATTAGAGGGCTTATTTTTTAGGAGACTATTTCTCTGATGTTTTTAAGTTTGTAATATGCTCATACATACAAGACATTTTAAGAATAAAGTCGCCTTCCCTTAACTTCTCTAATCAGATTTTCCTTCGTAGAGGAAACTACTGTGGTCAATCTAAAGACTATCCTTCCAAACTTTAACAGATGTATAAATATTTAATCTGTACCTATTGCACAACTTGCTTTTTTTACTTTAATGATATAGGTAGGAGTTCTTTCCATGACAATACAGGTAAGGCTTACTTCCTTTAAAAAAAAACAAAACAGTACATCGAGTTCCATGATATAAATAGACCCTAGCTTATCATGTCATTTTCTTATTGATGACACAGATGATCTTTTAAACTCTTTCCTACTATAATTATGCAATACAAATCCTTGTCTCTGCCATTTTGCATTGATGACAAGCATTTTTCTATGGTAGGTACCTAGAAGTGAAATTTCTGGGTTGAAGGATATGCATATTTTAAATTTTAATAGACGCTGCCAAACTCATCTCTAAAAATGTTGTACCAATTTATACTTCCATCAACAGTATTTGAGGACCTGTTTCTGTACACCTGAGCCAATACTTGCTATTATTCCTATTTTAATATTTTATAAACTGATGAGTGAAAGTGATATTTCATTGTTCTTTTAACTTGCTTTTTAATTTGGTTACTGATGAGAGTGAGTAGCTTTGCATTTGCCACAATCTTTTTGAAGCTGAATTTTTAAATTATATTTTATTTTACTAAATGAATGCAAGTCTGTAGTATAAAAAGGCAAATAATGCTAAAAGAGTTATAATAAAAAGAAAATATCAGCCCTCTGGTCCCCTTTTTCTCTTGTTTCTCCCTGCAAAGACAAAACCTTTCGAATTTTATGATTACTTCTGCTGCTTTTTGCTTCCATATTTCTGACTAATGTGCCTGTGTTGCTGTCTCTTGATTCTCCATTTTTACCCATTATTCAATTTCACTTCTGAGGCGAGTTTTCTAGCCTAAATTTATTCTCTTTTTCTTGCTTAGCATTAGGCACTATATAATAGGGGCTGGTGTTTCCAGGTAAAGAACCAGCCTTTCCTGCTTCCCTTATAGGGTAGTTGATGATTTGTATATGGCAGATATTTAAGGGGAAGTCTCATCACTTCATGGGAAATAGATGGGGAAACAGTGGAAACAGTATCAGACTTTATTTTTGGGGGCTCCAAAATCACTGCAGATGGTGACTGCAGCCATGAAATTAAAAGACGCTTGCTCCTTGGAAGAAAAGTTATGACCAACCTAGATAGCATATTCAAAAGCAGAGACATTACTTTGCTGACTAAGGTCCATCTAGTCAAGGCTATGGTTTTTCCAGTAGTCACGTGTGGATGTGAGAGTTGGACTGTGAAGAAGGCTGAGCGCCGAAGAATTGATGCTTTTGAACTGTGGTGTTGGAAAAGACTCTTGAGAGTGCCTTGGACTGCAAGGAGATCCAACCAGTCCATTCTGAAGGAGATCAACCCTGGGATTTCTTTGGAAGGAATGATGCTAAAGCTGAAACTCCAGTACTTTGGCCACCTCATGCAAAGAGTTGACTCATTGGAAAAGACTCTGATGCTGGGAGGGATTGGGGGCAGGAGGAGAAGGGGATGACAGAGGATGAGATGGCTGGATGGCATCATGGACTCGATGGACGTGAGTCTGAGTGAACTCCGGGAGATGGCGATGGACAGGGAAGCCTGGCGTGCTGCGATTCATGGGGTCACAAAGAGTCGGACACGACTGAGCAACTGAACTGAACTGAAGTAAGTAAGTGTTGGTTGCTTAGTCGTGCCCAATTCTTTGTGACCCAGTGGACTGCAGCCCACCAGGTTCCTCTGTCCATGATATTTTCCAGGCAAGGATACTGGAGTGAGTTGCCATTTCCTTCTCCAGGGGAGCTTCCCAACCCAGGGATCGAATCCAGGTCTCCTGCACTGCAGGCAGGTTCGTTACCAACTGAGCTACAAGGGGAGCCTCATTTAAGGGGAAACGCTCTTTAAAGGGCGATAACATATAAGTGAATTTTGACTTTCTCCCTTTCCTTTTCCTTCTTGCTTGGAACACAGATGTAATGGCTGGTGCTTGAGCAATTATCTTGTGATCATAATAGTCACACAACAAATAGAACAGAAAAGAGCAAGAAATCCAAGGAAACTTTCCATAGAAATTCTCCATCTACTTAATTTTGACTTCCTTAAATTCTGCTAATCACTCATTATTTTTCTATCTGCATTTTGATTTTGTGTATCATGCTCACATTTAAAGATGTTCGCTATTTTCATGGAAAATGGAGGTTTTGTTACTGTTGCATTTGCTTCGTGTAGTTTTATGGTTATTTTTAGAGGCTAAAAGACAAAATATCTTTTCTGTGTTACTGTAAAGCTAGAATTTTGGTATATTTTTAATGTCCTTATGTGTACTGTAATTTGATTTCTACAAAGATTATATACCCTTTCACATTACAAGCAGATTTGTATTAACATATCTATCTTAACTAATGCTGTCAACATTAAATATCATCATATTAAAAATTGCTATTTTTAGAAGCTAAAATGGCATCTTTTAAAAATTATTATTTTATTACTGAGATTTAAGCTTTTTAAAGGCTTCCCTCATAGCTCAGTTGGTAAAGAACCTGCCTGCAATGTGGGAGACCTGGGTTCAATCCCTGGGTTGGGAAGATCCCCTGGAGAAGGGAAAGGCTACCCACTCCAGTATTTTGGCCTGGAGAATTCCATGGACTGTATAGTCTATGGGGGTCACAAAGAGTTGGACACTACTGAGCGACTTTCAATGTCAAGGTTTTTTTTAAAAAAATCTCATTATTAGTCTTATATTTCTTTTGTGAATTTTATTTTTGTCTCATTTGTTTGTCTTCTTTTACTGTCTATCTTTAATATTTTTCTCATTGTTTTTTAAGAACTGCTTATATATTTTTCATTAGCCTTTGTATTATTCAATTTTTATAAATATTTCTCTCCAATATTTCTTCATTTTTTTCATTTTGTCTCATTATTTTTGGTATATGCAAGCTTACATTTTTATACGGTATTTAGTATATTGTCTGTCTTTTTTTCTATTGCTTTTTTGTTTAGAAGGTATTTTTTATCATTTAGAGAGCTATTTATCTATGTTTTCTTCTACAAGTTTTTACATTTAACTCTTTAATATACCTAGAATACATTTTAATGTGCATATTAGGATTTTATTTTTTAAATAGTTTACTATTTTTGTTACATCTTCTATTGACTTTTGAAACTCTTTTGCATTGCCTTTTATAATTTTATAATTAGTAACTTTTCACTTATTCAGGGGCTAGCAATTTAGTTTCACTGGACTGTTTCTTGGTTGTTTGGTCAGTATCATAGCTATTAAATGACCACAGCTTTATAAAATATTTGTGAGGGCAAGTGAATACTTCATTTTCCCCCAAATATAGCTATTACTTTTCTGTTTGTTTCTAGAACATCTTAAAATAACTTTGGTAAATATTCAAAATATCTGCATGAAATTTTGATTTAGATGATTAATCTTGTTCTTTATGAAATGTTAACATATTGGAAAAATTATGTCTTCCCATCCAGAAACATTATTTACTCAAATCTCTTTTCTGTTTCCAATTTTACTATTTCCTATATAGAGAGTTCTCACAGAACTTTTTAGGTCTTTTTTGTAGGTAGTTGATATTTTTTGCTTACTATCATAAATATACTCTTACCTTTAAAATTATTATTGTTGGCATATAGGAAATATCATTTTTTTGCATTTTTATATATCTTATTACCACTTACCAAAATCTAATAAATTCTGGGAGCTTTTAGATTGATTCTCTAGTGTATACTGGAATAAAATTAGATTTTAAATCTGGCTATCTTTTAGCTTGTAATAATTTTATTAATTGTTCCTGAACTATGTATCTTGATCTCTTTTATACTGTCATACCATTATGGAGGGTGGGGGCTATGGGGCAGTCTTCAATGAACCCCTCACAGAAGGAAAGGCTAGGATTAAGGCTTAGAAGAAGATTAAAATGCTGTCAAGATGAATAGAAAGCATTAGTCGCTCAGTCATGCCCGACCCTTTGCAACCCTTTGGACTGTAGACCCCCAGGTTCTTCTGTCCATGGGATTCTCCAGGCAAGAATATTGGAGTGGGTTGCCATCCCCTTCTCCAGGGGATCTTCCCAACCCAGGGATCAAACCCCTGTCTCCTGCATTGCAGGTGGATTCTTTTATCAGATATGTTAAGGAGATGGTCAATAGTTTGGTATGACTGGATATATGGGATATATGGGATGAATGGGATTATAAATCAGATTCACGTTCTTGGTGTGATCTGTTGTTCCTGACCTTGCTTTCCTTTTTCACTCTGATCCCATCTTCCCCCAGTTCTCAGTAAATAATCCAGGAACTGGCCACAGTATGCTTCCTGCTCTTCGGATTATCTTTCCTGGTCACATTCATGTTGCAAACTCTTACTCAACCTTGAAGGCTCTACACAGTAGTTTTCTGGGTCCCTAGGGATAAATAATGGAGAAGGCAATGGCACCCCACTCCAATACTCCTGCCTGGAAAATCTCATGGGCGGAGGAGCCTGGTAGGCTACAGTCCATGGGGTCACTAACTGTTGGACACGACTGAGCAACTTCACTTTCACTTTTCATTTTCATGCATTGGAGAAGGAAGTGGCAACCCACTCCAGTGTTCTTGCCTGGAGAATCCCAGGGACGGGGGAGCCTGGTGGGCTGCCATCTATGGGGTCGCACAGAGTCGGACATGACTGCAGCGACTTAGCAGCAGCAGCAGCAGCAGGGATAAATAAAGCAATGATTAATCCTATGGTAACGTACTTTTTATACATTAAGAAAATCTATTTATTGGGGGTATAGTTGCTTTACAATGTTGTTCGTTTCTGTTGTATAACAAAGTGAACCAGCTATATGTATACATATATCCTCTCCCTCTTGAACTTCCCTTCTCCTTCCCATCCCATACCTCTAGGTCATCGCAGAGCACTGAGCTGAGCTCCCTGTGCCATGAACAGCTTCTCACTAGCTAGTTTACATGGTATGTATATATGTAAATCCTAATCTCCCAATTCATCCCACCGCCCTTCCCCTGCTTGTCCAAATGTCTGTTCTTTGTGTGTGCATCTCTATTCCTGACCTGCAAATAGGTTCATCTGTACCATTTTTCTAGATTCTATATATATATGCATTAATACACGATATTTGTTTTTATCTTTCTGAGTTACTTCCCTCTGTATAACAAGACTCCAGCTCCACTGACGTCTCTACAAATGATCCACCTTCTTTCCTTTTAATGGCTGAGTAACATTCTATGGTATACAGGTACCGCATCTTTATGCACTCACATCTCTCTCTCTTGTCCTGACCTGCGTGCAAAAGCTGTCTTACTTATCTTCTTTTAGTGTCTAGCAAATGTTTAAGCACACAAAAAGCGGATGAATTTAGGAGTATTTCAATTAGATATTCCAGTTCCCTGTTTTATGCTCATGGTGTTTCTTTTCTTGATTTCATTATTCTGATGGACACCCAGCATTTTATGCTGCTTTTTGTTATTCTTCTCTAGTTTCCTCCTCAGAATCATGTTGTTTATTTGTTGTTGTTATCCAGTTGCCCAGTTGTGTCCAACTCTTTGTGACCCCATGGACGCAGCCGCCAGCCTTCCCTGTCCCTCACCAGCTCCCAGAGCTTGCTCAGCGCTCTTGTCCATTGAGTCAGTGATGCCATCCAACCATCTCATCCTCTGTCATCCCTTCATGTTATTTGTAAGCATTACGCGTTGTTTACCAGGCACAGCTTCTGAAATATTGTTTCTAGCCTGTAAGGTAGAATGAACCAGAAAAAAGTTCTTATTATTTTTCTAAATATGAGAGACACAGACTCGTGTGTTAGGAGAGCCAGAGAGGGACAGTTAATCAAGTGGCTGTGCCTGGCATCTAGGGCAGTGCCTTAAAGAGCGCAAGTAAAACTAAAGGGCTTGGACTTATGATTTTTTTTTTTTTTAAGTTTGCTTTTAGAAAGGAGTTCAGCTTTGTTTAAGTAACCAGAGGGACGGTGGTATGTGAAATAAAGAGTGGAAGTTATTTTACTGAGGGTTTCTTTAAGGAGAGTTATTTCTAATGAGCTACTAATGACATGTACTCTTGAAATCCTACAACGGCCTATCTACAGATTTATGGGAGGGAATGAATCTGAAAGGTCTAGCTAAATCAAGGGCGTACCTATATCTATACCATCTTTTTAGAGACAGTACTGGCATTATGTGCTCATGTGTGCTAAGTCACTTCAGTTGTGTCCAACTTTTTGCAGTTCCATGGACTGCAGCCCATCAGGCTCCTCTATCCTTGGGATTTCCCAGGCAAGAATACTGGAGTGGGTTGCCATTTCTTTCTCCAGAGCATCTTCCCCATCCAGGGATTGAACCCGTGCCTCCTGTATCTCCTGCACTGCAAGCAGATTCTATATCCCTGAGCCACCGGGGAAGCCCATTGGCATTATACATGTCTTTAAAATAATATAGATTGGGTCAAAATAGATAAATTAAATCAAATGATTAGCTCCATCCAGTGCTAGCGAACAGTTGGGTTGGATATTGGATTGAGTCTGACATCTGGTTTGGAGTTCTTCCAGAGAGATCTGGTTTGATTCTGGTATTGGTTAATTCTTCCTCCTGAGAGGCAAGGCAGGACCGAGAGGTCACTGGCTCCATGTGGCTCACAGTGGGAGACGGAGGAGTGAAGTGGTGCCTGGGGTGACCGAGGCAGGTGGAGCTGGAGCCCAAGGGTAGAGTCACGTCCATGAAGGAGTGCAGTCAGACCCAAGGCGCAGTGAGACGGTGATGGGGGAGGAGAAGAGACAAGGACCAGGGCTTCTGCCGGGGCCCCCAACACCCTCTTGATGATCACGAGCTCTGGGGGCGGAGCGGCAGTGAGGGGAGACTTTGAACAAGTAAGTGCTGCTGGACCCCTGGGCAGACTGATGGGCATGGTCTTAACTCTTCAACCAGCCCCTTGATGAAGATATTAAATCTTACCAGCCTTGTAAGCCCACTATGAGGGGCATGATGCTATTTGAACTAGATGATGGGTACTTCAGTAGGCTGTACTCTGGGTGAATGTTTACCCAGCTGCTTCATGTTAATTAAGTGAACTAAATAAAAGAAGGCAAGAAGGGACTAATGTGGGTTCAATTCTGTACCTGTTTATGCTTGCGCGTGCGTGCTCCGTTGTGTCCAGCTCTTTGTGACCCTGTGGACTGTAGCCTGCCAGGCTCCTCTGTCCATGGGAGCAAGAATACTGAAGTGATCTTCCTGGGGGTCTTCTGGATCCAAGGATCCAACCTACCTCTCCTGCATCTCCTGCACTTGCCAGTGAGCCACCGGGAAAGCCCTGTTAATACTCAGGGTTATCAAGTACAGCCAGCTGGATTCCACTACTGAAGGGTGGACTGGCTATTAGTTTTGAGTTTGAAGAGTGAGGATGGATTGTGTTATGATCAGAGCATAAGTCCAGGAGTTAACCTCACAGAGAAGAGAGACCAGAGCTACTATGAAAGGAAGACACATGTTCCTACGAGCGTGTCCTATGACGTGAAGAAGAAACAGGCAGCTTTAGACTTCAAAGGCTGTTGTGATATCATTCTATGACCTCACCTGTCATTTATGAATAACAACAAGAATTGGAAACACTTTTTGGATGCTTATTACATTTTGCATGTGTAAACTGTTAGTCTTAACAACATCCCTCTGAGTTAGTGACTGTGATTTCATGCTACAGGAAAGGAGGTGCAGGGAGGCCAAGCAGCATGTCCAAGGTTGCACAGCTGGTAAAAGGCTGAGCTAGAACCAGACTCTGTGCTGAAAGCTTTTTTTGCAAAGTCCCTTCAGTCCTGTCTGACTCTTTGCGACCCTGTGGACTGTAGCCTGCCAGGCTCCTGTCCATGCGATTCTCCAGGCAAGAACACTAGAGTGGGTTACCGTGTCCTCCTCCAGGGGATCTTCCCACTCAGGGATCAAACCCATGTCTCCTGCATTGGCAGGCAGGCTCTTTGCCACTAGCATCACCTGGGAAGCCCAAAAGCTTTTGCACATTCTTTTATTTAAGCATCTCCTAAGAGAGATGGTACTGTTACCCTCCATTTGTAAATTTGGAAATCAAAGTTTGGAGAGGCAAAGGAAGCTGCCAGAACTCACAGATGGTAGTTGGTAGATGGTAGATGGTGAATTTAGGTGAAAGGCATTTGAGTGTTCATTGTACTACTCTTCCAGGTTTCCTGTAGGTTGGGATTTTTCAGAGTATAAACGTTGGGGGAAATATTTATGGCTGATTCCCTGACTCCACTGCTTGACCTCTGCTCTCTGCAAAACTCAGTGCTGATCATCTGAGCCCCCATAGAAAGATGGATCATTACCACCTCTGATGATCATGGGCATCACTTCACATTTATTGTGTATTCAATCAGCAAATCTCTTCTTGATCATGTACTATCTATCAAGCATCTCTCTAGGGCCCAAAGATAAAATAGTGATCAAACAAATTCCCTGACTTTGTGGAGGTGGGGAAATCAGCCAAACAGACAGAAAAATAAATATTTCAGCAAATAACTGTTCAATATTATTTCAGTCTGAGATAAAGCAGGATGGACCTCAGAAAAGTGAAGGAAAAAGATGTAGGCTGTTTAGATACGTGTGATCAAGGAAGGCCTCTCTGAAGAGGTGGTGTGGGGGCTGAAACTTGAATGAGATGAAGGCGCGAGTCTGGGGCAGACGTGGAAGACAAGTGTATTTCAAGGAGCCGACAGAGAGCATCCCAGGTACTTCACATCTCATTTAATCTCGCCATTATCTTTCTGTGTTTTTGCTCCATTTTGTTTATTTTTCAAAATGTGTAATCTGCTTTAGCAGCATTCCCTTAGAAAGAGAATATAATGACACTTTTTCTTTAAAGTGCAATCTTTTGTTTTTCAGAAAATGTAGGCAAAGAAAAAGATGTACTGTTGAAAGACGTTCAGGTGCAAGGAAATGTCACATTTCTTTCCCATTGACTAAAGCTAATAGATTTTTCCTCTCAGAAGAGAAATAGTTCCAATCCCCTTTTCTGGAGCTGCTCTAGTTGACTGTATCGTATACAAGCCTGGAGATTCATGTGCTGTGGTCACTTGGGGAGGTGGCTCTGAATTTGGGTCACCTCCCATCTGCTGAAGGGCTTCCCTGGGGGCTCAGATGGTAAAGAATCCATCTGCAATGCAGGAGACGTGGGTTCGACGCCGGAGAAGATCCCCTGGCAAAGGGAATGGCTACCAACTCCAGTACTCTGGCCTGGAGAATTCCATGCACAGAAGACGCTGGTGGCCTACAGTCCATGGGGTCTCAAAGAGTTGGACCCGACTGAGTAACCAACACATTTAACACTTGCTGCTGCGCTGCTGCTGCTGCTAAGTCGCTTCAGTCGTGTCTGACTCTGTGCGACCCCATAGACGGCAGCCCACCAGGCTCCCCCGTCCCTGGGATTCTCCAGGCAAGAACACTGGAGTGGGTTGCCATTTCCTTCTCTAGTGCATGAAAGTGAAAAGCGAAAGTGAAGTCACTCAGTCGTGTCTGACTCTTAGTGACCCCACGGACTGCAGCCTACCAGGCTCCTTTGTCCATGGGATTTTCTAGGCAAGAGTACTGGAGTGGGGTGCCATTGCCTTCTCTGCATTTAACACTTAACCATCTGCTAAAATGCCCTTTCTTTAGGTCTTCCCCTTCCAACTTTTTTCTGTGCTGTCTTCTGAAAGAAATGACCAACCTAAGAGGTGACGATTATGTTCTTTTCAGCAGACAAAGCAGACGGCTTAAGCCCAGGACAAAGCCTCTCAGGTACCTCTGAGGGACGGCTACAAAGCAGCAAGAGGGGAACCAGGATACACAGGAGTTTTTGCAATGAAGACTGGGTAGTCGGAACATGAAAAGGCTGCTGTTTAAGGAAGACCAGACATCTCAAGTTAATGAAATGAGGGGTTTTTTAGGTATGGGAAGATGCTGGAGTCTGGGCTCACTGGAATCATTCCTTTGATATGCATCTCAGCTCTCCAAGGCCACCATCCTGTGTTTTCACAACCCGAGTCTCCTCAGGGTGCACAGTCAGCGCTGTAACGTGAAAGCGTGATAGCTGCTGTAGCCTTTCTTTACTGGTGTGGCAGGCAATATTTTTCATTCACATTACTAGTTTGGAAGAGTACTCTATACACTACGCTGATCAGTCTCAGCTGATGTTGAGTTGGCCAAACAGTTCATTCGTGTATTTTCACCTGCTCTTACAGAATGAGCTTTCTGGCCACCCCAGTGCAAACAAATATTCTCCCTAATCCATCCCTGGTCATTCAGCTTTGTCTGTCGTGACAATTTCTACATACATTGTTTTAATTTTTATGCCTTCAAGTTTACCCCCCTTTTATTTTTTGACTATAGCCTTTGACAACCTCCTTTTAAGATCACAGAAGTTAATTACTTCTGCTTTTTGAAAAGTAATTTTTATAGTTTATTACAGTTAAATCTTAACTTTTTTTTTTATAATTCGTGTTGATACATGGTAAGAGACAGGGATCTAATTTTATTTTACTTCCAAAACCCTCACAAAGTTTGTTGAGGATCAAGAAAGATAAATACAGAGAAATAGAATTTTTATAGTTTAGGCTTCTTGGTCATAAATGCCATATTCACAACAAAATCTTGTATAAGGAGAATCTGTGGTAGTGTAATTCATGTTTAAATACCTAAGGCCTTTTCAAGGAAATAATGCTTGAGGCCTGTAGTCGTGAGTGAACTACTAACAAGACACAAATAATTTTCTTTCCTTGAAAACAAAGCAGTAAAGGCGAGAGCCCCAAGCGAGACAATCAGTGACAGTTTGCCCTATTAACAAGTAATAGAAGACAGCCAATTTTCCCTTACTCACCTTTGTTGCCTAGAAACTTTTCAAGACTCCATTCTTTGCAAATTTAATAAGGTGTTTATAATTTCCTAAAACCATTTAAAGATGTTATGCAGGGTATGAGACATTATTTTATGAGGTTGGTCTTACACTGGAAATTTCAAAATATTTTCTCTTTTATTTAAAAAATGTTTTACTTATTGTCGTAGATGCTGTAATATACATTCTATGGAAATCAGTAGAGACTACTAGTGCTGGAGATAAAAATGGCTTATGCTACCACGATTCAGAGACACTTAATGGTATTTATTTGTTTTATGTACTTCTAATCCTTTTCCTATGTACATTCAGTTTTACAGAAACTTTATTATTATTATCATTTTTTTAACCAAGTGTTGGTTTGAGCCAGTACTGTGGGAGAGAAGGGCAGACTATTTTATGTCCCGTGATTAATGAGAATGCGTGGCCGACGTGAAGAAAATGGAAAAGTAAAGAAGCTTAGAACTTCCACCTAAGACTATTCATAGGCAATGGCTTGGCATGACATGATGGAAAAGAACTATAATGTTTTGTAGCCCGAATTCTTGTAGAATATGTGCTTTTTAATATCCTAATAGTCGTTTATTGTGTGTCTACCGTACCTTGTTGTTCGATAATTAAGTTGTATCCTACTCTTTGCAACCCCATGGACTGCAGCACACCAGGCTTCCCTGTCCTTCACTGGAATTTGCTCAAACTCATGTCCATTAAGTTGAAGATGCCCTCCAACCATCTCATCCTCTGTCGTCCCCTTCTCCTCCTGTCCTCAATCTTTCCCAGCATCAGGATCTTTTCCAATGAGTCAGCTTTTCGCATCAGACCAAAGTATCAGAGCTTCAGCTTCATCATCAGTCCTTCCAGTGAATATTCAGGACTGATTTCCTTTGGGATTGCCTGGTTTGATCTTGCAGTCCAAGGGACTCTGAAGAGTCTTCTCCAGCACCACAGTTTGAAAGCATCAGTTTTTCAGCAGAAAGGCGCTCAAGCTTCTTTATGGTCAACTCTCACATCCATACATGACTACCAGATGCAGGTCATTTTACACACATTAGTTCTAAGCTGCACAACAGTTTCCAGAGTAGGAAAAGTAATAACCCTCTCCCTGCTACTGTTAGATGTAAGAAAAAGGAGATTTAGAGGGGTTATAATAATCTAGTTTGCTACTCTTAGAGATGATGTTCAAAATATTGAACAACTTGGCCTTCAATCAAAACCAGTACCCAACCAACCAACCTTATGATATTCTGCCCACTGGACATGGTACAGGACTGCTACCAATCCCTATGGATCAAAATTTTCTTGACTATGTTTTATATACTGTTTGGTAATCTTTTATTTACCCAACTCAATAATATACTGTGACATCTTTGCAAGTTATTAAATGTCATTTTACTATATATATATTTAGTGCAGTTTTATTTAATAACTCAGGAGGGCTTGTGACTTTTATATACTCAAACTGAAATTCTCTCTAATGGGTAAAAAGTACACAGAATTAAAATCACATATAGTTGAATTTTACATAATGAGAATTCACAGTAGGAGGGGAATATTGTAATGAAAATTAGTAGATAGTGAGTAGACTAAGAAGCATCCTAAAAGCTGAGTGCTTCCTGTTGAAATCATTTTCCAGTGTTTTTTTTTTTTTTTGCACTGATAGAAGGTGTGTGGCTGTATGCAGGTGTGCATGTTCCTGTGTTTGTAAACAAATTACCTCTTAAAAACTCCCTCCCTTTCTGGCCTCAATCCTCTATAAAAGAGCATGAAAGCAGAGAGCAAATTAAGGCAATTTAGGAGGAAAAATTGAAATGATTTGATTTTGAAAAATAGGGTCCTTTCACAAAAGAAAACAAGAAGTTCCATAGTTTAATGACAGAAGACTGAGAGGAATTTAGATTGATTATATTCTTTGCAGCCAAAGATGGAGAAGCTCTATATAGTCAGCAAAAATAAGACCGGGAGCTGACTGTGGCTCAGATCATGAACTCCTTATTGCCAAATTTAGATTTAAATTGAAGAAAGTAGGGAAAACCGCTAGACCATTCAGGTATAACCTACATCAAATCCCTTATGATTATACAGTGGAAGTGAGAAATAGATTTAAGGGACTAGATCTGATAGATAGAGTGCCTGATGAACTATGGATGGAGGTTCCTGACATTGTACAAGAGACAGGGATCAAGACCATCCCCATGGAAAAGAAATGCAAAAAAGCAAAATGGCTGTCTGGGGAGGCCTTTCAAATAGCTGTGGAAAGAAGAGAAGTGAAAAGCAAAGGAGAAAAGGAAAGATATAAGCATCTGAATGCAGAGTTCCAAAGAATAGCAAAGAGAGATAAGAAAGACTTCCTCAGTGATCAATGCAAAGAAATAGAGGAAAATAATAGAATGGGAAAGACTAGAGATTTCCTCAAGAAAATTAGGGATACCAGGGGAATATTTCATGCAAAGATGGGCTCAATAAAGAACAGAAATGGTATGGACCTAACAAAAGCAGAAGATATTAAGAAGAGGTGGCAAGAATACACAGAAGAACTGTACAAAAAAGATCTTCATGTCCCAGATAATCATGATGATGTGATCACTCACCTAGAGCCAAACATCATGGAATGTGAAGTCAAGTGGGCCTTAGAAAGCATCACTACGAACAAAGCTAGTGGAGGTGATGGAATTCCAGTAGAGCTATTTCAAATCCTGAAAGATGATGCTGTGAAAATGCTGCACTCAATATGCCAGCAAATTTGGAAAACTCAACAGTGGTCACAGGACTGGAAGATGTCTGTTTTCATTCCAATCCCAAAGAAAGGCAATGCCAAAGAATGCTCAAACTACTGCACAATTGCACACATCTCACATGCTAGTAAAGTAATGCTCAAAATTCTCCAAGCCAGGCTTCAGCAATACTTGAACCATGAACTTCCAGATATTCAAGCTGGTTTTAGAAAAGGCAGAGGAACCAGAGATCAAATTGCCAACATCCGCTGGATCATTGAAAAAGCAAGAGAGTTCCAGAAAAACATCTATTTCTGCTTTCTTGACTATGCCAAAGCCTTTGACTGTGTGGATCTCAATAAACTGTGGAAAATTCTGAAAGAGATGGGAATACCAGGGCACCTGACCTGCCTCTTGAGAAACCTATATGCAGGTCAGGAAGCAACAGTTAGAACTGGACATGGAACGACAGACTGGTTCCCAATAGGAAAAGGAGTACATCAAGGCTGTATACTGTCACCCTGTTTATTTAACTTATATGCAGAGTACATCATGAGAAACGCTGGGCTGGAAGAAGCACACGCTGGAATCAAGATTGCCAGGAGAAATATCAATAATCTCAGACATGCAGATGACACTACCCTTATGGCAAAAAGTGAAGAGGAACTAAAAAGCCTCTTGATGAAAGTGAAAGAGGAGAGTGAAAAAGTTAGCTTAAAGCTCAACATTCAGTAAAGTAAGATCATGGCATCTGGTCCCATCAGTTCATGGGAATTAGATGGGGAAACAGTGGAAACAGTGGCTGACTCTATTTTTGGGGGCTCCAAAATCACTGCAGATGGTGACTGCAGCCATGAAATTAAAAGATGCTTACTCCTTGGAAGGAAAGTTAAGACCAACCTAGATAGCATATTGAAAAGCAGAGACATTACTTCGCCAACAAAGGTCCGTCTAGGCAAGGCTATGGTTTTTCCAGTAGTCATGTATGGATGTGAGAGTTGGACTGTGAAGAGGGCTGAGCGCCGAAGAATTGATGCTTTTGAACTGTGGTGTTGGAGAAGACTCTTGAGAGTCCCTTGGACTGCAAGGAGATCCAACCAGTCCATTCTGAAGGAGATCAGCCCTGGGATTTCTTTGGAAGGAATGATGCTAAAGCTGAAACTCCAGTACTTTGGCCACCTCACACAAAGAGTTGACTCATTGGAAAAGACTGATGCTGGGAGGGATTGAGGGCAGGAGGAGAAGGGGACGACAGAGGATGAGATGGCTGGATGGCATCACGGACTCAATGGGCATGAGTCTGAGTGAACTCCGGGAGTTGGTGATGGACAGGGAGGCCTGGAGTACTGCAATTCTTGGAGTCGCAAAGAGTCGGACACGGCTGAGTGACTGAACTGAACTGAACTGAACTGAAAAGTCTGGTATCTTTCCTAGTTATAAGATAAAGTAAAGCATGACTTAAGTTGTAGGAAGAGAGAGTTCAATTAGGCATAAGAATGAACTTTGACTCAAATTCAGTGCTAGAATGTAGTGCCTAGAATCTTTAACTGGAAAATTTCAAAATTAGAATCTACAATTGGGAATCTTACATTTTAAGTCCCTAATTGTGTGAGTCATGAACCAGACAGAAACCTGTGGAAATAGGTACAATTTACACAGTTAATTTAGAAACTAGAGAAAATTTGAACATAAAGAACTAAAGTGACCAATCATATAGCCCTGTCTCCACCAGTACCCAGACACTTCTACATGGAATTCTTAGCATGTGGGTTTGACTAACACCATTATTATTATTATTTATTAATTTTGCAGTGTGTCTTGGGGATTTCCTCTATCTTTAAATGCTTTCTGAGGACCAGTTTTGTAAAAAAATATTTATTTGCTTGCTTATTTATTCCCTTATTTGGATGTCCTGGGTCTTGGTTGTGGCACTCAGGATCTTTAGTTTCAGCAAGCGGGATCTAGTTACCTAATCAGGGATCGAACCCTGGCCTCTCTGCACAGGAAGCGTGGAGTCGAAGCCGCTAGATCACCGTGGAAGTGCTGAGGATAAGTTTTGAACAGCTGGTGTAGTATTCCACAGGGGGAATGCGCCTAGCTTTCCCCAGCCTTTTGATTTCCCGCTTAAGTGTCAGTCTTGGGGTTGGGAGGGGTTTGAGAGTTTGAGGAAGTTCTGGTGTTGATGTTTGGGAAGTTGTGATCCTGCCTCTTGGACACACTCCGCAGGCCATCCCCAGAGCGAGTGCTCTTTGCACGGCTCCTTGGTTACATTCACAAGCATGTATTTCACATTCTCTTGGGAAAACTATTATAGATTAAAAAAAAAAAAGATCCTGTTTTCAGCGTGGTCTCAAGGCTTCTGAGAACCTTAAGGAATCTCAAGATTTAAGACGGGTTTCCCTCTGAGCCATGTCCACTCCACACAGGCATTCTGTATTTTCTCAGACTGGGCTCCAGAGTCACTTGTTTGCCTCTGCTGTCAACCCACTTAATATAAATTCATTTTTATTAAGGAGCTGCGTGTTCAGACTCGCCAATAATCAACTACTTTCTGAATAAGAAATGGCATTCCCAGGGTAAACAAGGCATGGAAAAAATGTGGTCAGCTCAGAAACCAGTGGCTAAGCCTCCATGCGTCCTGCCCTGGGATTTGATGATGTCATTTTTAGAATTCTGTGGTAGAGATTTCTTGGCCTTAAACACACCCTGCCTTTTCTGGGGTCAGATGGAGAAGGCAAGCATCTTCCTGCTTTATTGAGATCCAGACATCTCTCTATAAGACAAGAAAATTTTCCACTTATCCAGCTTAGTGGTGTTTTGACACTTTGATGTCCATAGGACCTTGGGTATTTAATTCACTTTGTCAGTGAGAATCTCATGTGACTTTTCTGGAGTGGATGTAGTGCATACAGTATGGTGAACTTGGGATTCAATAAAAGGAATTACATCCAAATCTTAAGAAAGCAGTGTGATCTGACAAGATTGCTGGAAATGACACATATGAGCAAAGCAGCAGAGTTTGTTTTGAACATTACAGGCACTTGTGTGCAGTCATGTCTGACTCGTTGCAACCCCATGGACTGTAGCCTGCCATGCTTGTCTGTCCATGGGGTTTCCCAGTTAAGAATATTGGAGTGGGCTGCCATTTTCTTCTCCAGGGGAGGATCGTCCCAACACAGGGATCAAACCCATGTCTTCAGCATTAGCAGCCATATTCTTTATTGCTGAGCCACCAGCGAAACCATATGCACTTATAGTTGCCCAGATTTATTTATTTTTTTTAGCTTTTTGAATGTTGAATTTTTAAAAAAATATAAATTTATTTATTTTAATTGGAGGTTAATTACTTTACAATATTGTATTGGTTTTGCCATACAACAACATGAATCTGCCACAGGTATACACGTGTTCCCCATCCTGAACCTCCCTCCCTCCTCCCTCCCGGTACCATCCCTCTAGGTCATCTCAGTGCAACAGCCCCAAGCATCCAGTATCATGCATCGAACCTGGACTGGCTATTTGTTTCATATATGATATTATACATGTTTCAATGCTCTTCTCCCAAATCATCCCACCCTCTCCCACAGAGTCCAAAAGACTGTTCTATACATCTGTGTCTCTTTTGCTGTCTCACATGCAGGGTTATTGTTACCATCTTTCTAAATTCCATATATATGTGTTAGTATGCTGTATTGGTGTTTTTCTTTCTGGCTTGCTTCACTCTGTATAATAGGCTCCAGTTTCATCCACCTCATTAGAACTGATTCAAATGTATTCTTTTTAATGGCTGAGTAATACTCTACTGTGTATATGTACCACAGCTTTCTTATCCATTCATCTGCTGATGGACACCTAGGTTGCTTCCATGTCCTGGCTATGGTGCTGCAGTGAACATTGGGGTACACATGTCTCTTCCAATTCTGGTTTCCTCGGTGAGTATGCCCAGCAGTGGGATTGCTAGTTGCCCAGATTTAAAATGGTGATCAGACACGGAAACATAATTGAAGACCTCCTTCTAGCCACATATAATGATGGACTCAGGACATAGGTGATTTAATAGGAGGGGTCTGTGTATGCCTAGAGCCAATATTTTGCAAGATACATAGTAACAAAATGCATACTGATTTGAACCAAATTCTGATATATTGGTATTAACAAGTCAAATCGGTATTAACAAGTCAAATCGGTATTAACAAGTCAAAGTTGCGACCTTGTCTCTAAATTGTCTGATCTCTCTGTGGAACTCAGTTCAGTTCAGTTCAGTTCAGTTCAGTTGCTCAGTCGTGTCCGACTCTTTGAGACCCCATGAACCACAGCACGCCAGGCCTCCCTGTCCATCACCATCTCCCGGAGTTCACTCAGACTCATGTCCGTCGAGTCAGTGATGCCATCCAGCCATCTCATCCTCGGTCGTCCCCTTCTCCTCCTGCCCCCAATTCCTTCCAGCATCAGAGTCTTTTCCAATGAGTCAACTCTTCTCATGAGGTGGCCAAAGTACAGCTTTAGCATCATTCCTTCCAAAGAAATCCCAGGGTTGATCTCCTTCAGAATGGATCTCCTTGCAGTCCAAGGGACCCTCAAGAGTCTTCTCCAACACTACAGTTCAAAAGCATCAATTCTTCGGCACTCAGCCTTCTTCACCTACCATTTATTCCACAAGGGGTTGGGACTGGATTGGGGTTGGCCTGAATAGAAGTGATAATTCACTGCTCACTTTTCTACTTTAGAATCTTTCTAGCCTAGAGCTCTAGGAAGTTCCTGCCAATAAATAGAGTTGGCTTATGTTGAAGTCAGTTTCCCATCTCTACATGGAGTCAACTCAATAGCCCCTTCCATCATTTTCTATCTGTGATCTATTGTTTGGAGTTGTAAATCCCCATTTCTTGTACCGATATTTTGTTTATTTGTCAGTTTTTTCTTTTTGTTTGTTTTTTTTTTTTAACTTTGGGAGGGGAAGAGGACTCCTTCAGGGTCTCAAAATGGCTTCTGAGTTCTGGAGCCAGTCTTCTTGGAATGACAGAAGTTTCTTTGCTTTCTTGCTTTCCACTTAACAACGATCTAGTTCCTGGCATTCAGGCATGTTACCTTAGGATTGTTGTTGCTGTTGTTTAGTCACTAAGTCACATCCTATTCTTTGCAACCCTGTGGACTGCAACACACCAGCCTCTTCTGTCCTCCACTATCTCCCAGAGTTTCCTCAGATTCATGCCCATTGAGTCTGTGATGTTATCTAACTAGCTCATCCTCTGTTGCCCCCTTCTCCTTCTGCCTTCAGTCTTTCCCAGCATCAAGGCCTTTTCCAATGAGTTGGTTCTTAGAATCAGGCGGCCTAAGTACTGGAGCTTCAGTTTCAGCATCAGTCCTTCCAAGGAATATTCAGGGTTTATTTCCTTTAGCATTGGCTGATTTGATCTCCTTGCTGTCCAAGGGACTCTCACGAGTCTTCTCCAGCACCATAATTCAAAAGCGTCAATTCTTTGGTGCTCAGCCTTCTTTATGGTCCAACTCTCACATCCACACATGACTACTGGAAAAACCATAGCTTTGCCTACACAGACCTTTGTCAGCAAAGTGATGTTTCTGTTTTTAACAGAGATGTTATGGGGAGGGAGGTGGGAGGGGGGTTCATGTTTGGGAACACATGTAAGAATTAAAGATTTTAAAATTAAAAAAATAAAAAACTTAATACTAAAAAAAAAACTATACAAAAAATTTAATTTAAAATTTTAAAAGTGTTCAAATTTTAAAAGTTTAAATAAAAAATTCAAAGTTCAAAATAAATAAATAAATAAATAAATAAATATGCTGTCTAGGTTTGTCATAGCTTTCCTTCTAAAGAGCAAGCATTTTTTAATTTCATGGCTGCAGTCACCATCCACAGTGATTTTGGACCCCAAGAAAAGAAAATCTGTCACTGCTTCCACCTGCTCCCCTTCTATTTGACATGAAGTGATGGGACAGGATGCCATGATCTTAGTTTTTTGGATGTTGAGTTTCATACCAGGTTAATGAATCTCAAACCCCTGCAAGGGTTGGGATGCCAGGAATTAGGCTGGGGAGCTCTCTAGCAAAAATGAAATAATCCCATGTGTTTTCTAAGTAGAAGATAAGAAAGGGAATTGACCAGACAGAATGCTTTTAATGTTTTTTAAGTACCCACATTTTGTCTTACAACTGTGACACTTACTGTTTGTTTAAGCCAATATCTAGTATGAGGAGGCTATAATTTAATTTACCACAAATATATCTCTTTGGTTATTACAAGTTTAATATATTAATGTCTAAAAATGTTCCCCAAAGCACATTGCAGGTGCTTTGCAGTTGAATATGCTTGAGAATCTTTTCCCTGGACTGTTTGCATTTGGAAAGTGGTGGCCAAGGTTGGGTGAGCCTTAAACCAAAGTGAGCATCGTAATTTTTCCAGTTGCTCTCTGCTTGAGAGTGCGTTGGCCGCCAGCGTAGATACTGTAGATTGGCCCTAGAATGTGAATATGTCTCAGAAGCTAGAGTGACTGATCCAACTCAGTAACTATGACTTTCCTTGTTATAGACATTATAATAGATCCCACGTGAAGATTATTGGCAACCCTAGTCAGGTCATACATACCTATAGAAGGGACCTCCAGGTTCAACTCTGCCCAAACTCTGAGACACTGGGGGTGATGTCTTCCACATCCAATCGCCATAGTGATGTTACCGACAACCTCTGATGTTGATATTCATGGTCTAGAAGTTTAGACTCTTAAACTCTGGCAGACATACAGATTCAAGAGAACTAACTTCTGTCACTCATGGTCCCTTACTTGAAATATTTATGATGGGTTCTTTTCCAAGCTCTGGATGTCAACTAGGAAAATCTGAAACAAAACTAAAGAACATGGCTTTATCTTCTGATTGTTTAAAGATTTTCTTTGCTCATTTTGAAAACTATTCGTTCCTTGAAGTACAGATTCTTTTCCTTCCTTATATGACAGAACTCACTGGGCTTGCCTATAGATCTTGGCTGGTCCTCTGGGTACCATGACTAGTTTGGATGTCTCTAGTATCCAGGGAGGAAAAACTGTTCCTGTCCTCCAGCCTTTTTTCTCCAGCACCTATCTGGCACCAAACGTTTTCATGCCTTCTCCAGATTGGTATGATGAACAGGTAATACATGGTCAACATAGTCCTGGGAAGACAAAGATTTTGTGCATTGGAAAAGGAAACTCAATTCAAGAAGACAGCTGAATCACACCTGTTAAGTGAGCTGATTGGACAGGTATAGATGTCCTCTCCTTATTGCTTGGTGCACTGTAACACATTTTGATTGGCAGGTGAGTCCCTGCCAATATTGAGCTACTCAGCTAGTAGTACCACCCTTAAACTCCGGCTTCCATCTTCAATTGTAGTCTTCCAATTCTCAAATGGCCAAGGGCTCCCTTTCAACTGTCCAACTTGCAACTCAAGTAGAGATCATTTTGAAAGAAGATCTTTGAACTCTGAAGGTCAGTGTTCACCTGCTTTTCCCCTCCTGATGACCTTCTTCAAGTTTACTCATAGAAGATGCTAGCTCATGGACCCTGAGAGTGGGAGGGGCTCTCTCCAGCTGAAAGAGCATAGGAAAGATCTAGAACACTTCGTCCAGTTATGGCCATGTGCATTTTCTTTTGTTGCAAATATGGAGCAAGGTAGACTCTTTCTCCACAAAGAAGGCTGTTCTGATTCTGCCTGTTACACAGATCATAGACTTTCTTCAGGAAGACAGCCCCACCTGCCCTTGTTTCACTCACTTAAGTGTTCAAGGGAAATTTTGATCATTCCTTCCCAGAGATAGAGATCACAGCAGTGAAAGTGAACGTGTTAGCTGCTCAGTTGTGTCCGACCCTTTGTGACCCCATGGACTGTAGCTCACCAGGCTCCCCCATCCGTGGGATTCTCTAGGCAAGAATACTGGAGTATTGAGACTGGAGTAGCCATTCCCTGTCTCCAAGGGAGCTTCCCAACCCAGGCATTGAACCCACATCTCCTGCATTGCATGTGGATTCTTTACCATCTGAGCCACCTGGGAAGTCACAACGATTGACAATGTTTATTAAGAATTTCCTATGTGCCAGGCACTGTTCACAACTATTAACGTGCGTTATTCGATGTACTCCTCACAATAGCCCTGTGAGGAATTCCCATTTGATGAATGAGAGGACTGAACCACGGAGCAGTGAAGCCATTCTCTCGAGGTCACAGGGCTTGGCTATGGCAGAGACAAGAGTTGAGTCCTGGACCCATTTTTGAAACCACCACCCAAACCATGTCATCAGACATTGTTCTTCCTTGGTTCTCCATGGATGGGACACAGAGGGAAGCCGACAGTAATTGAATCCTGCTTTGTTTCTTTGAAAAGAACATGTCATTACATTCTCTCTCATGTTTGAGAGAATGCAGTGCTCTAGATGTCTTTGTCACCATTTCACAGTTGGACAACCTCACAGGAGATTGGCTAGGTGGGCATGTCCAAAGTCATAGACCAACAGAGCGAGAGGTGGCCTTTGACCTCAAATCTATGTTTAAAAAAAAATGCTAAAAAAAAAAAAGCCTAAGCTGCTTTCCTGGGAGAAAGGGAGGGAAGAAAAGACAAGATATGCTTGTTGGTCTTCTCATTCAAGTTCTTCATCCTGTCATTCAACAAGTATTTACTGCTACTACAAAGGGCTGGCACTTTCTAGGTAGGTAAGAAGCACTTTTAACGTCAGAGTCTCTGTAACTCAGACACTTTCCTTTCACAGTGGGAAAATTTTTTTTCAAACAATACCTGTTCAAATAATAGGTGAATAGTTTTTTTTGTCAAAACTTAATAAATTTTATTTATTTATTTATTTTTAATGATTTTTAAAAAACATTTATTTATTTGCTGGGCTGTGATGGCTCTTAGTCGGGGCACATGGGATCTCCAGCATTCATTGTGGCATGCAAGATCTTTAGTTGCGGCATGCAAAATGTTACTTGCAGCATGTAGGATCCAGTTCCCTGTTCAGTTCAGTTCAGTTGCTCAGTCGTGTCTGATTCTTTGCAACCCATGAACTGCAGCATGCCAAGCCTCCCTGTCCATCACCAACTCCAAAGTACACCCAAACCCATGAGTAGGTGATGCTATCCAACCATCTCATCCTCTGTCGTTCCCTTCTTCTCCTGCTCTCAGTCTTTCCCAGCACCAGAGTCTTTTCAAATGATTCAGCTCTCTGCATCAGGTTGCCAAAGTATTGGAGTTTCAGCTTCAAAATCAGTCCTTCCAATGAACACCCAGGACTGATTTCCTTTAGGATGGACTGGTTTGATCTCCTTGCAGTCCAAGGGACTCTCAAGAGTCTTCTCCAACACCACAGTTCAAAAGCATCAATTATTCGGTGCTCAGTTTTCTTTATAGTCCAACTCTCACATCCATACATGACCACTGGAAAAACCACAGCCTTGACGAGATGGATCATCATTGGCAAAGTAATGTCTCTGCTTTTTAATATGCTGTCTATGTTGGTCATATCTTAAATTTTTAAATGGAAGAATAGTTGATTCACAATTGGCACAGTGGTAAGGAATCCACCTGTCAAAACAAGAGGTACAAAAGACTCATGTTTGATCCCTGGATTGGGGAGATCCCCTGGAGTAGGAACTGGCAACCCACTCCAGTATTCTTGCCTGCAGAATCCCATGGACTGACGAGCCTGGTGGGCTACAGACCATGGGGTTGCAGAGTCAGACACGATTGAACAACTGAGTGACCAGGCACAGCAGCACAACAATGTTGTGGTTGTTTCTGATGTATATCAAAGTGATTCGGTTCTACCTAGTGAAAAGATTCTTAATGATTCCTGGGACAGGCAGACTTGATCCTGTTTATGGGGAGAACTCTATTCTCTCGGATTGAGAAACTATGTCTCTATTGAAAGAACCTTGGAACTTCTGTTTTCCCTGGTGTTTTCCCAGTGCTCTTCTTGTCAGAATCATGCTTATTTCACCGGCATTCCTCGGATCTGATTCCCCTTTCTCCTCTTGCATAGTTCTTTGACTATGCAGGACTCCTGATGAGTTCTGCTACAGAATATTTCAGGCTGTGTTTTTGTCCAAAGGGGAGGAAGCATGGGGATAGAAAAACAGGATAAGCAGGGTATCAGCTGTTTTCCACGCCTGATGGACTCAAAGCTCACGGACACCAGCATCCAGATGTGTTTATTCACGTGATGGGGGACCTGAGTGGATGCAGGCACTAGCTAAACACTAGCTAAACACACACAGAGATCAACAAATAAACCCTCTGATTGCTAGGGTGACACCTGCATAGACACACTTGCAGTGCGAACACAATTTTGCAACATCGTTAAATGCACACAGTTACTCTTGGTCCTCATCTCTTCCAGACTTCCTGAACTCGTAAGAGGCAGTAAGCTCTGAGCCGTGGTTGAAAGAAATCCCTCACGTGTATCACATCTTCTACTCACCCACCAACATGGTGGCTGCTTATTATTTGGTGGTTATTCTTAGTTTCGAGGAAGAGAGTCTGTCTCATTCAGGTATCAGTGGAAAGTAGGTGCAATTCCTCAGTCACACCTGACCCCAATCCAGGGGACAAACAGACACCTGGGGCCTAGCCACCCTTTCCATTTCCATCACCAGGCGCACGGAGGAGCCTCTTTCACAGCAGATGGAGATTCACCCCATCCCCTTGCTCTCATCCTCCTGAAATGAACAAATGAACCAACTGGGAGCTGGCTTCAGAACCTTCTTTCCCTCCAGGTGTCAGGCGGTTACCAAATCTCAAAGACCTGCTCCTGGTCATTTCACATGGGCCAGACTCCCCATGAGTAGGATGCTCACACCCTAGGGTGAGAGGGGGAACCATGCCCTGAGACTCGCCATCTACAAGGGGGTGGGGGAGGGGCTGGCCTGGGGATCCGTCCCCCGAGCCCCATCCTGGGACAGACTCGCCTGGAGGCCCCGCCAGTGTTTTCACAGCTGTGGCTGGGAGGCTGCTCCCCAAGCTCCTTGCACACAGTTGGCCTGCGCCCGAGCAGCTGTGCACACCCCGGCATGACCTCGGTCCCCACAGGGATGGGGGGGCCCTGGCCGGTGCAGCGGAAACTGGGGAGCAGAACTGACTCACCTCACCAGGCTGGCTGCACCTCGTTTTCCTGACCCGCTTTGTTAACATGGCTATTAAGAAGTTCTCACATGGCTTCCCCAGTCTTCTCTAACTTCCCCGGGCAGCAGTGACAGCCTTATTAATGGCAAATGGCTTCTCGTGGCAGTGTTCCATTTCTAATATTAATAATCAGCATTTAATAAAAACAAAGCAGGGAGAGATACAGGCGGAAAAAAACAGACGGCTTTGTCCTTCGCATTTATCACCCTGGCAGGAGTTACCAGCGATAGTCCCTGAGTGGTTAATTCCACATCATAGACACGCCAGCGTATGCACACATGTACATACACACATGTGAACACACGTGTATACACACCTGTTCTGGGAACTGCACTTCATCCCTCACTTGGCCAAGTCAAGCTTAGACCCTCCTCCCTCCTTCCCGCCATCCCCACCCTCCGGCTCCCCTATCTGAGCATCTAAAGTGACGTTGGCAGTTCAGAGTCATGTCATGAACTGATGTCTTTCAAGGAAGGGAGGTAAGGGAGGCGGCCGGGTTGGCAGGAGCTGCTGGCTCTTGCGTTGTTACCTCTGTCCATTTCCTTATCTCTCCATCAGGCCAGTCATCTGTAAGACAAATGGCCCCTCCTGCCAAGGCTGAGGAGAGTGGAGGTAAAGATGTAGTTAATTACATGTACTCAAAAAGGTCAGCTCTCAAGATTAGGAGCTGCATTTATCGCCACTAAAAATAAACAGGGCTGGGGAGGACAGGATGGAAGAAATGGGAGTGGAAAGGTGGATGGGGTGAAGAGGGACCCAGCGCTTTGGATCCTTGGATGCCGGGCTGATATTTAAAGACCTTTGACTTTGTGGAAGATCTCAGCAAGCAGCTGACATCTCCTGGGGGCCTGGGGAAGCTTTCCCAATAAAAAACAATCCCACCTGGAGGCTGAGAGGACTGGTCCCCTCTCTGGGTGTGCGGAGGCTGGAAGAAAAGGAGCTCTTGGTTTGTGGTGAGATGCACCGTTCTTTTATTCCCTCCTTCGTACCCCAGCTAGTAGTCCTCATCCCATTCTCATCCTCTGCCTCTGAGCTGTGTGGACATGAACTGAAAGCTTTATGGAGAGGGTGCACAGGCAGCTGCCCCAGAAGGAGCATGCTTCCAGGGCTTCCTTTCCCAGTATAGTAAGTTCCCTACATGCAAGCGAGTTCCATTCCAAGAGCTCATTTTTAAAGTCCAGTTTGTTCACAAGCCCAGCAAATTTAGCCTAGGCACACAACCAACTCAGTTATATAGTCCTGAACTGTAATAGGTTTATAATACTTTTCACACCAAAAATAAATGAAAAAACAACCACAAGAAATAAAGCACACATTTTTAACCTTACAGTACAGCAAGAATCCCTTAGAAGAAAAGCAATAGCTCTCATAGTCAACAAGAGTCTGAAATGCAGTACCTGGGTGCAACCTCAAAAACAAGAGAATGATCTGGGTTCATTTTCAAGGCAAACCATTCAACACTACAGTAATCCAAGTCTATGCCCCAACCACTAATGCTGAACAAGGTGAAGTTGGGCACTTCTATGAAGACTTACAAGACCTTCTAGTGTGCCTAGGCACTCAGTCATGTCTAACTCTTTGTGACCCCATGGACTGTAGCCCACCAGGCTTCCTCTGCCCACGGGATTGTCCAGGCAAGAATACTAGAATGGGTTACCATGCCATCCTCCAGGGGATCTTCCTGACCCACAGATCAAACCTGGGTCTCCTGCACTGCAGGTAGATTCTTTAACATTTGAGCGACCAGGGAAGCTCAAGACCTTCTAGAACTAGCACCAGAAAAGATGTCCTTTTCATCATAGGGAATTGGAATGCAAAAGTAGGAAGTCAAGAGATACCTGGGATAACAGACAAGTTTGGGCTTGGAGTACAAAATGCAGTAGGGCAAAGGCTAACAGAGTTTTGTCAAGAGAACACACTGGTCACGGCAAACACCCTTTTCCAAAAACCCAAGAGATGACTCTACACATGAATCTACATATGGTCAATATTGAAATCAGATTGATTATGTTCTTTAGAGCCAAAGATGGAGAAACTCTATGCAGTCAGCAAAAATAAGACCTGGAGCTGACTGTGACTCACTCAGATGATGAGCTTCTTATTGCAACGTTCAGGCTTAAATTGCAGAAAGTAGGGAAAACCACTACGCCATTCAGATGCAACCTAAATCAAACCCCTTATGATTATACAGTGGAGGTGACAAATAGATTCAAGGGACTAGATCTGGTAGACACAGTGCCTGAGGAACTGAAGACAGAGGTTTGTAACATTGTACAGGAGACAGTGATCAAAACCATCCCAAAGAAAAAGAAATGCAAGAAGGCAAAGTAGTTGTCTGAGGAAGCTTTACAAATAACTGAGGAAAGAAGAAAAGCAAAAGGCAAGGGAGAAAGGGAAAGATATACCCAAATGAAAGCAGAGTTCAGAGAATTAGCAAGGAAAGATAAATCAGCAATGCAAAGAAATAGAGAAAAACAACAGAATAGGAAAGACTAGAAATCTCTTCAAGAAAATTGGAGATTCGAGGGCACATTTCAAGCCAGGAATGGCACAATAAAGGACAGAAATGGTAAAGGCATAACAGAAGCAGAAGAGATTAAGAAGAGGTGGCAAAAATACACAGAAGAACCATATAAAAAAGGTCTTAATGACCCAGATGACCATTAATGACCCAGATAATCACAGTAGTGTGATCCCTCACCTCAAGTTAAACATCCTGGAGTGTGAGGTCAAGTGGGCCTATAGGAAGCATTACTTTTGAGCAAAGCTAGTAGAGGTGACAGAATTCCAATGGAAATATTTAAAATCCTGAAAGATGATGCTGTTAAAGTGCTGCACTCAATATGTTAGCAAATTTGGAAAACTCGGCAGTGGCCATAGAACTGGAAAAAGTTCAAATTTCATTCCAGTCCCAAAGAAGGAAAATGCCAAGAAATGTTCAAACTACCACACACTTGTGCTCATTTCACATGCTAGCAAGGTTATGCTCAAAATTCTTCAAGCTAGACTTCAGCAGTATGTGAACTGTGAACTTCCAGATGTACAAGCTGGGTTTCCAAAAGGCAGAAGAACAAAGATCAAATTGCCAACATTTGCTGGATCATGGAGAAAGTAAGAGAGTTCCGAAGAAACACCTACTTCTGCTTTGTTGACTACACTAAAGCCTTGGACTGTGTGGATCATAACAAACTGTGGAGCATTCTGAAAGAGATGGGAGTAACAGAACAACCTACCTGTCTCCTGAGAAACCTGTATGCGGGTCAAGAAGCAACAGTTAGAACCAAAATTGGAAAAATAGACCGGTTCAAAATTGGGAAAGGAGTACATCAAGGCTATGTATCGTCACCCTGCTTATTTAACTTCTATGCAGGGTACATCAGGTGAAATGCTAGGCTAGGTGAATCACAAGCTGGAATCAACATTGCTGGGAGAAATATAAACAACCTCCCATATGTAAATGGTAGCAGTTGAATGGCAAAAATTGAAGAGGAAATAAAGAGCCTCTTGATGAGGGAGAAAGAGCAGAGTGAGAAAGCTGGCTTGAAATTCAGCATTCAAAACCGAAGATCATGCCATCCAGTCCTGTCACTTCATGGAAGATAAAAGCGGAACAAGTGGCAGCAGTGACATATTCCGTTTTATTGGGATCTGGAGTCACTGTGGATGGTGACTGCAGCCATAAAATTAGAAGATGCCTGCTTCTTGGAAGAAAAGCTGTGACAAACCTAGACAGCATGTTAAAAAGCAGAGACGTCAGTTTGCTGACATCAAAGTTATGGTTTTTCCAGCAGTCCTTTAAAGATGTTTGAGTTGGACCGTAAAGAAGGCTGATCACCAAAGAATGGATGCTTTTGGACTGTGGTGTTGGAGAAGACTCTTGAGAGTCCCCTGGACTGCAAGGAGATCAAACCAGTCCATCCTGAAGGAAATCAACCCTGGATATTCATTGGAAGGACTGATGGTGAAGCCGAAGTTCCAATACTTGGGCCACCTGATGTGAAGAACTGACTCATTGGAAAAGACCCTGATGCTGGGACAGACTGAGGGCAGGAGGAGAATGGGGCGACAGAGGATGAGATGGTTGGGTAATATCATTGACTCAGTGGATATGAATCTGAGCAAACTCTGAGAGATAGTAGATGACAGAGGAGCCTGGCATGCTGTAGTCCATGGAGTTGCAAAGGGTTGGGCAAGACTAAGCGGCTAAACAACAACATAATACCTTGAAAAGTACAATAGTACCAGCTGCGTCACCATTGTTTTTATGCTTGTTTCTGGACATCCTGGACTTGAAATAAAAATACTGAGCTACTGTACTCTATACAGTGAAGTGAAGTCACTCAGTTGTGCCCGACTCTTTGCGACCCCATGGACTGTAGCCTACCAGGCTCTTCCATCCATGGGATTTTCTAGGCAAGAGTACTGGAGTGGGTTGCCATTCCCTCCTCCAGAGGATCTTCCTAACCGTGGGATCGAACCCAGGTCTCCCGCATTGTAGGCAGACGCTTTACCGTCTAAGCCACCAGGGAGGGCCTCTATGCAGCACTATGCAGGAAAGTGCACAAAAGCACAGCCACTTGTAGCGGATGCACACAGGCCACAGTGTACACCAGACACGTGAACTAACTTACGTGATCTGACATGTGAATGCGAGTTCACATCTTTGAAACTTCCCAACTTGAAGGTTTGTATGTAGAGGATGTACCATATATTCCAGACCCTGCCAGGCCAGGGCATCTGCTCTCCTTTCTTGGAGGCTGAAAATTCTCCTGACGGGTCCATGAGCAAAGGATACGTGGCTGCCCTTAGAGATGCACTCAACCAGGCTCACTGTGCTGACATCTGTAGCCTGAGGGAGGGATCCAGAAGCGCCAACTTGCCCAGGAGCCACTGACTGGGCGGTACCAGCTCTTTCATCTTCCATGACCTGGCGTCTGCTGCTCTGCTGTTGCAAGGCTTCTAGTCCTTCCTCAAAATCCTTCATAGGCAGGTGTCATGTCCTCCAGCCCTTCAACACCGGTTCAAACACAAGTCAAAGCTGATCTTTCTGTCCTCTCGTAGTTCAACGCTAACTCTTACCATTGTGGGCTTTGCCTTCTTACCTCTGTGTGTGTGGGTGTTAGTTGCTCAGTCATGTCTGACTCTTTGCGACCCCATGAAGTCAAGCCCGCCAGTCTCCTCTGTCCATGGAGTTCTTCAGGCAAGAACACTGGAGTGGGTTGCCATTCCCTTCTCCAGGGGATCTTTCCGACACAGGGATCGATCCCAGGTTTCCTGCATTGCAGGCAGATTCTTTACTGTCTGAGCCACCAGGGAAGCTGCCTTCTTGCCTCCTCCCTCATCAATCATGAGCATAATAGAGGATGTGGACTTTATGCCTTTTCACCTTGCTCTTCCCCAGCCCCTCCTGCAGTGCTCCTAGAGGTAGCTCAAGGGAGTTGAGGCCCCAGAGGGGCAGCAAAGGTGGGCAGCATCTCTAGGACAATGGGTTTACATTCTGAGTTAGCCCCAGATGGGCCTGATATCAGCAGCCCCGAGAGTGCATCCACGCGTCAGTGACTGTTGTCTTGACTTGAAAAGTGGCTGTCACTCTTCTATTCTGAGATTTACCTTGGAAACACGCAGAGAACAGTCAGCACCTTTCAGATTAATTTACTTACCAAAGTGTTATTCTGCAAAAGCTGTTTGTTAGCTGTGAGTCTCTCTAAGTTTCCTTTCTTCGAGCAGGCAGCCTTCCTCTGTTAAATGTAAACACAGAGGGATGCTAGGAGTTGGGGCTTGGACTGGGAACTCAAAATCCCTGAGGCAGAGGGGGTTCGCTTGGATTGAAGCTCAGGCTCAGGCATTCATTTTTCACACAGATTCCCCTCTCTGGCCTGCAGGGCTAGGAGAGAAAGCAGAAAAATAAACTTTGGCAGGAAGAGGGAAGAAAAAAAGAATGATTTCTAATGGAGACGATGACAGAGCACATCAAAGGTTTTTTTTTTTTTAATGTTTTCCAGGAGATAGATATAAGCTCAAAACACTGTCGTCTACCAGGATATTAATGTCCTTACTTTTTAGTTTCATGTATTTAACATCCAGGGAAACCCGGCTGTATAATGAGGATGCACTATGGAAATGCCAGTGCAAGGTGAAGACGTGATCAACAGGGCTTCTTAATCTCACAGTTTGCTGCGCTCTGTCTGTCTCCCAGTCACAGACACAGACATGAGGGCGAGGCTTCTTAGCTCCTGTTGGCTGTTCTGCAGAAATTAAAAACAAAACAACAGAAAACAAAAACCAGTCTCACCTGCTGCCCCAAATCTGGGCCAGTTTCTTCAGCTTCCCTGGGAGAACAGCAGATAATCAGAACATACTGGAACACAGCTTTCTGAGGGCGTTGCCCTGCTCTCTGGAGCTGGAGAACATGCAAGGTGGCTGCCAGACGTTCCCCCATCTTGGAGAATTCTATTTCTGGTCTGGAATGTGGACCTGATACTCACACTGAAACGAAGGCCTTGTCATCTGCCTTTTTGACTCTAGACACGTCATTCCTCTGCAGGGGACATGCCTTCTGCAGGGTCACCTTTGCACTGAGGGAGTGAGAGCCGTGCAGGAAGCCTAGGTTCGATCCCTGGGTTGGGAAGATCCCTTGGAGAAGGGCATGGTACCCCACTCCAGTATTCTTGCCTGGAGAATCCCATGGACAGAGGAACCTGGCAGGCTACAGTCCACGGGGTCACAAAGAGCCGAACACGACTAAGCAACTAACACTCACTCACTCACGCTCACCTGGGTATGTGTGTTGAGCATACAGAGGGCGTGATGTGCTCTAGAGAACCCTGGAAGGGGAAACAGCAATCGATATGCCTGTCCAAACAATTAGAAAGAGATGTTTCTGTGAGTCTTCTAAATCTCTCTGGCATGTGTTAGACCCATGCTGTCTGTTCAGCTGCCATTAAACAGCTTCTAAATAATGCAAAGACAATCGGATGTACAAATAAGCAGTTCAGTCTGGGTGATTGATTATTGGGATAATGCTATGCACCCGAGGCATGACATTTCCAATCACATCTCCATTTCATTTCTCAGGCAGTAGTGATCTTTCTACCTCCAGTGATCTCATGGCTGGGCGATCTGGGTATGGGCTAGTATTCTTGGATTCTGTGATTAGCTGGTCATCTTGATTGTGGGTTGAATGATCCTTGGACACTTGAAACAGGAGTGTCTCCTTGGAATCCTTTCCATAATATAGAAATGCCACCAGCAACCAGCTGTAGTTTTCCAAATGTAAAGTACATGTTTAGGAATCTTTCAAGGTCAAGGTTTTGCAGATGACCTTAATATGGCTTAGTTTTCTCACTCTGTCCTTCCAAATTCTTCAATCTTTACAACATCTGGAGAAAGTACACTGTATCCTGCAGTGCTTACTATTTATCATGTTTCTGTCTTTTTAAAACAATTTTATTGAAGCATACTTGATTTACAATGTGTTAATTTCTGCTGTAGAGCAGAGGGACTCAGTTGTACATACATGCACACATATACATAAATATATATGTATATGTTCTTTTTCATTTTGGTTTATCACAGGATATTGAATATAGTTCCCTGTGCCATATTGTAGGAACCTTGTTGTTTATCCATCTTATATACATTTGCAAATCATTTTATTTCAAAAGGATGCTTATATAGTAAGAGGGTTACCATAGAATTCAAAACTCAGCTCAGGTACCACTAAGTCATGCCTGACTCTTTGTGACCCCATGGACTGTAGCCCACCAGGCTCCTCTATCCATGGGGTTTCCCAGGCAAGAATACTGGAGTGGGTTTCCATTTCCTTCTCCAGGAATTCTCCCTGACCCAGGGACCGAACGTGTGTCTGCCTGCGCTGCAGGAGGACTCTTGACCACTGAGCCTCTGGGGAAGCCCTTTAGAGCTCGTACCTTTAATCGTTTCATCACAGTGCATATATGAGGAGGCTCGTTTAAGTAGAGAAATTTTAGAAGAAGAAATAAAGAGTCTGAAAGAAATAGGTGCCTCTGGTAGCAGAATTGAAAAGTGAGGGATAAATTGGGGAGAAATATTAGATTTCCAGTATATGGCCTTTAGTAACTCTTGACTGTGGATCTCATGCATTTCAAGACAGCTAATGCAAACCTGCTGTATAGCGCAGGGAGCTCCGCTCAGTGCTCTGTGATGGCCTGGAGGGGTGGGAGTAGGGAGGCTCGGGAGGGAGGGGATATATGTATACACATAGCTGATTCACTTCCTTGTACAGCAGAAACCAACACAACACTGTAAAGCAATTATGCTCCAAATAAGTTCAAGCGAAATCTCATTAAAGCAAAAACTCAAGTTAAAACAAAGATAAACATATAGCTTTAAAGGAAATCTCATGGACAGAGGAGTCTAGCGAGCTACAGTCCATGGTGGCAGAAAATGTCGGACACGATTTAGCGACTAAAAAACAGCAACAACAAAGGAAGAAAGATACTAGAAGATCATCCTGATTTTAACATTGCATCTCCTCTCTTCAGGACCTGTTGGCTCCAGATCCAAAGGAAAAATCAAACTGATTTCTAGGATAGCGAAAAGAGCCCTGCGGACTCTCAGCAAATACCCTTGTCTTTCAGGCAGTGATTTCTCTGCCCCTCCTCCCCCCAGGTCCCCAGGCCCGGGAGAACACTGCACCACTGTCTGAGAATTCATTCCTTGTTCAAAGAGAAGTTTGCACTCGAATAGATTTTTGCCTTTTGCAATTATGTCATTAAAAGCGTTCTGAACTTCAGACTTGAAATGAACTCCAGAAAGGGTCTGCCCTTTTAGCTTTCTGGCTTTACATAATTTATGGTTTTGAATCTTATTGAAAAATGCAAAAGGGATTCAGCAAAGGTTCCAAGCAGATACCCACAGAGGCACATCCCTCTGTCCCTCCCAGCGTAGTCTTTATAAAATTTCTGCCCCCTAGGGGAGGGGCACTGTCTTCAGGATTAGAGGGTCTTCAGTATGGCATGGAAAGAACATAAGCAAGTGGAAATTGCAAGGAAATGTCTCCTGTTCGTGTCTTTGGTTTATCTGTTAGCAGCTGTAACATTCCTTTCCTGCATTCCTTTCTCTAGCATCCTCCCCCCAGTCCCCTCCCTCCCCCGACCCCTTACTCCCCTGGCACACCTGGCCCTGGAGTATCATGTAGCATTTAGGGGAGTAGATGGTGTTACCGACCAGGGTTCTTAACCTTCCTCAATCAATAGAAATTGACTAGAGGCCAGACCAGAAATACAGGCAAGGCTTTATTGGAGCCCCTGCTGCAGTGAGACGAAGTGAGAGCAAACAGTAGGCTCCCTTGCTTGTTCCCTGAGGGAGGTGAGCATGTTCCTTATATAGGATGAGGGGAGGGGTGTGTCGGGGGGTCGGGCCAGCGGCTTAGGTGTTTGGCCCACCTTAGGTGGTGGGGTGTGATGGGGGCATACGCAGCACCCTGCTTTTGCTCCAGGCTCTTCACAAGTGGCGGTTGGGTTCTTTGGTCTCTTTGTATCTTTTGGGTCCAGAATTTTCCCCAACTGTGCATGCATGCTGCTGTTCTCAGTCCTGTACACTGTCTTTGTATTTTGTTGTTCCAGAAGAGCTGTGTCCAGGTGCAGCATTGCAGCAAAGGGCCTCGTTCCCAGCCCATCTCAATAGGACCGGAGGAGAGCGAAGCCAGAAGTCGTGTTGTCAGCCTCCCACTTCTTGTTCTCCTACCTTCCAAACCCGGGTCTCTAGACAAGTCACTTTAATATTTTGCAGCCCTGTTTTGCGAAATTTGTGAATTAAAGCTGGTAGTTACATCTATCTCTCGGGTTGTAGCTTGGATTAAAGTTCAAACTTAAAGTAGAAAACTTAGCACTGTGTAGTAAGCACTTAACAAATACTTGCTTTATTATTTTGGGAGGCAGGACAGGATGGTGTTGTGGGTAGGATCTTATTCTGTGGCAGCTGACTGTTTGAGTTTGAATCCCTAGTCTGCCATTTAATCATTGGATCGTTTTCAAAGTCATTTCTGCTCTCTGAGGTCAGTCGTCTCATCAGCATGATGCGGACAGAGATGCCGTTTATCTGTAGGATCACCGTGGGGAATGAGATGAAATATGTAATGTACTTAGCACAGGGCCTGGTCCATTGCAGAACTTCCATAAATTCAGACTGTTAGTGTGGGGAAATGTGCCAAGCAGTGAGAGATACACAAACAGTAAATACATTTCTTGAATCCCCTGAAAATGATTGCATTTAATTGGGTTAAAGGGTGACCTCACCCTCAGCCAGATTTCTGGCTGCAGATCCAACCCTGGGCTGAATTCATGGCCTTTGGCTGTGCTGCCTGCCAGACAAGGTTGCCCACCCCAGACCTGTGACAGCTTCGGGGTGAGAAAGATGTTCACGTTTTTACCTGGCAACCCCCATCTCGCCATTTCTGTTGTTCTTACTCCTCTAAATATCTTTCCCTCGATGGCCAGGCATCCCAGATCCCCTGCTGCAGTTCCAAATAAGGAGAGCAGTGACTGGGGTGTGTTTGTTTGTAGGGAGGGGGTAGAAGCGTTGGAACAGAGTAAGCTGATGGGAAAGACCCGTCTCTGGTTGTCTCTCAGCCTGGGACAAGTTCAGTGGGGAGTGTGGCTTCCCACCCAGACCTAGAACCTGGTTCTACATCTTCTGGCTATGGATTCAGGCTGAGTTCCTTAGCGTCTCTCCACCAGCCTCAGTTTTCTCTGCTGTGAAACTGGAAAAACAACAGCTGCTGTTGAAGAATAATGCCTGCAGAGTAAGTGGCTCAGCAGATGATGGAAGGGTTATAATGGGTGTAACCTTGAATAGTGGGTCCTCAAAATAGCCAACAGAGGGTCCAGGTGGATGGGGACCTAGGGAAAGAGGGCTTATCATTTTCTTTCGTTTTCTTTCTTTTCTCTTTATTCTTTGATGTATAGGAGACTTACAATGTTGTGTTAGTTTCAAGTGTACAGCAAAGTGATTCCATTATACATATATGTATATATTTATATTTATATACACATATACATATGTATCCCCTGGAGGAGGGCATGGCAACCCGCCCGAGTGTTTTTGCCCAGAGAATCCCATGGACAGAAGAGCCTGATGGGCTACAGTTCATGGGGCACAAAGAGTCAGACATGACTGAGTGACTAAACACATACATACATATAGTATTTTTCAGGTTCTTTTCCATTATAGGTTATTACAATATACTTCCCATTCTATCTATTATGTTCTCATTGCTTATCCATTTTATATATAGTAATTTATGTCTGTTAATCCCAAACTCCTGAATAATCCCTCCCCCACCTTCTCCTTTGGTAACTCTATGTTTGTTTTCTGTATGTGAGTCTGTTTCTGATTTGTAAGTAAATCCATTGATGCCACATTTTGGATTCCACATAGAAGTGATCATATGGTTTGTCTTTCTCTGTCTGACTTACTCCCCTTAGTCTCATCATCTCTAGGTCCATCCAGAGTTCTATCATTTTAAGATCTGAGGTTCGCAGCGCAGTTTCTCCTTTCTGAACTCGCTTCTCTAGGTGTTGTCCTTCTAGGTTCTGTGGGGATGGTCCAGAGCAGGCTCCTGGCAAAAGGAGATCAAGGATGGGGGGAGAGAAATGGGATTGAGCTGAGCTGGCTGTGACTCTAGCAACCCGGCTCTGCAGAGCCTCCTCTGAATGCACCAACAGACCTTGTTTCTGAGGGTGCTGCTCAAGCCGGGAGCCTCAAGCCATGTCTCCTGCACTTGTTCCCTGCTTGTTGAATGCCTTCTCCATACAATAAGTAAGACTTGGCATCTCATTTTTTAAAATAATTTAAACCGAGCAGGTGTCCTGTCTCCATGGCAGGGACAGTCTCAGGGGCTCTGTCTGGCACAGCCTTGCAGCCTTTCTGCTCCAGGCAGGATCAAAGCTCCCGAACCTTGCATGCTCTCAGATCCAGTCCCTACTTTTCTTTCAGCAGCCTTTAAAATTCTTTCATTTTCTATTAGTGCCTTGGAGCAGAATACAGAATCACAAACTACCAGAGCGAAAAGGGACCTCAGTTGATCATCTCTGGAGATGACCAAATTCCAGTCCATGGCAATCTGATTCACAACAACATTTCATTTGGTCCCACACAGATTTTCTTTTAAATGAATGGCGTGTCAACATTTGAAACCTGGGAGTTTTCCCTGGATGTCCAGCTTCTCTTATAAAGTCATAAATCTGGCTGTGCTGGCTTGAGTTTCAACATGGCAGCATTTGGATGAAAAGGGTCATGGCTGACCCCCACCTCCTTTTTTTTTTTTAACCCTTCTTTTTTCATTTTTAAACTTATTGATTATTTAAAATGCAATTTTATTGTATCATTTTACTTTTTTTAGGTCACACAGTGTAACATGCAGAGATCTTAGTTCCCTGACCAGGGACTGAACTTACGCCCCTTGCATTGAGAGTGAAGGCTTAACCACTGGACCATCAGGGAAGTCCAAGTGGCTTCCCCCTTTGCTTTATACCTGAGCTTCTGTCCACCCTAGCCACTTCCACTCCCCATCACATCATACTTGTCCCTTTGATTCATTTTCTTATCTGTGTGACCCCAATTGGCATTTGAGTTCGCAAGTTGTAACCTAGTGGCAGTCATGGTACAGATGGGAAATCAGGCCTGGTGACAGGAAGTGACTCTTCCAAGACCACCAAAAAGTAAATGCTGGGGGTGGGATTTGAGTCCAGC
The DNA here is from genome assembly GCF_023091745.1 of Budorcas taxicolor. Taxonomy (NCBI): domain Eukaryota; kingdom Metazoa; phylum Chordata; class Mammalia; order Artiodactyla; family Bovidae; genus Budorcas; species Budorcas taxicolor. The sequence goes on along the minus strand of NC_068930.1, from coordinate 21,066,495 downwards.
TTTTTCCGTCTTTTAAAAATCGAAGTACTGATCTACAATGTGTGTTAATTTCTGCCATAAAGCGAAGTGATTCAGTTATACGTATACATACATTATTTTAAATTAATTCTTTTCCATTATGGTTTTTTAGCCCTTTTCTCCATAGAAGCCCACCTATTGAGGATGGACCAGCCCACGAATACGGCATCTTGGCCCTGATATTCTCTCGGAGTCCTGCCTCTCTGGCCTTTGTCTATCACTGAGTCACAGGCTTAGGTTGGAGTGGTTTTGGCCTGAGGGCAGGACTCCTGAGTGTCGCCTGACGGTCAGAATCAGTAAAACAAGCCTGGAGACAGTGTCTGGCTTGCTGTTGCCTGTTTCATTTCTCTCTCTTTGTCATCTCTCGTCCTTTTCCATCATCCGTGTTAGAGAAGGCTGGCGTGACGTTCTCAGGGTTTCATAGAAACTGTGGTTAAAAGGAGTAAATTACTGTGATGCAGGGTGCCCTGCAGCTCCAGAACTGTCTCCTTGCCTCTTACCCCTATTTACAGATGAGGTCATCAGGCCCAAAGGGTGACATGATATTGGCCTTGCAGAGCCAAGATTACAGCTCAATCCTGATCTTGCTTTCCCAGCGCTCAGCCCTCAGGGATACAGCCAGTGATGCCATGAATGGCCAGAACCGACTCCAAACAGGCAGAGAGGAAGCTGGCAGATAGCAGCCACAGTGCCCTCTGCCTCCTCCTGCCTCCCTGGGGGCTCCAGGGCCCTGCAGAGCCTGTGACATCAGGTGAAGGCTTGGCGGGGGAGGGAAGTGACATCTCAGTGTCTGGCTGGTTCTGCGCATTGATGTGGGTGCCCAGAGGCCCTGTGGGGCTGGCCGGGGCTGGCCGTGCATTTCCATTCTCTTCAGTCAGCTGTAAATCTCTGTCTCTGAAAATGAAATTAATAGGCACAGCTAGGAGATAATACAGACTGTCGATCCACACATAAAATGCCTCCCCGTCCCTCTGATAAGGCTGCCCCTAGGACAAGCAACAGGATTATACAGTAATCTTATTATACAGGGTCTGCCAAGGGCAAAGAGAGGCTCATTCTTCTGTGCATGGTGACACCACCCCCCACTTTCCTTCTCTAAGCTGCCGTCCCCATCCACTGCAGAGCTGTCCATCCTCAGGGAGCAAGGCACGATCATGCAAGTGTCCTGGGCTTCTTTCAGGCCAAGGGGTTTCTGGATTCCTCCCTGTCTCAATATGGTTCACAGGCTGTACCCAGCCTCAGAGACTTTCCCACAGCAGAACCTGCTGCTGGAGTTCTGATTCCATCATCTGTCAAAAGAGAAAGCTGGATAAGGGGAGTTAAACGCATCCAGACCAGACATTCCCATGTCTGGTCCATCCATGTGTTCTGGTAGCACAGGGCTTATTTCTCTCTTCTGACTACCTGACAAAGCGAAAGGTCCTTCTGAGCTTCTGGCCCAAGACATAGCATTAAGAGGAATGAAAGTGAGAGATGAAGTCTTACCACTAACATTTTTTTTTAATTGGAGGATAATTACTTTACAACGTTGTGTTGGTTTTTGCCATTCAATAGCACGAAGCAGTCATAATTATATATCCCTTCCCTCTTGTGCCTGCCTCCCATTCTACCACTCTAAGTTTCTTGCCACTAACTCCTAACTTCGTTGCCTGCTTTCTGAGTAACGAAGTTTTAGGAAACCATGCTTGGCCCCTACCCAGCTCCCTCCTTTTTTGCTGTCAGTAAAATTGAACTCCATCCGCTTTCCTGATGGATCATACCTCTGGAGGAGAGTTTGTATGGTGCCAGGAGATGGATGGACTTGGCCACTGGCATTGAAAGTTACCCAAGGATGGGAAAATGCACACATTTTAGCTAGTGAAAAGTAACAAGATCCAGTATTTACAGAGATTTTTACATGAAAACCCGAGGCAATTTATATTATTGTACTCAATTCTGTTCTCTGTGCCAGTGGATGGGGAAAGAATAGATCATGTAAGAGAATGGTAAAACCATTGTTTTGACTTTCACAGATATTTCATTTCTTTGTAATACCAGAACACCAGTGTGTACATACATCTCATGGAGTTATTGTTTTTGTCTTGAGCAATTGGAGGGACTTCCCTGATGGTCCAGTGGTTAGAGATCCACCTTGCAGTGCAGAGGATGTGAGTTCAATCCCTGATCAGGGAACTAAGATCCCACATGCGGCAGGGCAACTTAGCCCATGCACTGCGACTGCTGAGCCTCCGTCACAGCTAGAGAGTCTGTGCCCCAGGGAAGGGTCCGAATGATGTAGTGAGGGTCCCGTGCTCCACAATGAAGAGCTGACACAGTCAAATAAATAAATATGAAAAAAAAAAAAAAAAAAACCCCAGAGCAATCAGAAACCATCGAGGGGTTTTACTTGGGTGAGTGAACGGTTTGGATTTCCATTTTTCAAGAATCACTCTGATTATTGTGGAAAGAGTTGAATCAGAGGGTCTCAAGGACAGCTGGCTGTGCTTTCAAGCAGCGTGGTGATGGTGAAGATGGCGAGAAGAGAAATAACTGAAGGAAAGTGTGAGAGGTGAAATAGAGAATTCCGCAAGTCATTGGAGGAGAGTTTCCTTTATGAATGCAGGATGGATGGGGTGACAGTTACCAACATGGGCCGTTTCTCAGGAAGAAGGTTGGGGTTAGGTGGGAGGGGATTTTTGTCAGTCGTACTGAGTTTTGTTACTACTTATTGGGCCCATGGACCCCAGATCTTTCAACTTGTCTGAACCAGCTAGGACAGTTCTCACAGTGTGTGTTACTGCTGTCCCTGTTGGTACTCTCTGGTATAGTTTGGATCTCATGCAAGGGTATTGGGTCCCTTGGTCTCCTACACAATTAGTTCCTCCATGTCTGAATTTCTTGGTATGAAGACTATGGTTATTTATCCTTTTGGGAAGCTTAGGGCATCAGCACTTGCTTTCTCCTTCCTTGTTCTTCCTTCTGTACCACCCTGGTGACTGTCTACAACTTCTGACAAGCAAGCCAGCTGTAGTTCTCCAGACTCCTTTTTCCCCCTTTATCTAGGAGTGCAATTAGTTCTGTCTTTCCAGAATCCCCTAAGTGGGCCCTTCCTCCTGAGTCTATTGTGAACTTGGCCTTGTTTATCAGGCAAGGATGGACCTCAAGGTATGATCAATGGGCAAGCAGAATTTTTCAAAAATTCAGGGATATTATCTATTTATATTTCTTCCCTTTTCCCCCTTCTTGCTCTTTTTCCTTTTAAAGACATTCTTCCCTGATACACAGAAAGATATCTCCTTATTTATTTGCCATGCCATAGCATGCAGGATCATAGTCCCCTGACCAGGGATCAAACCTCCTCCCCCTGCAGTGGAAGCTCAGAGTCTTAACTGCTAGACTGCCAGGGACCCCCCATCCCAAACTCACCTTCTTGCTCATTGGGTTAAAGTCCTGATGGTTCCAATGTTTATAGCACTATGACTGAAAACAGAGGAACGTTACAAAACTCAACTCACAAGGCTGTTGTCAAGATTACATGGGAATGAGCTTTCTGGATGACCTGAGGGCACCATTTCACTGTCTTCTCTCTTTTTCTCATCATCTGTGAATACTTGGGGCTGGGATCATGATGGAATCCATGGCAGTGATTTCCAAGCTCTTAGACAATGTCAGGTTCTGGATATGAGAATAAATTCCATCCAGGGAAACTCTAAGAGTAATTCTCTACTCTTTCTAGAAAACCCAGCTTCAGAAAAGTCCCATGAATGTCCCAGATCAAGAGCCAAATCCTTCTTTCTTCACCTTGAGGCACAGGAATTTGATACCCTTTCATTTTTTTCCCACTTTCCCCTCTATGAAGAAGGGCATATGTAAAGCATGGTTGCATCTGAAGGACACAGAGAGGAAAAAATACCCCACAGTCAGAGGAGGGATGGAATGAGCAAAGTGAAATTGAAAGTGTTAGTCACTCAGTTGTGTCTGACTTTTTTCAACCCCATGGACTGTAGCCTGCCAGGCTCCTCTGTCCATGGGATTCTCCAGGCAAGGATACTGGAGTGGGTTGCCATTTCCTGCTCCAGGGGATCTTCCCCACCCAGAGACTGAACCTGGGTCTTCTGCATTGCAGGTAGATTCTTTGCCATTGAGCCACCAGGGAAGCCCAGAATGAGCAAGTTCATTAAAATATTATTGGCAGTCCAGAGGAGCCAGGCCAAATCCCGTCAGCTCAGCAGTCCAGGATTATCTCACCACATGACACTAAAAATGAACAACATGCTAACCAATTAGTTTTTTTTTTTTTTTCCCCTTCTTCTTGAGTCTTAGTTAGAATGGGAACATCTGGAGTTTGGAATCAATTGTCCAGAACTAGCTGCTGTGCTAATTAATATTCATTTAAATAGCATTCCACCAAGGTGTCCCTTCTTGCATCTCTGTTCCCTGCAGGCATCAGTCATTTCCCAGAAACTGTGTCCTTTTAGGAGAACTCTGGCTGGCCACTACAAGGAGGAGGGGGGAGCCAAGGGTGATAAAAGAGCCTGCAGCATGCCATGCCCTTCTGTCTGCAACAATGGACGGTCCACTGGATGAAGTGCTGGAAAACAAGTCAAGAGCAGGAAGACTTCTGCCAGGCGAACAGGGAGATTTAATTAGCAGGGTTGCCTCCCTCCTCTCTCCAGCATAGAAGAGGATGAATCCCAGAATGATTTCATGATTACATCTTGTCAAAAGAGGGCGGAATTTAGACCCTTTCTTTATTATTATTATTAATATAAATTATTTATTTTAATTGGAGGCTAATTACTTTACAATATTGTATTGGTTTTGCCATACATCGACATGAATCCGCCACGGGTGTATACGTGTTCCCCATCCTGAACCCCCCTCCCACTTCCCTCCCTATACCATCCCTCTGGGTCATCCCAGTGCACCAGCTCTGAGCATCTGTATCACGCATCGAACCTGGACTGGCGACTCATTTCACATGTGATAATTTATATGTTTCAATGCCATTCTCCCATATCATCCCACCCTCTCCCTCTCCCACAGAGGCCAAAAGACTGTTCTATACATCTGTGTCTCTTTTGCTGTCTCGCATACAGGGTTATCGTTACCATCTTTCTAAATTCCATATATATGCGTTAGTGTACTGTATTGGTGTTTTTCTTTCTGGCTTTCTTCACTCTGTATAATCGGCTCCAGTTTCATCTACCTCATTAGAACTGATTCAAATGTATTCTTTTTAATGGCTGAGTAATACTCCATTGTGTATATGTACCACAGCTTTCTTATCCATTTGTCTGCTGATGGACATCTAGGTTGCTTCCTGGCTATTATAAAGAGTACTGTGATGAACATTGGGATATACGTGTCTCTTTCAATTCTGGTTTCCTCGGCATGTATGCCCAGCAGTGGGATTGCTGGGTCATAAGGCAGTTCTATTTCCAGTTTTTTAAGGAATCTCCACACTGTTCTCCGTAGTGGCTGTACTAGTTTGCATTTCCACCAACAGTGTGAGAGGGTTCCCTTTTCTCACACCGTCTCCAGCATGTATTGCCTCTAGACATTGGAGTATAGTGGAGTGTACAATGTTGTGTTGGTTTCAGGTGTATAGCAAAGTGATTCAGTTATACGTGTTCATCTATCCTTCTTCAGATTCTTTTCTCATATAGATTATTACAGAGTATTGGGTCGAGTTCCCTGTGCTGTATAGTAGGTCCTTATTGTTTATCTGTTCTATAGATAGTAACATAATTGATCCCAAACTCTTAAAAATTTATCCCTCCCTTCGAAGGCCTCTTCTTTAAAGGCAGACTCATCTGGCTTAGCCACAGTTTCTTATTTTAGTGATGAACTGGTATAAATGCAAGAGCTGTCTGGGAAAGTCACTATCTGCAGGAATCTGTGCAATTCTGAGTCCACTGCAGTCGGCTTTTAGGATAGCTTGCAAGAGTCTCTTCTTAACTTCCACTTCACAATGAATAAATTAAAATAAATTAAATTGCTTTCGATGTTAATGCCCCAGTGCACCGCTTCATCCAGTGCACTGGCTTGTTTGGTAATTCACGTTGCAGACCTGCACTGGCTAAAATGGTAGTTAATTGAAATGCAGTTAGTCTGAATTGAGATGTCCTATAAAGGCACCCCACTCCAGTACTCTTGCCTGGAGAATCCCATGGACGGAGGAGCCTGGTGGGCTGCAGCCCATGGCGTCACTAAGTTGGATATGACTGAGCAACTTCACTTTTACTTTTCACTTTCATGCATTGGAGAAGGAAATGGCAACCCACTCCAGTGTTCTTGCCTGGAGAATCCCAGGGATGGGGGAGCTTGGTGGGCTGACGTCTATGGGGTCGCACAGAGTCGGACACGACTGAAGCGACTTAGCAGCAGCAGCGTAAGTGTAAAATACACACTGGATTTCAAAGACAGTCTGAAAAAAGAACGCAAAATATCTCCTTAATTACATTTAGGCAGATTACATGTTGAAAGGTAATGTTTTGGAGATACTGGATTAAATAAAATGGAGTATTAAATTTTCTTTTTGCCTCTTTAATGTGACTACTAGAAATTTTAAAAGTATATATGTAGTTTACATTTGTGGCTTGCACTGTATTTCTATTGGATAGTACTGATCTAGAGTCTTAGACTTCAACTGATGGAATTGCCTTCAGCTCTCTCTAATAACATAGCTACTATTTACTGATAGCCTTCCTTGGAGTACTTACCCTGCGCCTGCCCCTACTTAGTGAAAAGTGGTGGCTTAGACGGAAAAGAATCTGCCTGTAATGCGGGAGACCTAGGTTTGATCCCTGGGTCAGGAAGATCCCCTGGAGAAGGAAATGGCTACCCACTCTAGTGTTCTTTCCTGGAGAATCCCATAGACAGAGGATCCTGGTGGGCTACAGTCCAAAGTGTTGTAAAGTGTCAGACACAACTGAGCAACTAACATTTTCACCCCTGCTTTATTTATTTTTAGCTGCACTGGGTCTTCATTACTTTGCATTGGTGTTCTCTAGTTGCAGTGAGCTGGAGCTTCTCATTGCAGTGGATTTTTTGTTGCAGAGCCTAGGATTTTGGGGTGTGTGGGCTTCAGTAGTTGTGGTGTGGGCTTAGTTGCCTCAGGAAATGTGGAAACTTCCTAGACCAGGGATTGAACCCATGTACCCTGCATTGGCAGGGGAATTCTTAACCACTGGACCACCGGGGAAGTCCACCTGTGGTTTAGTTTTGCAATAAGTGTTTAAGAATCTTGGTGTGAGAAAGTGGTGGTCCATGGATATGTTCTTGGGAGCTCTTTGAGTTCTACATCTCATTTAAAATTTGTGATTTTACATCTATGCCAGATGATATGTTGTAGAGATTTTCTAGAGCCTTGAAATGGTCACCATTTAGAATTTACTGCCGTTATTTCAGGGACTATCTCTACAGCTTAGAATCACGTCAAGGCCAACTGACATTTTTCCAACTGCTTGGGCAAAAGAAGAGAGGACAGAGGTAGATTACAGCATGAAAGACATCTTCTATCCAAATGGTGTCACTGCATTTTGAACCAAGAGGTGGCTTGCAAAGCTTTGGCAGTAGCTTGCAAAGAAAAAAAAAAAAAGCAATAGGAAAATTGAGTCATCACAGAGCCCACATTACTATTAGCATGCTACATTCAAAATAAGTTATTCCACCGCAGTCAGTATTATATTCACATTATGAGCTGAAATTTAGTTTTAGCAAAAAAACCATATCCATCACATTAAATTAATATTGTTAATTTAAATATTATTGGCTTTGTTTGTATTTGATTTGTGACTCTGTTTTGATTTCATAGTTGTATAAGAGTTATAAGAGTAAAGAATATATGCTTAATTTTATGTCCCTAAATATTTTAGTGTGTCAGGAATAAAAGAGTAAAGTGTAAATACTCACCGTGTCTTCCTGTCAAGCACTGCGTAATAGCACCCAAACCTCCTGTTTCTCTGAGGTGGTGTCTCTAGGTGTCCCTATCCTGAAAAGCCCTAGAACTGTCTTGGATCGGGAAGCTCCTCTTTTGAATCACTGGATGGATCTGGATTTGGAGCAGGAACCCTATTCTGCAGGACATAGGTTTTATAAACTTTCTATGGATGCCATTGCAGGCAAATTGGTAACTTGGTTGAGTTTGATAGTTGAGGATGACCTTGCTGACCTCCTGCATCGTGACCCTAGAGGATTTTGCCCCTTCAAAGAGACACTACAACAAAAACCACAACAGGTATCAGAGGGGAAAACAGATCTCATCAACAGTTACATTCTTCTGGTTCAAGAACACACGGTCTAGCCACATGACCTTCTCAGGCTGATACCAAATGTAGGGACGGTGAATGGTTTCTAGAGAAAACACTTCACTTTAGATCCCTATAAGGAGGGAACACAAGACAGAATGTACAATTCTGCCTTCTGTAGACTCTGGTCTCTAAGACCAAATGGATGGTCTCTTCTGCACATTAACCATGGGAAGCAATATTGATGCTGGTACCTGGGTCACTGCTGCTGCTGGCTTTGTGACAATTGTACATAAGAAATGTAGAATGTGGGAGTCTGAGTCAGCCTACTTCCTGGACATCACAGCTCTAAAGCTTAGATACCTTTAGATCAGCCCTGGAAGCAAGATAAGTTGATCAAAAGGATGCTGCTATACTGTTCTCAGTCATGTCTGACTCTTTGCAACTCTGCGGACTATAGCCCACCAAGCTCCTCTATCCATGGAATTCTCCAGGCAAGAATACTGCAGTGGGTTGCCATTTCCTTCTCCATAAAAAGGATGGGGATCAAGTAAATAATGTCACACCAGTGCCTGGAGGTCCTCCCCTCCTCATGACACACCTACTTAGAGGCAATCCCAATGTCCACAGCCCTGAACTCCACTGAACCTTCTCTCTCTCTCTCTCTCCACTTGAGGGGCCTGCGCCTAGTGGTCTGGACCATTCCCTTGACTTCCACAAGTATTGACAAGTGGAAGGACATCGACAGTGGGGCCTCTTCTACCCACTCTCCTCCAGGTTCTGAGACCTGTGTTCAGGTGCTGATTGAGTTGGAGGATCCTTAGAAAGTAGGAGGTCTTCAGGTTCCCACTCTCATCTCTGCCTCTAGGCACAAGATGCCTGTCATATCCCCATCCCCAGTGGTGGAAACCAAGAATATCTCTAGACATTATCAATGTCACTGAAGGGTTGGGAGACAGACTCTTCCCCTCTTGAGAACCACTGATGGAGAATTAGAGATCTTTGTCTACCTGTAGGAAGATTATAAGGAGGTTTCTTCTTTATATTTGCTTCTAGGGTCTCCTAACTTTTTTTGTTTTCTTTTAATTACCATTTTTTATTTATTTATGGCCATGCCATGCAGCATATGTGGGTTCTTGGTTCTCTAATCAGGGATCAAACCTGCACCCCATGCACTGGAAGTGAGGAGTCTCAGTCACTGGACTGTCAGGGAAATTCCCCTTTCTAACTTTTGACAATGACTTTTCTGCATAGATTTTTCATTGTACCTACCCCAAGCAGAATCAATAATATAATTCAGTGTTGGTGTCGCCTCACCCCAGATCTCTACAGCTGACAACTAGAAGCAATAGCTCACCCAGTCAGGCTCCTGGAAAATCAACAGTGTATTCCAGAAAACCCTGTGTTTGTTGGGTTCCTATTAAATGCATTCACTGTTATTATTGTTCAGCCGCTCAGTCATGTCTGATTTTGCGATCCCATGCACTGCAGCACTCCAGGCCTCCCTGTCCTTCACTCTGTCCCATGGTTTGTTTAAAATTCATATCCATTGAGTTGGTGATGCCATCTAGCCATCTTGTCCTCTGCTGCCCTCTTTTCCTTTTGCCTTCAATCTTTCCTAACATCAGGGATGTATCTCTAATTTTTTCAACTCTCCTACAGGTAGGTACTAATAGCACCATTTTACAGATGAAAAATGTGAGGCTCAGAGCAGTTAACTTAGGAGAGGGAGGTGCAGTTTCATAACAGTTGGAGTTTGCTCCAGATCTCATGTAACATACACCCCCCCTGCCCCGTCTCCGTGACTGCCCCACATTGTCTGTGATGGAGCTCTGTGCCACAGAGCTCTGGAGCAGTGTAATTCCATGTTTCTGTCACCCCTGGAGCCCCACAAATTGTGCCACACACAGACAGGCTTCCAACTTTCAGCACACTGTCAGCCAAGTACCCTTGGGACCTGTACCAGCCCTCCCAGACTGACCTTGCAATACTTTCTGGATTCCCCTGAAACCCGAGCACCACTTTTAAGAGCTTTGCTGTCTCTGGATATTGGCCAAACTTTCTTCCCCTTGTCTTGTTTGAGTTGTGACTGTGATAGAAAGCCTTCCTCCCTCAGGGAGTGAGGTAGCCTGATCTGAGCTCACTATTCTAGAGGTGCCTTCTGAGAAGTTGGGCTCTCAAGACAATCCTTTGTTATTTCAGTTTCACTAGTGGATTCATCTTCTCCAGAGTCCTCAAATCTTGGGAAGTCATATCACTAATGTAAACTTAGAGCAATTATATATAAGTTTCAAACAGAAGTCTTACTGGCTTCAAAACCCTGAAAGATATGTTGTTAGTCGGAGGTGGGGGGTGGAATTAGACACTCCTGTGATTAATTGTTTAAATCTCCTTGGTAATGTATATTCGCCTCTCATTGTTCTACTTTAGGCAGAATTCTCTTTGCCCAAAATGATGGCATAAAACCGAAATATAGTTGTGAAAACAGTGGCTCAGGGGTAAAGAATCTGCCTGCAATGCAGGAGCTGCAGGAGATGTGGGTGGGACCCCTGGGTCGGGAAGATCCCCTGGAGAAGGAAATGACAACCCACTCCAGTATTCTTGCCTGGAGAATCCCATGGACAGAGGAGACTTGTAGGCTACAGTCCCTAGGGTCACAAAGAGTCAGATATGACTGAAGGGACTCAGCACGCACTGGCAAGTGATTTCTCTACAGAGAACTCTTTAACATTTCCGTGGATTCTTAACCATTTTTTTTCTCTCTCACCCCTTTTCCCCTGCCTCTGGCTGGCTTCCCAATTTTTCATGTTTTTTTTAATAATTTGTAACTCTGGTCACTGTAAGTGGTTCAGCACATTAGGCAATTTCCTTAATAATCCAGGAGTCATGTCATCAAGATTTATCGATCTGTATACATTCATATTCCCCAGTCTCTTTTTTATCTAACTTTTGACAACCACAGTTGGGGTAAGGATTTCATAACTTCCTAATTTCTCTGATTTCTTTACTTTCTCTCATTAAAGACACATTTAGAAAATGAGGTCCCTATCTCAGCTTTTCTGTCTTGCCCTTCATCCCTTGTTCCTTTCTTCCTTCTTTATTGCCTGGGCTGGGGTCTCTAATTCATTCACTCACTTCCTTATTAGGTAGAGAAAATCTGTTTCTACCTTTTAAGCAGTCATTTTTCCTAAAGAGTTTTGGACAAGGAAGAACAGTTTTTCCCCAAACTTTCTGTCCCCCATGTATTTCTCTCATAAGCTGTTTGCAGACCTTCCCCCTCTATCACTGTATTATTTTTTTTTTAAGTTCAGCCAGCAGAGATAATTAGAGAGCTTAAGTCCAGACATACTACAAACATCATATTGTATTTTAGGCTCAAGCTTCAGAAATAATCCTTGTTTCCAACTGCCTTTTTATTTATTTATTTATTTTAGCTTTCTTTCAGCATCAATTCTGAGCAAACACTGCTGAAAATGAGGCTTCAAGGGACTCTCTCCTTCTCTACTCTACAAAGCAGAGTGTCAAAAATGGAGAAGGTGGAGAAATACATTTTTGAGTCTTGGAATGTTTTCTGAGTTCCAGTAACACTTCAAATTCACTTTCCCTGTCTGTCAAGAGGTGGATCCTATGTGGTGGGTAAATGAAGGCATTGTCTGTTTGTTGGTGTGTGCCTGTATTCTCAGGAACTTGGTCGTGTCTAATTCTTTGTGAGCCCATGGACTGTAGCCTGCCAGGCTCCTTTGTCCATGGGATTCTCCAGGTAAGAATACTGGAGAGGGTTGCATTTCCTTTTTCAGGGGATCTTCTTGACCCAAGGATCAAACCCAAGTCTCCTGCGTCTACTGCCTTGGCAGGCAGATTCTTCACTGAGCCACCTGGGTCTCTTTCTGATGAACCAGCTGTCTAACTCCTGAAATATTTGCCTTTTGTCTGAGTGCACTTGTGTGTTTATGAAGCCCGTATGCATGTACACTTGTGTGAATCCCCACTTGGTAACTGAAATGGACTCTACCTGAGGTCCACATCTACATGAAATCAGGACTCATTGCAGCCATTTCTTTCTTTCTTTGTTAAATTTATTTTTAGTTGGAGGATAATTGCTTTACTGTGTTGGCTTCTGTTATACATCAACATGAATCATCTATAGGCATACATATGTCCCCTCCCTCTTGAACTTCCTTCCCACCTCCCACCCTGTCCCACCCCTCTAAATAGTCGCAGAGCACTGGGTCTGAGCTCTGTGCGTTGCAGCCATTTCAAGGAGAAAGTTCCAAACATCTGGAGATTGGAAATTTGGGACCGGAACTCCTGGATCCTTGTACAACTACTTTTTTATCCCCCTGGTTTTCATCCTTTGGCTTGGGGTTGGTGTAGACCCCACCTTGCTGGTTCCTTTTGTAAACTGAGCCTTGTAGTGCTGGTGTGTAACTGAGGTTAGCCTGGGAAAGAGTGTCAGGGGCCTCAGTGGGACGTTGCTGGACAAGCCTCAGATGATGTTAGGAAACAAACCCTTGTTTCCAGGGTGGAGCCCTTGTTGAATGACCTGTAGGACATGGTTGCAAATCAGAGGACAGAAATAAAACATTTTTAATTTCTGGGAAAGTCAGGGTTCGGACTTCAAGAGTGAGTTATGGAGGGAGGAGAGGCTGTCCCTGGGTGGGGAGAGCTGGCAGAGAAAGCTTGATAGCTTTCCCATCTGGGGCTGCTTCATCACCCTGGGGACCGAGCTCTGTGTTTGGGGCTTTGGAATAGAAGGAGCTGGGCTTCCCAGGTGGCTCAGTGGTAAAAATCTCCTGCAGTGCAGGAAACACAAGTTCGATCCCTGAGTTGGAATGATCCCCTGGAGGAGGGCATGCAACCCACTCCAGTATTCTTGCCTCGAGAATCCCATAAACAGAAGAACCTGGTGGGCTGCAGTCCAAGGGGTCACAAAGAGTCAGCCATGACTGAGCAACTGAACAACAGTGCCCGGGTTGGAATTGATTCACATCGTCAGAGCTCATTCTTTCATTCATTCACTTATTCAACGGGTATTTACCGAGTATCTGGGCACTATGTAAGTTCAAACCCCAGCTCCATCGCAAAAGTTGGACAAGTTACTTAAGCTCCACAAGCCTTAGTTTGCTGTCTGTAAGATAGAGATAAAAAATAGTAACTATCTCTCTCAGGGCCTCTTGTAAAGATTAAATACTGCCATTCAGTCACTCAGTCATGTCCAACTCTTTGCAACCCCATGGTCAAGCTCCAGCTTAAATAAACTAATGCTTATGAAGACTGGAGCATAGAGTACTCTGGGCAGGCACGTCAGCATAGAATGCTGTGGTCAACATCACCATTATTGTCGCTACAGTTATTATTATCCCCCCTCCCATGTGCATGCTTTCTGACCCCAGACTTGAGCTCTGCCATCCATGCAACCAAGAGGCTCCTGGATGTACAGGCACAGCATATTTTGCATTCCGTTTGCCTCTTGTCAGCAATAGGGTCTTGAGCAGAGCAGACTGCTTACTCAGTGTGCAATTCACAGATTTCCTGTTTCTCTCCCTGTAAGCTGCTAAGAGGTAAGGAGGAAGCTGTTTCATTACAGTCTCATTTGCACCTCTCCCTGTCTTCCTGCTTCCCCTAAGGAAAGTCAGCTCGCTGTGTTCTGCACAGACAGAGCCTGGCATGCAGGATTCCAGGCTGAACTTTCCCAGTGAAGTCTCATCAGTGTCGTTCCTGCTGCCCAGAGGGTGAAGTGATCACCCCGTCCCCACCCCACAAGGCACTTTCTTGTGCTGTTGTTATTGGTCCATCTCTCAGTCATGTCCGACCCTTTGCAACCCCATGGACTGTAGCATGCCAGGCTTCCCTGTCCTTCACTATCTCCCGGAGCTTGCTCAAAGTCATGTCCATTGAGTCGCTAATGCCATCGAACCATCTCATCCTCTTTCGTCCCCTTCTCCTGCCTTCAATCTTTCCCAGCATCAGGGTCCTTTACAATGAGTTGGCTCTTCCTATCAGGTGGCAAAATATTGGAGCTTCAGCTTCAGCATCAGAACCTCCAATGCATATTCAGGGCTGATTTCCTTTAGGATTGACTGGTTTGATTTCCTGGCTGTCTAAGGGGCTCTCAAGAATCGTCTCTAGCACCATAGTTAGAAAGCATCAATTCTTCAGCACTCAGCCTTCCTTATGTTACAACTCTTACATCTGTACCCTTTCTGAGCTCAGCAGATGCTGCGCTGTGTTCTTCAGGAAGAAGAAAAGAAGTCAGAGGGAGCATCCAGCACCTGTCAACACCTATGTCCTTATTCGTGTTGCTTCCTAACTTATTATATACCCTGTTCTTCTTGGCCTGTTGAAATACCCCAGCCTTAAACCATCAGGTCTCTGCTGTCTGGTGTAAGAAGTGGGGTAACAATAGAAAGAACCATGAGAAGGTAGGTAGAGGTTCTGCTAAGGAGAGCCCTGAATGCCAGGCTGAGGCACTTACAAGTAGATAAGCAAAGATGAGTCATCCAAGGTTTGAGCTGAGGAGGATGGGATTAAAGGGCGAAATCATTTAAGTAAAATCACAAGTCCTTGTCCTCAATATTGCTCTTTTGTTTTTCTCTAAAAGTAAAATCATCCCATAGGTTATGCAGAGCAATTTTGTTTTTATTTTTTTAATTTTTACTTTTTGACCGTGCTGTGTAGCATGTAGCCAATTAGTTTTCCAACCAGGGATCCAACCCATGGCCCTGCAGTGGAAGTGTGAAATCTTAACCACTAGACCACCAGGGAAGTCTCACAAACTTTTAAAAATAAACATCTCTGACTTTCCTGGTGTGCCAATGGTTAAGACTCCCTGCTCCCAGTTCAGGGGACACAGGTTTGACCCCTGGTCGGGGAACTAAGATCCCACACAGCGTGGCTAAAAATTAAAAATAAATGTTTCCTCCTGATAGACATTCCACAGCTTTGCCAATGCCCATTCATCAATCCCTTGACAAACCTATTGTTCAGACCAGGTCAAAAGATGCCCCAAATTTTCATATAAATGAGAGGCGAAGTCTTCAGGAGACAACAGAAGGCAAGATGTCAAGAGAAACCCAATGGCTGGGTGAAGGACAGGGCATTCCAATAGAACAAAAGGACACTGAGAGGATACATACAAAATAGGAAGCATAGAGGGGGAGGGGAAAAGGAATGGAAAAAGGCATCGAATTACTACATCTACACTTCCTGCCTGGCCTGGGATTTTAACTAAACAACTACACAGTGAAGGACATTCATATTCTAATTTTGCTGAGGGACTAGGTTCATATAGGTAAATAACTTCTCCAACTTTCTGGAGCAAGTAAGTGGTCTTTGTATTACAAAACCCATCCTCATTCCATCGCTGGGCACCATCACACGATTTGGCTATGCAAAGATGACCAAGAACTAGTCCTTGTTATGAGGCAGCTTGTTGATGAGCAAGGGAGGGAGTACATATACCCAAGAAATGACTAAAAATGAACAAAAGTTTGGAGAGCTCTGTGGAAGATATAAGACACTGGACAGTTTCAGACCAGGACATGAAGGATCATTTCCATCCAAGTGGTATAGGAAAGATTTTTTTGGAAAAGATAGCAAGTGAGTTACTTTTGGGGTTGGTAGAATTTTGGCAGGTAGAAATAGTGAAAAGAGGAGTACTAGGAATTCCAGCCCAAGAAATCCTGAAGAACAAAGCCATGGAGATGGGGAATGTGGGTGTATGGGTGTATTTTCCTAGGACCTTGTTGGGTATCCACTATAAATATAAGGCAAAGGGGAGTCAGTGTGTGTGTCTGCACAGAAACAGATGTGGTCTGAGTGGGGCTGAAGGAAGATTAATGTGGCCAAGTGTGTAGACCAGTGAACAGAGGCCAGTGTTGGAGGGCTTGATGCCTCTACAGCATTCAAGGGCCTCTTAACTTTGCATTAATGCAAACAATGGGAGCAGTGGACAGGGTCTAGGCTAAGAATGAGGACCACTGAAGAGGCTGCAGAAATAATCCGGGGTTTTCTTTGGGTGGAGAGCCTCCTGAGTCCTTGAGCAAGATCAGATATAACAGACAGCAGGCCATTTGTATGTGGCAAATTAACCCGGTGTCACCAAATAATGGGAGGAAATCAGTGATGGGGGAAGTACAGATCGTAGAGAGGGCTCAGAGCAGCTCGTGCACATGTCCTCATTTGCTTCAGTCGTGTCCGACTTTGCAACCCCATAAACTGTAGCCCGCCAGGCTCCTGTGTCAATAGGATTCTCCAGGCAAAAATACTGGAGTGGGTTGCCCTCCTCCAGGGGATCTTCCAAACCCAGGGATCAAACCTGGGTCTCCTGCATTGCAGGTGGATTCTTTACCCACTGAGCCACCTGGGAAGCCCAGGGCTGCCCAGTAACCTCTTTTGCAGAGTGTTCTCTGGTTCAAAGAGTCTCTCTTAGCTAAGAAAGATTTTTTGCAGGATTCTGAAGATATATACTCCCATGTCGCAGGCCTAGGACTGCAGATACCTTGCTCCTGGCCACGCTGCCAGCAGCTCTTTCATTCGGGGACAGGGATTCAACCACAGAAGTGATGGGAGCTGCCACATTTTGGATGAGCCAGAGAACAGAATTCTGGGCTGCTGGACTGACCTTGTGGTGGCCTTTGTTCATTTGCTCCTTGGGTTTGTCACCCATCTGGGCTTATCTCACCACCCTGAATGGTTCATACTCAGGGCTGGTCCAAAGAGGAAATTTATCTTCTCCAACATCTTTGTCAATTAAGTTTCAGAGAGGGTGCATATGCACCTCAGCTGTGACAGGGAGGATGATAGATGGCCAAAGGCTTGTTTTTGAAATTACAGATTTGGATAATTTTCATGATACTGAAAGGAGGGAGTGAGTCTGAAATGTTTAAAATAGACTTACTAGATTTTTGACTCCCGTTAAGATGGGCGAGGATGGGCTGAGTAAAGAGCAGGCTGGGGCAGGACTTTAAGGTGCCAAGGTGTACGCCGGAAGTACCATCAGCACCCTCATGAGCCCTGGAAGACCCTCCTGGGATTCACGTCTATGAGTGGAATTGGAATTCTCCACCGAGTCTTAAATTTTGCAATTAGGGCCAACTAGATTCTTTTTGTTAATTGGAGTATATTGTTTTCAAATGCGGTGTTAGTTTCTGCTGTACAGTTAAGTGAATCAGCTTTATGTATACATATAGCCTCCCCTTCTAGAGCCTCCCCCCCACCCCCTCCATCCCACACCACCCCCCACCCCTCTAGGTCATCGCAGAGCACTGAGCTGAGCTCCCTGCGTTATATAGCAGCTTCCCACTAGCTGTTTATTTTACACACGGTAGTGTATAGACGGGCTTCCCAGGGGGCATAGTGATCAAGAATCTGCCTGCCAGTACAAGAGTTCAGTCCCTGGGTTGAGAGGATTCCCTGGAGTAGGAAATGGCAACCTAGTATTATTGGTTGGAGAACTCCATAGACAGAGGAGCCTGGCAGGCTGCACCCCACGGAGTAGGAAAAGAGTCAGACATGACTGAGCAAGCACGCAAGTGTTAGTGCTGCTGCTGCTGCTGCTGCTGAGTCGCTTCAGTCGTGTCCGACTCTGTGCGACCCCATAGACAGCAGCCCACCAGGCTCGCCTGTCCCTGGGATTCTCCAGGCAAGCACACTGGAGTGGGTTGCCGCTTCCTTCTCCAATGCATGAAAGTGGAAAGTGAAAGTGAAGTTGTTCAGTCATGTCTGACTCTTAGCGACCCCATGGACTGCAGCCCACCAGGCTCCTCCATCCGTGGGATTTTCCAGGCAAGAGTACTGGGGTGGGGTGCCATTGCCT